>NC_133460.1:56326459-56663959 GCF_048565385.1 Saimiri boliviensis
GCATCCTGGAGAAAGTAGCTCTGGGTACAGTTTCAAGGTACTTCATATCAAGGCTTCCCAAATAAGAAGCCCTCATAATTGTATAGGGGATGGCAGAGGCTCCTAAGAGAATAGAAGAGCTCTCTATTTGCCAAAGGCTGGCCAATTAGGGCATGGTTGCGCAGATGAGTTGGTACTCCCATAGCATAACAGACTTTCAAATCACTGTGGGGCTCCTTTGGGCTATTACTAGATGCAGACTTCAAAATTCTCTCTGAGCCATCTCCAGATGTTTGCCTTGGACTCTCTGGGCCTCCCCTGGCCTCACCAGTTCCCAACTTAGCTTATGCCTTATACACCCTTCTCTTGCCCCCCTTCCTGGCTTTGACACAGTCCTAACATACTGGATGGCATGACCCTGGCAATGCCACCTTGCTATGGGTCTACCTGCAAGCATTTAGAGTAGAGAAACTAGAACTATTGAATCTACAGCTAGGACCAGGCTGTCCTGGGTTCCAGACTGGCAATTTAATCAAATGGGGATAATGAGATGCCTGAGATGTATCTCTTCCTTATTCTGAACCTTAGTATTTCAGCCAGTAGCCTAAGAAGTCTATTACACTTCCAACTCTTGTACCTCTGGACCACATCTGCACTCAAGCAGAATGGCACACAAGCCCCTCAGCAGGGCACCCAAGGTCTACACTAACAAAGAGTACCAATGCTGAAGACCTGGTGATACTGAACGGAAGAAGCCTAAGAACATCTGGGGGGAAAAATTATTATGTAAAAAACAGTTGCCCCATTTATCTGCTGCTTCACTTTGACGAACAGAAAACAATGTCACATAACATATATAGTCACCAGGAGGACACCAGCTTGTTTAAAGTTACACATAAAATTATATGTGATGCTGAAGGATAATTATAATAGCTTAGTTTCTAACATCTTGAAGTTTTGTTGCTGTTGTTACTGTTGAGGATTTTTTTTTAAGAAGACACAGGGAAAGACTTGGTACAAGTCTTTCTGACATCTGGCATAGAAAACAATTATACCTTTATTGCAGAAGGAAATAAAATAGCTGTGTCTTAGCTCTGTCTTTGGCTGACAGCTAAGGCCTGGAAGTTTTGTAAGTTTTCCTATTTAGGAGTTTTGTTGAGAGCCTAGCAGCCTCACAGCCAAAATGGAGCGTCTGAGATGTTGCTGATTAGAAGTCATGGGTCTGCTGAGTACAAGGCTGGAGTCACTCCTTAGGAATGTCATAAGCGACCTGGGCAGTAGAAACCAACACCACCATGGAAAATCAGACAGGATGAGTTACCTTTAAAACAAACTGTCATCATTAATGGGGAAAATGGCAATGACTTATTAACCCCTATGATTATACAATCACATCTTCAAGTATGCACACTTTTCACTTCCTTCTTAACAACTTCATGAAAGTAATGTCTCATCTCCTGGAATATTTCTTTTCCTTTATTTTTTTTTCTTTCCCTCTTTCTTCTGGCTAACATTGAAAATCATGTATTTATCAAAATCAGGTTTCTCCTGCTCGTGTTTTGGAAATAATAAATAGCTGGTTGAGTATTGTGGTTCATGCCAGTACTCCTAGCACTTTGGGAGGCCAAGGCAGGTGGATCACTTGAGGTCAGGAGTTTGAGACCAGCCTGGCCAACATGGTGAAACCCCATCTCTACTGAAAATACAAAAATTACCTGGGAGTGGTGGCGAACACCTGTAGTCCCAGATACTCAGGAGGCTGAGGCAGGAAACTCGTTTGAACCCAGTAGGTGGAGGTTGCAGTCAGCCAAGATTGCTCTACTGCACTCCAGCCTTGGCAACAGAGTGAGACTGTGTCAAACAAAGAAAAGAAATAATAAATAGCTATTTCCACCATATCAATGGCATCCACTAGACTTTTGGATCTGGAAAGAAATATGATGAATTACATGCTCAGTGGAGTGAAGTATCTTTCTCCTCGCTTCCTCCTACAGGTCCTTCTTCTAATTTTATTGTTATGTCTTTGAACTTCTCTAGAGATGTTTTTCCTATGATTGTAAAAACAGCTCTGTGACAGACCTAGGATGCCCCCAGGAAACTGATTTCTTAGGATTTTCTCTTCTGTCTCCGTGAATGGATCACTGTATCCCCACTTCCTTTTGGGCTTCAGAAATCCTTTCATTTGATGAGAAATCACTGTGTTTTTCTGGGAAAGAGGAATGGCTCTCTTTACTGAAGAATCTCACAAAAGAGAATCAGATGTTTCCTTTGCCAAGCACCCAGATGAAAACGTTCATAAAGTGAGACGATTTCAACATGCTGGGCAGAATCGCCTGCCTGCACAGGTCTGTACTTTAATTCCATTTAAGCTCTTTTCAGAAAGGGAAGTGGTCCCATTCAAAGGATCTTTTTACTGGTTACCAAAAGAACGTGTTAGGAAATTCAAAGCAAAGTCCATTTCAATAGAATACACAGGATATGTTTAATAGAATAGGGGAAAAAGGGAATGTGGGAAGAGCTTCAATCTGCTAAGCCCCCAGATAGCAGAAAATCAGAATTTATGAAGGAGGCATACAAATGAGACAAGACGCATTCAGCTTTGTTTCATTCCAACTGCTTAGTGCCTAGTCTTGGGCTAAGGGGTGCTGACAAGCTAGTATCATCAAGAATTCTCTAGCAACTGTTATTCTTATCCTAGGATTATCACAGCTTGGAATGCCTCACCTTTCATTTTTCTCAGTTTACAACCAAGGCATGTCTAAAATGTAAAGTATGTATTTGAAATGACAAAAGAAAAAATCCAGTGAGAAAACAGATCCTGACAACTGTGCTTTATAAAAGTCATTCTGAGAATACGACAAAGAAGTATACAAGTTTAAAAATAATAAGGAAAAGAAAGCACTTTTAAAGTAAGTCATTAGACAACCCTCAGGCAAAAAATACATTCCAAGGAGAGAAAATGATCACAATTTACTAATCAATGATGCTGAATGCAGTGCCAACATGCTTTAACAAATGCAATATTTCTTTATGGTAGTACCATTTTTCATCTTTTAAAGTTGAATTAATGGCTTTCCTAAATACAATATACTATGAGAAAGATCAATAATTGCATTTCCTGAGGCATTTAGCCCAAGAGGTGTTTTTAAAAGGTATATCTATTTAGACATTTATTAGATCCAAGCAAAATCAGACCAGGTAACATTCAGAAAGACATGAAAGGGTATCATCATCCTAGTCACTTGGTGCATACCCGTGTGGAGTCGGGAACGCATAGGACTGATGGTCAGGTAGGCTGTTACTCGGAAAACTGGCCCTACCTTCTAATTCTTTCTCATTAGCCTCTGCTCAGCATAAACCTAAAAATGGGAGATTTATTTCTCTCTTTCTCAATGTCCTAGTCTTGAATTCTCAAGCGACAGAGTGGCCTTTGTGATATCACAGCAAACTGAGGGCCCACAGGGATGCTCCAGGACAAGTCTCAGGCCCAGTGCTTGTGTATTAGAATGCTTGCCACTTTAACTCATGCATGCATCCAGTGCTCACCACATTCAGGGCCATCAGGGAAAGCATGTCGACATGCATGGGCAGTGCAGGAAAAGAATCTGGTTAACCTGGAGGCGACAACCGCAAGGGTAAGGTTGCATCATGCAATGAAAACCACAGCTTGACCTTAGCTGCCATGCAGAAAGGACCTACATCAAAGAGTCTGCAGTGCGGCTCCTGGGTAAGAGTCGATATGAGAGAGGTGGGTTACTTCAGCAATGAGAGACACGGGCAGAAAAATGTTCAAACCACTCTAAACGGAACACTGTACAGAGCGCTTGCATTACACGCGAGAAGAGGCAGCTTTGGGGACGAGGAGGGGCGAAACAGAGGGAAGGTGTGGACAGAACTGGCCATTACTCAATGAAATGGCTTCCCTGGCCATCCTTGTATATGCATGTACTTTTAGAATGTATTTCACTTCAACAAATAACCTCATGAGAGTTTTTAACATTAACCACAATTATTAAGATGTTTTGAAAATTCGGGAGAAGTGAGGCATCGGTTACATAAAGATACACACCATGGTTTCTCGTAGTTACAGTTCATTACAGAAGCAGAGCTGAAGCTAGTCAGATAAATAAGAGACAGTTAAGTGGCAATATCCTTAACACTTTGGTTACAGAGCTCGTGATGACTCTCAAGGTGTAACACAGTGTTGAAGGAACCCAACAGTCATGAAAGCTTGGGTGGTGCAAGGGGAGGGACTCTATGCATCTATACACCTGAAAAGCCATTTATAACCCTGAAGTTTACCACGCTCTGAAGTGGAGCCATCTTTTCTTCATCTCAGCATGCAGGACAGGTGAACAGTGAGCTCACCCCATACATACTGACCATTTAGTGGAACCCTACTTACAGGTAAGATTCCCAAAGGTATTCTTATCAAAATCAATTCATCAGCAAAAAGCATATATATATATATATATATGTGATATATATTTCTTAATATTTTTCATAAAGGAGTAAAAATATTGCTTTAAATTCAGTAGGGATTCATCAAGCTTTGCTCTAATGTCAAGGCTACACTGGATATCTGAAAACTACTTTCCTATAAACTCTCTGCTTCATATAAGGCCTGTTACCATTTTTCTTGTCTCTTCTGCCTTTTGAAGCCTCTGGTACATTAAACACAGCTCAAAAAATGGTACGATCTAGTCCTAACTTACAACTCCTGCCTCCTCGTTCTGATAGGGGAAGGGCAAGTCTCATGCTTATAAATTACTCCTAAAATGTTCTCCAGGAGCTCAGCCTTCTGATTCCCTTTGTGTATGATGGAAGCCCTGATAAGGAACTTAGGTCCAGTGTGAATGAGCAGTTCACTACCTCCACCTCTATGCTCGGTGAGAACAGAACACCCAGTGAAACTTGAGCACCACGCAGAACATGCGGATGAATGCAGGTAGAAGCAAAACACAGGATTCCTCCCGACGCTATCTTCCTCATTCCTTGAGATGCAGCTGTTTCCTCCTGATCACATTTTTTTCTCTTTTCTAGATTAAAAACTCAAAAGGCTACGTTGAATGACATCTTTTCAAAAGGATTATCTTTTTGAACAAAAACATAATAGTCTGTACATTCATTCAACAAATGTCTCTGAGATTATTTCTTTGGTGACAGGCACTATGCTGGTTTTGGAGACATAATTCAATAAAACATGATTCTTGCTCTTGAGTAGTTTTCCATTTAGCAGAGAAGTCTATCCATATTTTAATTTCTGGCAGCAGATATGCAAGAGAAGCTTGGTTAAAAATTCTACTGACTACCTTGTATGACCTCGGACAAGATACTTAATCGTGCCTCAATGTCCTCATTTATAAAATGCAAATAATACCTACCTCCTGAGGTTGTTGAGAAAAATAAATGAGTTAGTAAACATGAACTGCTTTGTTAGTGGCCAGCATATGGTAGATGCTGTGTAGATATGGTAGCTATTATGATCACCAGTACTCAAATACAAGTAAGAAGCAAAGGGCTCTGGAAGCAGAAGATTGCGTCTGCCTAACTTTTGCAGTAGTCCTTGAGTGAGGAGTGGAAACTTATCAGGGTGAGAAGGCAGGGGAAGGGATGGAAGCAGAGGGCTAAGCTTGGGCAGAGAGACAGAAGCACAGAGAACACAGTGCATTCTGGGAGTGGAAGGACACTTCATATAGAGCCTAAGTAGATTGTAAGATTGGCAAGAAATGAGGCCCAGACAGGAGACTGTGAAGCATCTGTGTGCCCTGGGAAGTATGTGTGGTCTTTATCCTACAGGAAATAGGGAGCTGATAGAAGTTTATTTATTTTTTATCTTTATTTATTTATTTTGTGAGACAGAGTCTCACCCTGTCACCCAGGCTGGAGTGCAGTGGTGCAACCTTGGCTCTCTGCAACCATTCCTCTCAGGTTCAAGCAAATCTCCTTTCTCAGCCTCCCAAGTAGCTGAGATTATAGGCACATGCCATCGTGCCCAGCTAATTTTTGTATTTTTGGTAGAGATGGGGGTTTCACCATGTTGGCAAGGCTGGTATTGAACTCCTGATCTCAGGTGATCTGGCTGCCTTGGCCTCTCGAAATGCTGTGATTACAGGTGTGAGCCACCACGCCCAGCCTGATAGATATAGTATGCACCTAAAGTAAAATAAATAAATTTTTTAAAAAAAGAAATTTAAATGCTGGAGAGTGGTACTCTTATCTGGTTTCATAGCAAGTTATTTCTGGGGACAATACAGAGAAGGAGTTGGAAGCAGAAGAATGTAAAGACAGGGGTCAATTAGTCAAATTAAATACCCAAGGAAAAAAGTAACCTATGCACATACTAAGATGATCATCATTGTTGCCATATAATTACAGTATCTTAATCTCCTGTTAAATGCCCCTTCTTCAGGGCCTGCTACTGTCAAGGTTCTTCAGGGAGAGGGGATTAGACCCACAGTATCACTGAAGCAATTTCCTAAACCACATGGTTCTCTCTCCTACCACGGCCCCCATGTCTATTGCAGAAATCTGTGTCACAAAGAAATGACAGCACATGTCTCTTTATTTTTTGAAAAAAACCCACCCTAGTAAGAAGCTGTTCTTTCTGCTATTTGGAGAGCAGTCTCTAAATTATAGTCAGACTCTACATAAAATGAACGTATTTCAGTACCTCAAATAGGGGTACCTGGACATATTAGACACATGCCAACAATTACAAATTATAGACAAATTATATACATGTGATCACACCTAGGCACATAGAAAAATTATGGTGAACATTTCTACTGCATCCACTATTAATTACCTAAAGAACTTGGTTAGTCATACCATCAAGCCATCATACTTAACTGCCTTTTAAGTGTCCATCCAACCCTGTGCACAGTTAGGATTTCATGAGCATGTTGGACTGGTGTCCTCTAACAGAATCCTGACCTTTAGATTTAGATGTCCTTCGTTTCCAGAGGGTTGCCTGAAAATACGAATTCCAGGAGGGTGAGGCTTTCTTTTGGCAGGAGTCGACAAGAGGAAAGATGCCATTTCAGATAATGTGCTTTCTCTTTAAAAAGTGATCAAGTGTGTTTCACGCTCACTTAGCTCAGCTCAATTTTAACTGTGTTGGGAGCGCTGTACGCTACGTTGGTAAGTCAGAAACAGGAAAGTTCTGTCTGTACGCTGCTATGACCATGTGGTCATACTTGTTTGGTGGATTTCCACTTGTTCCAAGGCTGAGATTCCCTAAGGTGACAGCCACCTTGCTGCTTAGGAGACAGTCAAGGAGATGCTCCAGGCAGCGATCGCTCAGAAGGAAAGCATGCTGGAGAAGGACCTCACTTCAAAGAAGAGTAGAAAGGCTCTAAGTGCTGGGATTACAGGCATGAGGCACCGCACCCAGCCTGAAATTAGTATTATTTTAAAGTTCATGCATGTGACCTAATAAAAATGTTGGTGTTTATTTTTAAGTTGTTTCTTTTTCTTTTTAAAATTTAGTTTCTCACAAGAGATTTTCATTGTGCTGATGGAAGAGTTCTGTACACTGAGTGGAGAGGTAATAAAACAAATCTATGTGGGATAAAATGTCTTCGATCCATACAGGAAAAAAAAAAAGAAACAACCAAAATGTGCTTGTAAAAACTGGCAAAAATGTCTGTACTTGAGTTTGCAGCAATGTGCCAACATCAATATCCTGGTTTTGACAATATACCATGGCTATGTAGCATATAGCATTATCACGGGGAAGGCTTGGGAAGGATACAGAAACTCAGTCCTGTTTTTGCACCTTCTTGTGAATCTTAAACTATTTTAAAATAAAGTTCTCATTTTTAAAAAAATCAGTTATTCTCCTGTTTGGTTTTACTGTAGCCAGATGTCAGGTTGGCGATCAATTTCTAGTGATATGAGCCTCTAAATATCTACAGACTGATTTCTTTAACAAACATTTACTCAGCACCTGTTATAGGTATAATACTGTGTTCAATTCCAAAAGATATAAAAGAGGGATAAGAAACCACAGTGATACAAATCAATATCAACTATCTTATTTCCTTTCTCAAAGGAGAGCTAATTGAGGCAAAGATATCATTTACCTACTGCACAAATTCTCAGAGACAATCCCCCAAGATAATCAGCTGTCAATAAATGTAGGTCGTTAATGCAATAAGCAAGTTTCTAGAATTAACCCACAGCAATCTCTTCAGGTAAACAGATGTCAGGTAACAAGCTGTGCTGAATAACCCAACTGAACTGATAATGACTCTCTTCCTTCACATACAGTTGGGGCAGACAGAGCCATCCTTTTCCTTAGTTTTTCAGTCCCTCCCTTTCCCTTCCCAGAACTTGGTGCTCACCACACTGAGGAGCCAATAACTGATACCTGCTAAAGAAGGTACAAGGTGACAAGGTGACACTAAGCATGAGGCCAGTTGCCTCGCCAGGAGCTCGGACACGCCCATCCCTCTCCATGCCTGAAATTATGTCACCAGGATCTGCACTCGACGCTAAACTCTGCACTCAGCACCTAGCCAGCTGTTGGAAAACCCCGCCAAAATTTAAAAGAAGCCCCACCAAAACCTGCCCAATAGCGCATTGCCCCATCCAGCCCACTCACCAGAAATCCCACCTACCTACCTATAGCAGCTTGCCACATCCACATCCTGTTTCTCCACAGCCAATCAAACGGCTTCACTCCCTATAAAACCCCAGGCCCAGAAGAGTCAGAGGTGACTTCCCTGGCCTCTTTCCCCAGGACTGCAGAACCTCACCTGGGAGCTGAATAAATTGGCATTTAATCTTTTTGTGCTGGCCTCAGTTTCCTCATTTTAAACTCAGTGATAACCCCTACACTAAGAATTACTTAGATTTTAAGAAACAACTGAAAAGGCTTTAAGAATGATTGTCTAATTGTGGAATTTCAGGTACATTGCAAGTTAGCAGAGGAGATGTTTTCGAGTATAGGAGTATTTACAGTGCCATCAAACTCACCCAAGGATGGCCATCTACTACTCTCTCTTACTAAAATAAGTTGTCATGGGCAATTATATTGGAAGTAAAGTCAAGGTCAAAATGAGACAGTAAGGATGGATCCTTAGAATGCCAAAGACTTTGCAAGGAACATATCAACAGTTTTTATCATTCTGAGAAACTGCCTCTAACAGGAACAAAAGGAAAACAGAGAAATGTGCAAAGAATAAAATCTCCTGGAATTCAAGCCTCAGCAAATGAACAACCAGGGAGAGCCAATTCAATCCTTCCTGAAATAGAAGATGTGTCACTGCTGTTAACCTGACACCATCATTACCTGCAGGTGGCTTGGGCTTTTAAGAAGTCTGGAAGTTCCACCTTTTTCCTGTTGTTTAAAGGATAAACAACTAGGACAGCTCAATCTGGGAATGAATGAATTTTTCAAAGCATTCCCCAAAGAGCTGGGAAACTCCTACTTTGAAGAAGAGTTTTATCCTAATTACAATAATTTTTAAAGAAGTTTTGTAACAGTGGAAGACAGAAGACTCCTAGAAGTATTTGGTATCTGTAAGAATGAACAGCAGCTAAGAATGAATGGGCTACTGCATTCACTCCTCTGTTTTACACCTATGCTGTTCCCTTGCAAGCTCTTACTCATCCACCTTTGAACACTCAATTCAGTGGCTGTCTCCTCCAGAAAGCTTTCCCTGATCCTCCTCCCACACAGAGGTAACTGAGCCTTTATCTAGGCTTTTCTTCCTGGGTGCTTCTTTTGTGGCACTCATCACTCATGAACGGGTAATTTATTTGTTTGTGTAACTGTCTCCCTTCCCTGCTAGACTGTGAGCTCCTAAGGGAGAGCCTTAATGTTTTGCATCTGGGTTCCCACCATCATGGTACCTGCAAAATAGGCCCTCAATGCATATTTAAGGAAGAGGATAAAAATAAGTGAATGGAGGGAGGAAATAGAAAAACCTGGAGGAAACTGACTGTGATTCAACAGTACCAAGATACTAGGGAAGTCCCATCTCCCAACATCGTTTCAAATGTCCCAATAATCCTGTACCAAATTCAGAATTTAAATTAGGCCAGGCATGGTGGCTCAGGCCTGTAATCCCAGTAATTTGAGAGGTGGAGGAGCGTGGATCACTTGAGGTCAGGAATTCGAGACCACCCTGGCCAACATAGTGAAACTCTGTCTCTACTAAAATACAAAAATTAGCTGGGCGTGGTGGCAGGCACCTGCAATCCCAGCTACTTGGGAGGCTGAGACAGGAGAATCGCTTGAACCCAGGAGGCAGAAGTTGCAGTGAGCAGAGATTGTACTACTGTACTCCAGCCTAGAGGACACAGTGAGACCCCCTCACAAAAAAAAAAAACTTAAATTATATGACAATTATGTCAGTTACACTATTACTACAATCTCTAGACAATGAAGTGCATTCAAAGGACTGATTTATGGACTCCTCTCTTGTTCCAGAAGAGTTTCAGGTTATCTCACCTCATGTACAAAAAGAATGAGAATGACCTTGGAGGTTACAAGATTCACCACTCAACAAAGCCATTTGACCTTATTAGCCATGAGTGATCCAAGCCCTGAGAAGGCTGTGGGAGAGTTAAAATTCCACAGGAGAGTCTCCGTGAGGGCATTCTACTACTGTGTCATTAAGAATCACAAAACCAAATGCCTAAAACGAACTCAAAAGTCATTCCTCTAAAACTAATGAGTGTATTTCCTCCTTCTATGAGAGCTATTTTCTATAACTGAGAAGCCAAAATGGAAATGAAGTTGCCCCTATAAATGTTATACAATTAATCAGGGAAGAAGGAAGGGAAAATAAACAAACAAGCAAACAAAAAGAAACCAAGCTTGCAACACCTTCAGCATTAATCATGGGGTTAGCTCACTCTCTGACCTGCTTTCTCAGTGTGGTTTGGTGCCCATTGTCCTAGAATCATGTAGACCCTGTTACAAAAGGTTCCCCTTAAATGTTCTATAGATAACAATTTGAACATTACAAGTTTTCCCTTTGAGATAGTCTTTCAGGTCCTGCATACCAGTGAAACTACTACTTCGACCGATCTGAATGAAGGACCCCACTGATGACCCCAAGAATGTCTGAGGAACACTACAAGAAGCTGACTCACCAGAGAACACAATTTCCACATCCTGATGACTTCATCCCCCTCCCCCGATCAGTCAACAACTCTAATTTTCCAGCCCATCACCCTCCATGATCCTCTTAAAAACTATAGCCCAGAACGTCTCAGAAAGATGAATTTGAGGCTCTCCTTCCATATCCTCACTGGATGCCCTGAGATTGTTAAACTCTTTCTCTGCTACAAACCTGCTGCCTCAGTGTAATGGATCTGTAACTATGTAGTAGGCACAAAAACTTGTTGGTTCTTTGTCAGAAATAATACACAGAGATGACTGAAGCCCCAATTCCTTCTTCTCTCTTTTCTTCAAATGATAGATATTTTGAGCTCTAGCTCAGGAAGCTTGACCCAAACTTGACAAAGCAGAGTAGGAGAAAAGCTAAAAATCTAGAGGTGTGTACATATCAGATGGAAGGAAGTCAGCTCAGGTTTCTCTTGCTCGTCCATTCTTCAGGAAGTCAACCCAAGGAATCAGGTGTCCAAGTAACAATGGAAAGAGACAAATTAAAATTTCCACATAAGAATGCATGGATGAAGAGGAGTGTGGGTGAGGATTTTAACCCAAAGGGTCTCCCTGGAGAGAGTAGCTCATCTTATTGGATATAAACCAACGTGCTCTGATTTTTCAAGTAAAACTAAATATCTTTTAACCTTCAAGAAATACAGTAATTTTAATGCAGTCTTAGACTGATGAAAGTGCTTCTTACAGTTTTTACTCCATGCTGCACGTATGATGAAGAGTCCATTAGGGACTCCATCTCAACCAAGTATTTAAATCACTTAACATCGACTTTCCTTTGAATTTGTCCTCTCAAATTGACACTGATCTTGATAACCTGCTCCCTAAATATAAAATCACTCTCCCTAAATATAAAATCACTTTTTAAAAAATCAGGATGATTTTTTAAAAGTCTATGAAATTATAAAAATTTTTAGAGTTACCTCTAGCTTCTGAAGTGACATGCTCTGTGTAGGCAATTCTAAAATGACTATTTGTAACTATGTGAGCTAATAGTATTGAAGCAAAGATATAAAACTATAATATTTGTTTTTTTATGAGCAACAGAAAAATGTAGAATCAATGCACCACTGTTGCTTGAATGAATCTATGGACAACATGACATTATGGTGTGAACAGAACAAAATCAAACTATTGAGTGGGCCCACTTGCAAATGAGCCCATTTCCCTGTAAGGTGGGAGAACATTCATTTAATTTAAAGTTTAAAAACAACCTCTTGTGCATACACAATATTTTTTCTCAGTTAAAAAATTGTAAGTGCTAAGACTGTTAATATACCATCACCATTGTTTGAAGCTGAAAAAAAAAGTTTAATTAATCTCATTGTGTCCTAACTCACCGCTAACTCAAGAAAAGAGTTTGAAAAATTGTCAACCTGACATTGGGTTAATTGTTTTTCTATGTAGTAGAGATTTTTAAGAATTCATTGAGTGGAGTTGCGAAGTTTAAATGGGTTAACACAGGACAAGGGTTTAGACAGTCATTGGCCCGGATTAAGGGCTCATTAAGTGTTACCTGCTGTTGTTAAATGTAAAGCATTGCACCAAGCTTCTAACTGCTCTTGGGGTTTGGTCTCACTGCTAACTGGACCTCTTTTGCCTCTATGTAAGTTTCCTACCACCCATATTGGTCTCTCCTTTCCCCACTGAGCTCTATCCACACTCATCTTCTTTCTGTTCCTTCAACTCTCCAAGGTTTTGGCCATCTCCACTGGAATGCAAGGCCCATAGAAGCAGAAAACATGTGTCTTTTGTTCATTGTTTCACCAAAGCCTACACTACTGCCTGGCACAGAGTAAGTACTCAATAAACTTTGCTAAACAAGTAAATAAATAAATGGAGAGCCAAAGGAAGGGGTAAAGGAAAGGAGGGAGGGAGGGAGGTCTTAGTTCAATCCCACTAAGATTAAGTCTATGGTCAACACTAGTTTGCTAGTGCTTCCCTTATCAATCCATGCTTGTTACTAGCACATGTCTGCTACCACTTCACTTCCTAGGCATACTTAATTTTTTGTACTCACAGAAAGGATTTTCCTCTCTTGCATTCCAGCACAAGGAGTCCCTTGATAATTTAATGTTATGCAATATATGCACCTGGAAAGATGTTTGACATCTAATTTTTGGCTTACACTTAACCACATACTTTTGTTTCCACTTAAAGGCAAAAGGAAACATTTTTTTGTCAATTTTTTTTCCTAGATCGTGAAGAAGAAATTGATATTTTTGTCCCATGCTAATCCAAAGCTCTTCTTATTACGTAAATTCAATAGAGGACTGTCCCTAAACAAACTTTAATTCCATATTGATAATAACATTTACAATGACAAAATTGTTCTGCGTTCTATAGATAATGGAATATAACACTTTGCATAATTTAGAGGTTAAGAAAATGGACTCCAGATTCTGACCAAGGGTTCAGACTCTAGTTCCTGTTACTATCCATGTGGACATTGAAACCTTCTGAGGCTTTCTTTCTTCATCAAGCAAATAAAATCACAGTAATGATTCTAAGTAGAATAATAAGTTTGTAAAAGGTTTATCATGGCACTTTGCACATAGCAAGTACTCAATAATTATAGAAACTGTTTGTAGACCTAGAGAGAGCAAACTAGAACTAAGGTCAGAATCTAGAATCCCCTAATGATAGCCGAGCAAATCAGCGCCTGACCTCATGAACATCTGGCAGAGATCTGCTGAATGAATGGCTGCTACTGGTGACTGGCTGTGTCACAGCCTTTTCCTTTCTTCCTTGCTAATGTCTGTCTGAGTCGTGTGACCCTTCCTATACTGATGTGATGTATTTTGTAGAATCCCTTTCCTTGAGCCTGTGATAGCCCAAACAGCGTGCATAACACAAATGCTTAATTAGGTAAATGCCTTTGTAAGACTCTGATGTTAGTTCCTGCTTACACCTTTCTACCTCACTACAATAAACTTTAATCTTTGCATTGGCATTTCTGACTAGAAGAGCAAACCAGGAATTATGGGTCTGGGCTGGGAATCTGGAATACAGATGATAACCGTTCAGCAACTTCACTTGCTTTGTGTAAACTGGCTACATTTCTTTTGCCCTCATTTGGAAAATAGCTTTGGCTGCTTGATATCGCCACCTCTTCCATTTTACACATTCTCAGTGTCTGATAAGAAAAATAGAGAGTGGAATGTCATGCTGTTGCAAACCTGCTGATAAGCATCAACTTAAACTTATTTGTTCTGGTGGATTTTTAACAGATTTGGGGCTGCAAACTTCCAGCTCAATTCCCTTCTCTTATTTCCAGTTTCCTAGGATTTGTTTGCTCAAATGTCCAATATGACAGTACTACTGTATTTTAAGGGCCACCTTCCACTTCTGTGGGTTGACCTCAACAGGTATAATCCCGCAACCAGAGCCAGGCGTGGTGTCACATGCTTATAATCCAGGCTATTTGGGAAGCTGAGACGGGAGCATCACTTGAGCCCAGAAGTTTGAGACTGCAGTAAGTTATGATCACACAACTCTAGCCTGGGCAACAGAGCACGACCTTGTCTCTAAAAATAAATAATAAGTAAATAAAACATTTTAAACACCTGCATGCAGAAATCAAAGCCCATGATAGAAGAGCAAAAAAATCAAATGCAATCCTGGAGTTATGTAGAAACCAAAGGACAGATGAATATGTCTAATTAAAGTTCTTTAGTATCTACTGTCATCTTATGGGATTCCACAGACAAACATACAGTAGAAAAGTCCAAAGTAAAATGGCTCTATTTTATATTTAAACTAGATTTTTTCCTTATTTGTGTTATTGCAGTTATGTAGATTACTAGTTTTCAATGCACAGTCAAGAGCTAACCAAGTATACTGATCCTCCAATGTGACCCTCAATAGCATCAAGACCTATTTTTATAGCAGTGTTAGTACATGCCCAACTATTATGTGTTCTTATGAAGTAATGTGCATCCTGTCAACTGCTGTAAGATCCTGGGGAAGATGCTGAGCAATGCTGGTGTTCTTTGGTTACGCAGTACTTAGCCAAGCTCAGTGGGTAATTTCTCATAAGTATATGTATGCTTAAATGGCACCTACCAATTATCTCTCTTTAGAAGAGCGCAAGTGTGGCATGCCCACTCTCCCAGATGTGTGCACATTCCCGCCTCCAGAGCTGTCTATTTGCCTCTCCTCTCTAGAAGCTCTGAGTTAGTTTTTTCTCTAGGCACAGAAGCAGCTGAGTGAACTATGTGCCTAGGGCAGCTGTCACTGTTCTTTTCCTACCTCTCGGAGTTATAAGAGAGAAAACCTATTCTCCAGAAAAGAACATCCTCTACAATGTCTTCACAGTAAAAAAAAAAAAAGGCGGGGTGGGGGGGTGTTGCACCTGTGACACAGCCCCAAGTTTTTGAATTTTTATAGGTGCCTCAGATCAAAACTACCCAATAACCTGAGATAATGCAAAAGAAAAACAATAGAGTATGGCATTTAGGCATGTACCAAATTCTTGGTTTCTCATCCAATTAATTTTTGGTCTCACACATTTTACTGGAACAGAACATGATAGAGTACTGGCTCTAAAGTTCTAGAATCAGACAACAAACTCAAAAGGGGTTTAGAAAACTAATCCAAGACAGAATCATAAGTTTGAACCTTCACATGGATTCTGTGCTCCATATTAAAATATATTGGATGACTTTTTTCATACAAAAGATCAATGGAACCAAGAGTTGGCTCTTCAAAAGAATATACACGAATGCTAGACAGCTGGCCAGATTAACAAAAAAAAGAGAGAAGATTCAAATAAGTGCAATCAGAAATGACACTAATGACATTATAACTGATCATACAGAATTACCAAAGATTCTCAGAGACTATTATGAATACCTCTATGCATGCAAATTAAACAATCTGAGAAAATGGAATAAATTCATGGAAACACATAACCTCCAAAGAGTGAATCAAGAAGAAGTGAAAACTTAAACAGGCCAATAACAAGCTTTGAAATGGAATCAGTAATAACAAAACAAAACAAAACAAAACAAAACAAAACAAAAAACCTACCAACCCCAAATATATATATATATATATATACACACACACACATACATACATACTGGAGTATTTTACTCTAAAAAAAGAATAGTATTATCTTTTATGGACCAGATGGATTCATAGCCAAATTCTACCAGATGTACAAGGAACTGGTACCAATCCTACTGAAACTATGCCAAAAAGTTGAGGAGGATGGGCTTCTTCCTAATGCATTCTATGAAGCCAGCATCATCTTTATACCAAAAGATGGCAGAGACACAACAGAAAGAAAGAAAGAAATTAGGCCAATATCCCTGATGAACATAGATGCAAAAATCCTCAACAAAATACTGGCAAATCAAATCCAGCAGCAACATCAAAAAGTTAATTCACCATAATCAAGTAGGCTTTATCTCTGGGATGCAAGGTTGCTTCAGTATATGCAGATCAATAAATGTGATTCACCTTATAAACAGAATTAAAAGCAAAAACACATGATCATCTCAACAGACTCAGAAAAAGATTCTGATTAAATCTAACATCCCTTCATGATAGAAAGTCTGAAAAGACTAAGCATTAAAGAAACATACCTCAAAATAATAAGAGCCATCTGTAACAAATGCACAACCAACATTATGCTGAATGAACAAAGCTACAAGCATTCCCCTTGAGAACAGGAACAAAACAAAGACTCCCACTCTCATTACTCCTATTCAATATAGTACTGCAAGTCCTAGCCAGAGCAATCAAGCAAGAAATAGAATTAAAAGGCATTCAAATAGGAAAAGAAGAAGTCAAACTATCTCAACTATCTCTCTTCACTGATAATATTATTCTTTTTTTTAGAGTAAAATACTCCAGTATATTTACTATTGTAGCATTTTTTGTGGTAAATATATATATATATAATTTTAAATAATATACATATATTTTTTTTAAATTGTACTTTGGGCTCTGGGGTACACATGCACATCCTGCATCCTGCAGGATTGTTGCATAGGTTCATACATGCCATGGTGGTTTGTTGTCTCCACCCCCCACCCCCATCGCCTACATCAGGCATTTCCCCCAGTGTTAGGTGTAATCCTTTCCCATCCTCCCCATCTCCCTGCCCTCCCTCCCCTCCACCCCTGCATCTAGCCCAGTGAGTGTTGTTCTCTTTCCTGTGCCCAAGTGTTCTCATTGTTCATCATCCGCCTGTGAGTGAAAACATGGAGTATTTGGCTTTCTGTTCTTGTGTCAGTTTGCTGAGAATGAAGTTTTCTAGATTCATCCATGTCTCTACAAAGGACATGGACTCATCGTTTTTTATGGCTTCATAGTATTCCATGGTGTATATGTGCCACATTTGCTTTGTCCAGTCTGTCATCGATGGGCATTTGGGTTGGTTCCAGATCTTTGCTATTGTAAACAGTGCTGCAATGAACATACATGTGCATGTGTCTTTATAATAGAACAATTTATAATCCTTTGGGTATATAGCCAGTAATGGGATTGCTGGGCCAAATGGAATTTCTATTTCTAGATCCTTGAGGATTTACCACACTGTCTTCCATAATGGTTGAACTAATTTACACTCCCACCAACAGTGTAAAAGTGTTCCTTTTTCTCCACATCCTCTCCAGCATCTGTTGTCTCCAGATTTTTAAATGATTGCCATTCTAACTGGAGTGAGATGGTATCTCAGTGTGGTTTTGATTTGCATTTCTCTAATGACCAATGATGATGAGTATTTTTTCATATGCTTTTTGGCCACATATATGTCTTCTTTTGAAAAGTGTCCATATCCTTCACCCACTTTTGACTGGGTTTGTTTGTTTCTTTCTTGTAAATCTGCTTTAGTTCTTTGTAGATTCTAGATATTAGCCCTTTGTCAGATGGGTAGATTGCAAAAATTTTGCTTCATTCTATTGGTTGCCAGTTTACTCTAATGATTGTTTCTTTTGCTGTGCAGAAACTCTTAAGTTTAATTAGATCCCATTTGTCTATTTTGGCTTTTGTTGCCATTGCTTTTGGTGTTTTAGTCATGAAGTCCTTGCTTGTGCCGATGTCCTGAATGGTGTTGCCTAGGTTTTCTTCTAGGGTTTTTATAGTGTTAGTTCTTATGTTTAAATCTTAATCCACCTGCAGTTAATTTTAGTGTAAGGTGTCAGGAAGGGGTCTAGTTTCAGCTTTTTGCACATGGCTAGCCAGTTTTCCCAACACCATTTATTAAACAGTGAATCCTTTTCCCGTTGTTTGTTTTTGTCTGGTTTGTCAATAATCAGATGGTTGCAGATGTGTAGCATTGTTTCAGAGGCCTCTGTTGTGTTCCATTGGTCTATATCTCTGTTTTAGTACCATGCTGTTTTGATTACTGTAGCCTTGTAGTATAGTTTGAAGTCAGGTAGAGCTAGAGAAGCAAGGTTAAAAAAAAAAAAAAACTCAAAAGAAAACAGAAGACAAGAAATAACTAAGATCAGAGCAGAACTGAAGGAGATAGAGACACAAAAAGCCCTTCAAAAAATCAGTAAATCCAGGAGCTGATTTTCTGAAAAGATAAACAAAATAGACAGAATACTAGCTAGTCTAATAAAAAAGAAAAGAGAGAAAAATCGAATAGATGTATAAAAAATGATAAAGGGGAGATCACCACCAATTCCTCAAAAATACAAACTACCATCAGAGATTACTATAAACAGCTCTATGCACATAAACCAGTAAATCTGGAAGAAATGGATAAATTCCTGGACACTTTCACACTCCCAGGACTAAGCCAGGAAGAAGTTGAAATGCTGAATAGACCAATAACAAAGTCTGAAGTCGAGGCAGCAATTAATAGACTACCAACCAAAAAAAGTCCAGGTCCAGATGGGCTCACAGCCGAATTCTACCAGACATACAAAGAAGAGCTGGTACTATTCCTGTTGAAACTATTCCAAACAATACAAAAAGAGGGAATCCTCCCTAACTCTTTTTATGAGACCAATATCCTCCTGATACCCAAACCTGGCAGAGAAGCAACTAAAAAAGAAAACTAGAGGCCAATACATGATCAACATAGTTGTAAAAATCTTCAATAAAATACTGGCAAACCGAATCCAGCAGCACATCAAAAAGCTTATCCACCATGATTAATTAGGCTTCATCCTGGTGATGCAAGTCTGGTTCAACACACAGAAATCTATAAATGTAATCCGCCACATAAACAGAACCAAAGACAAAAACCACATGACTATCTCAAAAGATGCAGAGAAGGTCTTCAACAAATCCAACAGCACTTTATGCTAAAAACTCTCAATAAACTAGGTATCAATGGAATATATCTCAAAATAATAAAAGCTATTTATGACAAACCCACAGCCAATATCATACTGAATGGGCAAAAACTAGAAGCATTCCCTTTAAAAACTGGCCCTAGACAAGGATGCCCTCTCTCACCACTCCTATTCAATATAGTATTAGAAGTTCTATCCAGAGCAATTAGGCAAGAAAAAGAAGTGAAGGGCATTCACTTAGGAAAAGAAGAAGTCCACCTGTCCCTATGGTAGATGACATGATTGTATATTTAGAAGACCCCATCATCTTAGCCCAAAACCTTCTGAAGCTGATAAGCAACTTCAGCAAAGTCTCAGGATATAAAATCAATGTGCAGAAATCACAAACATTCCTATACACCAACAACAGACAAACAGAGAGCCAAATCATGAGCAAACTCCCATTTACAATTGCTACAGACAGAATAAAATACCTAGGAATACAACTAACAAAGTATGTAAAAGATCTCTTCAAGGAGAACTACAAACTACTGATCAAGGAAATAAGAGAGGACACAAACAGTTGGAAAAACATTCCATGCTCGTGGTTAGGGAAGAATCAATATTGTGAAAATGGCCATACTGCCTAAAGCAATTTATAGATTCAATGCTGTCCCCATCAAGCTACCACTGACCTTCTTCGCAGAACTGGAAAAAACCACCTTAAGCTTCATATGGAACCAAAAGAGAGCCCGCGTAGCCAAGACAATGATAATATTATCCTTTACTCAGAAAACCCTAAAGACTCTTACAAATGGCTACCCCAGCTGTAAGCAAGGTTTCACATACAAAAATCAATGTACAAAAACCAGTAGCATTTCTACACACCAATAACATCCATAGTGAGAGTCAAATCAAGAACACAGTCCCATTGACAATAGCCACCAAAAAAAAAACAAAATAAAATACCTAGAAATACAGCTAAAAAAGAAGGTGAAAAAATCTCTAAAAGGAGAACTACAAAACACGGCTAAAAGAAGTCAGAGACAACACAAATAAATGGAAAAACATTTCATGCTAATAGATAGGAAGACTAAATATTGTTAAAATGGCCATACTACCTAAAGCAACTTAAAGATTCAACACTATTCCTGTCAAACTACCAATGCCATTCTCACAGAATTAGAAAAAAACTATTCTAAAGTTCTTATGACCCCATAAAAGAGCCTGAGTAGCCAAAGCAATTCTAATCAACAACAACAAAAAAAAGCTAGAGACATCACACTGCCTTGTGTAGTGTGTGTGTGTGTGTGTGTGTGTGTGTGTGTGTGTGTGTGTGTGTATGTAGTGTAATTTGTAGTTGACTATCATTTATTTGTGCAATTGGTGTAATTAAATCTAATTACTTAAGTTCCATTACCATCCTGTTTTGGTTACTGCAGCCTTATAGTATATTTTGAAGTCAGGTAGTGTGATGCCTCCAGTGGAACAGAACAACTGAACAGAGAACACAGTGATAAAGCCACAGACTTACACCCATCTGATCTTCAACAAGGCTGACAAAAGCAAGCAGTGGGGAAGGGACTCTCTATTAAAGGGACTCTTACCTTTCACCATGCACAAAAATTGACTCAAAATGGAATAAAGATATAAATATAAGACCTTGAACTATAAAGTCCTGGAACAAAACCTAGGAAATACCCATCTCAACATCAGCCTTGGCAAATAATTTTTTACTAAGTCCCTAAAAGCAACTGTAACAAAAACAAAACTTGATGAATAGGACCTAATTAAACTAAAGAGCTTCTGTACAGTAAAAGAAACTATCAACAAAGTAAAAAGACAACCTATAGAATGAGAGAAAATATTCACAAACTACTGCATCTGACAAAGGTCTAATAACCAGAATCTATAAAGAACTTAAAAAAATTGACAAGTAAAAAGCAAATAATCCCACTAAAAAATGGACAAAAGACATGAACTGACACTTCTCAAAAACAGACATGCAAGTTGCTAACAAACATGAAAAACTTATCATCATCACTAATCATCAGAGAAATGCAAATTTAAACCACAATGAGATGCCACCTCACACCAGTTATAAGGGCTATTATTAAAATGTCAAAAAACAACAGATACTGTCAAGGCTGCAGAGAAAAGGGAACATCTATACCATGTTGTGGGGAATGTAAATTTGTTCAGCCAATGTGGAAAGCAGTTTGGAAATTTCTCGAAACACTTAAATCAGAGCCACCATTCAACCCAACAATCCCACTACCGGGTATAAATGCAAAGGAAACTAGATCATTATACAAAAAAAAAAAAAAAAAAAAAAAGACACATGCACCTACATGCTCACTGCCATGCTATTTCACAGTAGCAAAGACATTGAATCAACCTAGGTACCCATCAATGCTAGACTGAATAAAGAAAATGTGGTACACAGACATCATGGAATACTATGCAGCCATAAAAAAAGAGTGCAATCATGTCTTGTTTACATCATGAATGGAGCTAGAGGCCATAATCCTAAGCAAATTAACACAGAAACAGAAAACCAAATACTACATGTTCTCACTTATAAGTAGGAGCCAAGCACTGAGCATACATGGACACAAACATGGGAACAATATATACTGTGGACTCCTAGAGAAAAGAGGGAGAGAACCGTGGGTTGAGAAACTACCTATTGGGTACCGTGCTCACTACCTGAGTGCAATCTAGTCACATAACAAACCTGCACATGTACCCCCTGTATCTAAAATAAAAGTTGAAATTAAAAATATATATTTTTAAAAGTAGTAAATGTATACTACTTTTAATTATGAAATACCAACTTGTTATGTTCTCTCTTTCCTCCTCTCCCTCTCCTGCTCAGTGTCTCTTGCGCTTTTCTCTCTTGCTGTCTTCTCTTCCCCCTTCCTCATTAAGCTGTATGGTTAAGAAAATGAGAGCAATCTCCGCTTCGGGCACAGCCAAGAGGAATCAGTCCTCTTGACTTTGACATCTTCAATTCGTACTACCACACTTCGTCAGAGGAAAAAATGACAGGAAACTTTCAGACAAGATGATTCCCTGCCATTATCCTTAAAGATCTATCCAAATCACGTCATTCCTTTCACTTGCTAATTGGTTTCGTAAGCCTTCTTCCTTTCCTTATATTTTCTATTCTTGTTTTCAGGGCAATTGCCGACGTACGCATAGTTCTGGATTTTATTTTAAGTAATTTGTAGTTGACTATCGTTTATTTGTGCAATTGGTATAATTAAATCTAATTACGTAATTGGTGAAAGACTGAGTAATCACATAATTAGGATGTGCAATAATAACAGTTAAAATCCTATTGTTATGACGTATAATGATACAATTATGATGTGTAACATTCACAGGGTACTCAGCAAAGAGCAAAAACAGCTCTAACCCTGCCTTCATGAAGCACAGCTAAGGTTGGAGACCTGGAATGTAGCTTTCAGCACCTAGACTTGGACTTGCTAATCATCTTTATCCCCCTAATAGAACCTTTAACTTTTATGCTCCACGGGAATCAAAGGCAGTAAGGGAGACCTAAGGAAGGTCCTCATGAGGGCAGGAGAACCAACATCTCCAAGAACCAAACCACCAATACAACCAGCCCGTAGACAGAAAGGACCAGCAAGAGATGGACTCACATTTCTGAAACAGTCATTCCTGCATGTCAGTTTTAAATGTGAAATTGTAATTAAGGCACAAAAAGATAGGGTTGGAAAATGTCTGGTGATCACACACACCAGATCCTATTGTTTTTAAGTAATATTGAAGCCCGCTTCAATCAGGCCCTCCCTCCACTCGATAGGTCTTCTCTGTCAAAGAAATCAGTAACATCCCTGTTGCAAACTCCACAGAAGACCCTGGACCCTTACCTTCCCTCTGTGTCAACAGCGCTTGGCAAGTGGCCACTCCCTCTGCCTGAAACCCTCTCCTCCCTAGGCTTCTGCCATCTCCTTGCCCTGAGTGTGCCCTTCCTCAGTTTCCCATACACGATTGCAAGTGGGCCTAGCGATTATGACCCGGGACATAGCTCTCAGCTTGCAGTCTGCCTCTCCACGCCAACTCCAGTCATCTTAATCACCGGGACACAGACCAACCACCAAAAGTGCTGGCCTCCCTGTTCCTTGCTCTGCTGATTGTCGGTGACCCTTTCCCTTCCTTTCCTGCATGCCACCCACCCACTCCCATGATCTTGCTTTGGACCTGATGAAAGCAACAACGACAATGTTTCTGATATCTCAGCCTCAAACACCCATTCTTCAATAGCAATCGCTCATCCCTGTGCTCGCCTATTCATGTGCTCCCCATCCGCACCTTTCCTCAGCCTCAGAGAAATCTCCAAATTCTGGATATCTCCCCTGACATCCCACCCCTGGCTAGCCATCTGTCCCCTGCCCAGCCTCACAACCCTCCTTGTCCAGCCTAATTCTCATAGCCCACCATTGCCATCACTCCTGGGCAGCACCCTCCCTTCCTAACAGAAGCCCTCAGCCCTGCTTCACACCAGCCCTGGAAAGCTGAAAGTTCCTGAATAAAACCACACAAGGAAAATGACTAGTTTGGCTTTAAATTCATGATCCCAAACTGCAAATTGACACTCCATAGTGACTGGCAAACTGCTATTTTTCTTGAATTGGTTCGCTTTCCAATTTTCCAAAGTCTCTATTTCACAGTTTTTCTTCTCTCCTGCAAACTCCTATGTTTTTTTCTGCACCACCAAGCTCAGTGGATGGCCTCGCCTCACCATGTCATTAAAAGTCACATAAAAGAATCAGGCTGGTTACACTTTTTTTCCTACCAGCAGCTCTCCAACCCTGTACTCACAGGTGCCCAGCACATCCTCTGCCTCTTCATTCATAACACACCATGCCCTTCACAGACAGTCTTTCCGCCCTGTACTGTCTAACTATACTGTGTTGCTACAGCAAGCTCTCCCTTGCTGCTGGAGGTCTGCTGCCAAAATAGAGGCTTGCTCTACTGTCCTCCATAGCCAACCACATTTCTAGAGACTGCCACAGGCTCCATCTTTTAGCCTGCTTCCATCAGGCCCTCCCTGCACTCGTTAGGTCCTCACCATCAAAGAAACCAGCAACATCCCTGTCGAAAACTCCACAGATGACCCTGGACCCTTACCTTCCCTCTGTTTCAGCAGCACTTGGCAATTGGCCACCCCCTCTGCCGGAAACCGTCTCCTTAGGCTTCTGCCATCCCCTCGCCCTGGGTGTGCCCTTCCTCAGTTTCCCATCCAGCCTCCTCCTGCTTTACTCACCCTGTAAATATTGGGCATCCTCTTGCCTTCACCCTGGGCACCTTCTCTCCTCTTCCTACACTCTTTCCCCAGATGGCACCATCAACTTGCAGGCATTCAAAGTCATCTTTGTAACTTCTAAATGTAATATGACTCCTCTCTTCTGAGTTCCAGACTCAATTATTTCCCTTGGTATTTGACATCTTCTTTCAGGTGTCACAAACTTTCTAAACTGAACGTATCCAAGATGGAAATCCTGATTTCTCCCCAACGCAGTTCTTATTCCCCAATGCAGCCCCTCCCTTCCCAGTAAATGCCACCACCAGTGACCTGTCATTGAAGCCAAACACTAGAAGGTGAGAAGAGCCCTGATTCCTCCTTCCATTTACTCCACATCCAATCCATCAGGGAGTCCTGTCCAAATGTCTTTCTCCTCTTTAATTCCGTACTTCACTACCCTACTAGGTCAAGACAATACCATCTTCTGTTTAGATGGTCTTTTCTTTTATCTTCTGAGTACGATTGCAGATTGTACTTGTTTTGTCTTTTATTTTTGCTTTTTTTTTTTTTTTTTGCCTGTCTCCCCCTCTAGACTATAAGTGCTCCCTGATTATGTTTACTGTTTTACTTACTTACAGTATCCAGCATAGATCAGGTATTACCTTTCATTAGATAAATAAATACATAAATAAATAAATATCTATGGTGCTGACATCTGTAATATGCAGGCCATGAGCCTCACGGTAAACTTAGAAGGGTCATGATATAAGCCAGGGCCAGAGCAGAGATAATAAAATCAGCTAAAAGGTACTCAAAAAGTTAAACATTGAGATACCATATGCTATGAATTTGGATTGCATTACCCCAAAATTTATATGTTGAAACCCTAACCCCCAGTGTTATTTGGAGGCGGGGACTTTGGGAGATAATTAGGTCTAATGAGCTCATAAGAGTGGGGCCTTATGCTGGGATGAATGCCCTTGTAAGAACAGACACCAGTGAGCAGTGAGCTTGCCCTCCCCCCACCTACCCACCACCACCTCCCCCCGCCACCGCTCTCCTTGCCAGAAGGTAACCATGAGCAAGTGTGGAAGAGAGCCTTCACCAGAAATTGATCATGGTGTTGCCTTGGTGTTAGACTTCTTTGCTTCTATTTCTATCTTGGAAACATTATGCTAATTGAAAGCAAGAAGTCACAAAAAGCCACATATCATAAAATTCCATTTATATGAAATGTCTAGAACAGGCATCTTTATAGAGACAGAAAGTAGATGAGCAGTTGCCTAGGGCTGAGAAGACTGGAGTAGTGGGAGAATGGGGAATGAGTCCCAATTAATATAGGGTTTCTTTCTGGGGAGGTACAGGTAGCTGTTGTCATATCTAGGTACCAGCTTCTGAAGCCTTCTAAATAAGAATTACTTCTTTAGAGAGAATTTATGAACCATGAACTCATTCATTCATAAGTATCAAATGAGCACTGTGAGCTGATATTGGCTTTATATATGACTTGATTTAATCCTCAACAAATACCCTTAAAGATAAGCATCATATTCCTCATTTTACAGGCAAGGGTGTGGGCTACAGAAAGGTCCCATAATTCTTAAATGTCAGAGCCAATATCCTAAGCTATGCCCCCAGGTCTCCTCTCTGTCCCTGTGTTATGAATGTACAGTTCAGATGAAGAAATCTTGTGAGCAAAAACTGAATTTGGTCGGGTGCAGTGGCTCATGCCTGTAATCCTGGCACTTTGGGAGGCCAAGGCGGGCAGATCACCTGAGGTCAGGAGATTGAGACCAGCTTAGCCAACATGGTGAAAACCCATTGCTACTAAAAATACAAAAACCAGCCAGGCTTGATGGTACATGCCTGTGGTCCCAGCTACTTGGGAGGCTGAGACAGGAGAATCACTTGAACCTAAGAGGTGGAGACTGTAGTGAGCTGAGGTCATGCCATTGCACTCCAACCTGGGTGACAGAGCAAGACTCCGTCTTAAAAAAAAAAAAACAAAAATTTTTTTTCTAAGCCCAATTTTTCCTCTGTCAGCTTTAGAGAAATAGATGCCTATCAGTCCCAACATCTCATGACTTCCTGTGGTCACCTCCTCCCAACATCAACTGGTATATATTAAAGGAATAAGAATTACAATTCATTTGTGGAGAATAGTTTGGGCCACCCTTGAATTTTCTGTGTTCCAGTATACTGGCTTGCTAAGAAATCTCCAGGAGCTGCTGAATGAAAACATAGAGATGTTTATAGATGACACCGATAGAACAAAGTGGAAAATGAGAAACAAAAGGAAAAAGAGTGTTATGAAGTGCAGGTGCACCTCAATTTATGCTGCAGATGCTTTCTTGAGAATTATGTGTAGATCAAACTGATTTATGCAGTAAACCCTATCGTAAATTCAGCAAGAACCTTCTGATGGAACCTTGTGATGGAAACTTTTGTAATGAGAAAAATCTATTTGTGCTGAGAACAGTTGATTCTCAGCCTCTCTTTTGAATTTACTTGTTATTCTTCTCAAGGGAAGCCTACCTGCACATAAAAGTTTGGTAACCCCCTGGGATTCTTGATGTGCAGGAATGTCATGAGATCAAAATGCTTTACAAAGGTTTAAAAGTATAAACTATCTATGCTGTTTACAATAGCCATTTCAATAATTCTTTAAATATATGTCTCAATACAATGGGAGGGCTGAGAGGATGCTTCTCAGAAATGGAGTTCAAGGACCACTATTGAAGGACATTATTTGATGGGGCGAGGAAGCTCAGAGGAGAAAAGTATCCCCCTTGGGTAACCAAAAGCCCTGAACCTTTCTCTCTTGACAGTTGAGAGGGAGGGAGAAGTTGAAGGGGTTCAGCACTCCATTCCCAAATAACCCCATGGCCTCTTTGCAAATTACAATGTCACTAGCTCCCTGGTCTTCTATAGCCAAAGGTTACAACCATACAGGTTTTAAAAATCAAAAGTGTTATTTTTTTTAAATGGATTTGCAGAATTACTTGAATGAATAAAAGATCTGCAAGACATGCCCCATGTTCTCACTGGGAAATAACCCACTTGGGTTGGGCAGATGCTCCTGAAGACATGTCTCCTTGGTCCCCACTACTTCTTAAGCCTTGCATCCAGCCTGGCTCCTGTAGGCATTTTCACTTGCACCCCAGAAGTCCCCTCTGAGCTAAGTGTCACCACCACATGACTCATCCAATCCAATGTAGAGCCCACAAATATCCATGATCTCAACAACATCCTTTCTTTAATGTGGTCTCATTTCAAAATATATACAACTGTTTCTCATTTATTTATTTATTATTTTAATTTATTTTCGAGACAGAGTCTCACTCCATTGCCCAGGCTGGAGTACAGTGGTGCAACCCCAGCTCACTGCAACCTCCACTTCCTGGGTTCAAGTGATTCTTGTGCCTCAGCCTCACAAGTAGCTGGGATCACAGATGGATGCCACCATATCCAGCTAATTTTTATATTTTTGGGTAGAGATGGGATTTCATCATGTTGGTCAGGCTGGTCTCAAATTCTAGGCCTCAAGTGCTCTGCCCACCTTGGCCTCTCAAAGTACTGGGATTACAGGCATAAGCCACCACACCCAGCCTTATTTTTTTAATTTAATAAATTTTTTAGAGCTACCCCAAATTCTTTCAGAGCCTCTGTTCTTGAAGTGCCCTCCTGGTTCTTTTCGTCTAGTGACAAATATGACTCCATATCACCACCTTCCCAGAGAATCGGCACTGCAGCCATGCCCCCAGAGCTCTTGCTTCACAGATAGGCTTAATGAATTCACTTCCCCCTTTAGACCACAGGGTCTAGAAAGGAACATTGTTTGTTTGTGTTGCTTTGCTGCGTTCCATCAGCTTAATACAATCGTGACATTATGCTTCTAAGAAGGACCCTAAGACATTTGTTTCTTTGAAGTACTATTATCAGTGAGCTGACAATAGAAAGTTAATAGACACAGGACTCAGGCACTCAGGCTCACTCTGCGTAAACTGGTGGAATGGGGATAGAAAAGAGAGATGTATATTCCATATCCATGCCAGCCTGGGGTCTTGGGTTCTAAGAGGTGTGGTGGCTTTGGCCTGAGCCCTAAACCCAGCAGCTGCAGTCAGTGTCAAAACTTATGAGGGCACAGAAAGTAAAGAAAGATCCGTGTTTTAAAGGCTCCAGCCACTATATGATTTCTCAGCAACCTCAACTCTCTCAACTCTTTTTTTTCTTTTTTTTTTTTTTTTTTTTTGAGATGGAGTCTCGCTCTGTGGCCCAGAGCTGGAGTTCAATGGCATGATCTCAGCTCACTGCAAGCTCCACCTCCCAAGTTCAAGCAATTCTCCTGCCTCAGCCTCCTGCGGAGCTGGGCCTACAGGGGCACCACCACTGCTGGCTAATTTAGTAGTCTCAGCTCTTAATCCATATGGGAACCGTTGTCAACCCACAGGCCCTGACCCAGTGACAGATGAACAAATGCACTCAGATACAGATATCCTGTGAAACAGCAGGCTAGGGGTCTGGGCCACTCACAGACACCAAGGAGGGTGCTGTAAAGAGTTCAACAGCCATGGCTCACACAAGCTGGTTCTGTGGGCATTTATTCAGTACAGATTTCATAACAAAGGCTTTGAGTCAACACACTTGTGAACAATTAACATGGTCACCCTCCCCAGAGAGGAGGGTCTTACAGATGATTGAAGGCCAGGTTTCGAGGCCTAAGTAAACTAACTTATCTAGATCAGTTTCTTTACATCCCCTAGTTAACTTCAGCTTTCAGGCACCAGATTAAAAGAATCTGGCTGCCTTCAGCCAATTCCTATTCCGAGGCTTTTGCAAGACTCTCCAGCCTTCTAAGAAGGTTTGCATCTATTTTACAATTTTTCTTACCACTCTGACTGAACTCCTATGAACTGTCAGAAGACCCCTGGTCTGTTTCTCATCACTAACATGGTAACCCATGATTGTCGAACACTGGCTGAGCAGCCATGCTCTGCCCAGCGGCATTGTTTTCTAAGCACTTAGGTGTATCTTCTCATTATCCTCACAAAAACCCTGTTATCAACTCCATTCTACAAGTGGAGACCTTGAAACTTAGAAAGTGTAAATAATAATAATCACTAAAATTCATGAAGGGTGCCCTTCTAACCCTCTACACGTGTCAGCCACTATTCTGAGTGCTTTTATATGTTGACTCAATTAATTCTCATAACACCCTTTTATTGTTACTATTTATGCTGTCTTCATATTACAAACGTGGAAACTAAGGCACAGAAAAGCGGTGAAATAAGGTCACTTAGCTGATGAGTAATAATTAGACAGAACTTGAACTTGGGTAGCTTGACACCAAAGCTGTGCTTTTACTGCTAGCTGATTTGCTCAGAGTCATAGCACTGGTTAAGACTGGGGTTTGAGTCTACCCCCTTTAGTCAGAATCTAGAGCCACAAGGGCAGCCATGTACTCTGTGGCCCTCTTAGATGTCTAAGGGGTCAGATTTCCTCTACAGTGGCTGCAACGGCTGGCAGCAGGGTCTGGGAAGGATATACTGCCTTTCTAAGAGCTAGGCTGGGAAAAATGTTTCCTTGTCATTCATTTTTGAAATGTCAAGAGATTTTAAAACTTCTAGGAGAGGAGATAAGTGATGTGAAGAAAATCTGGGTCATTTTTGTGCATACAAAGGGGTCATTCTAACAGTAGTCTCAAGGGGTCTTTTCTAGAAACAAGAAGAGGAGACTGTATTAGTAGCCCTCTCTTCCCTTCCTGGGGAGTTTGAAACTGTATCTAGTTTTGAAATCTAAAAATCCCCAAGCTATTAGATCTGTTCCTTTTTACCCCCTTGGCCATATATTCCAGTTTCTGCTAAAAAGTCTGCCTCAAGATATAAGTGACACCCAACTCTTGGGGCCACCCGTTTTCTCTTTTCATAGAAACCAGAGACTCTAGGGCTCTGAGAAGTCTCTAGCGGTCACTGACCTAACCACCAGCACCAAGTTCTACAAATAATGCCCCTGGGGAACTCAATGAAATGATCAATCGCTCGCCCCCACAGATCTTAATAAAAAGTGGATAGGTGGAAGGTTTATAAATCTGGATGAGTCATTCGATCCACCAGTGGAAAAGATAAATAAACCAACACTCCAGTTAATTTTAACCTGAAAAGAAACTGCTTAGGGATAGTGCTTTAGCCAAGTCTGTAGGGTGTGAATAACCTTAATTATTCACAAATGCAAATTGCTTTTACTCCTTGCTAAATAATTTCTTCATGCCTTCCTTCCAGTTCCTCTTCCCCTCACCATCTTCCTCTCTCCTCACCCAGTCTCTTCATTCCTGAAGAGTCAAAAGGAAATTTCTGGAATTGGCCTTCGAATCACTCAAGATTTTTCTTAAAAAAAAAAAATTAATGAATTGAGCAGAAAATCAAACACCGCATGTTCTCACTCATAGGTGGGTGTTGAACAATGAGAACACATGGACACAGGGAGGGGAGCATCACACACTGGGGTCTGTTGGGGGGAAATAGGGGAGGGACAGTGGGGGGTGGGGAGTTGGGGAGAGATAGCACGGGGAGAAATGCCAGATAGAGGTGATGGGGAAGAAGGCAGCAAATCACACTGTCACGTGTATACCTATGCAACAGTCTTGCATGTTCTTCACATGTACCCCAAAACCTAAAATGCAATAAAATAAAATTAAAAAAAAAAAAGAATTTTCCCAAGACACTAATTACCTTAACCTGAGATCCAGGGACTGCCCTAGGTCTAAATAATCCATAATGGGCTTCAGGGACCCCAGGAGCTAGCTGAAATTACATGCAAAATTGTGGGGGTAGGAGCAAAAAAATAATCAGAAAGAATGAATAAGACCTAGAAGCACAAGAGGGTAACTATAGTCAATAGTAAGTTCATTGCACATTTTAAACAACTAGAAGAGTGTAATTGGATTGTTTTAGTACAAAGGATAAATACTCTAGAGGATGGATACCCCATTCTCCATGATGTGATTATTACACATTGAGTGCTTGTATCAAAACAGGTCATGTACTCCATAAATATACACACTTGCTCTGTACTCACAAAAAAATGTAAAAATTAAAAACAAACAAAAAATTGTGAAAATAGGGTGATTCCTCACTCCCTGCCCACCCAGAGGTCCAATTTTCATCAAATTCACAAGAAAGTCTATGTTACCCCCAACCCCAAAACACAGCATTAAGCATTAAAGGACTAGTCTGTACCTACCTAAACATTGCATCACCAGGAACATTTATGATGCAGCGTGAGAGAGCCCAGGCTTTGGAGCCAGATAGATGCAGGTTCAAAGCCCAGCTCTGTCACTTACGAATTGTATGAATTCAGACAAGTGTCAACTTCTCTGAGCCTGTTTCATCACCTGTAAAATGGTGATCATAATAACTCCTTCATCACAGGATTATTGGGTGACTACACAACATCACACAAGAAAGCACATAGGATTTGTATACAGAAAGGGCAAAATAAAAATCCTCTCTACAAAAGCGAGAAAAAAAGCAGATCTAGACTCAGGAGCAGAGATACTTCTCTCCCATCTTTGGGAAGTGCCTTTCTGGCTTTGCTAATGATGAAGGTCACTGTGCTATGAAGACAATCAGATTGGGATCACCCCTGGGAAATCCATAAGAATCAGATTGGAAGAGCACTCTTTATGAGCATCATATTAGATTATAAATCTTTTTATAGATCTTATAGTGACTGGCCCAATCTGATTTAAAATACACCTCTAACCCTCTATTCTTCTATTGTGTCTACTCACTACTCCCGACATAATGTGATAAGCAAAGTCTAAACATTTTAATCATGTACAGTGTGAAGTTGCATCACAGTGAGGGTACTGAAATGACCCCAGGGAGCCTGCACGGCCAGATGCCAGCAGTCCTTCTGTTAGATCCAAATATTTTCAGGTTCTACCTGGGTCAGTTGGCTGCTCTGGGGTAAATATCAATTCGATGCTTTTAGATCCTTTAGCTGTTGGAACTTCCAGAACAGCATCAATGACTTCAAAAACATCCTGAAGTTGATTAATACACTCCTGTTGTATGGGCTACATCCCTGATTCCAGAGAACAGGCCAACAGAAGACAGGCCAAGAGGACCCCACATTTGCATCTCTATTTCTCATGGCAAAGTTTTCTCACTCCTAGAGAAAAAGAACTTGAGCCTTATATTCTGAGACAGGCAGAGGATTAAAGCTGATTGCCATTCTCTATCTATCTGATTTTTTATTATGATTGGATTGTGGGGAGTGCTATTACAGGGTTTAACTGCACTGAAAAAAATTATATCATTTCTCTTTGGCTATAAGGTAATTTTAATTTGGGACTGGGTGCAGTGGCTCACACCTATAATCCCAGCATTTTGGGAGGCTGAAGCAGGCAGATCATGAGGTCAGGAGTTAGAGACTAGCCTGGCCAACATGGCGAAACCCCGTCTCTACTAAAAATACAAAATAATTAGCCAGGCATGGTGCTCTTCAGGTCTTCTGACAGTTCCTATATGGATTAAGAGTTGAGGTTGCTAAATTTGCCAGCCATGGTGGCATGTGCCTGTAGTCCCAGCTATGTGGGAAGCTGAGGCAGAAGAGTCACTTGAACCTGGGAGGTCGAGGTTGCAGTGAGCTGAGATCACACCATTGTACTCCAACTCTGGGTGACAGAGCAAGACTCCATCTTGGAAAAAGAAAAAAAAATTAACTCAGAAGCCATTCATAGTGGTTATAATTTTTTTCTCAGACCATGTGGTGACACACAGTGTATTGGCTTTTGATGACTTGTCCCAGCTACCTGCTTATCTTGGTGCTGCTCAGTGAACACCTGCCCATCTGTATATTTGTCTTTAAAGTCCTTATTATCAGCCTCACTCCCCAGCTATGAAAGTTGTTTGTCCCCTAAACAAGTTGAAAAGAAAGTGCAGAATAATCAGAATGAGTCTAGAATGAATAAAAAATGAGAGTCCCAGGACATCCAAGACAGGATACAGACCTGATTGGACATATAGACATGGTGACAGAAAACTCAGAAGCCAAGAGGGCCAGAGTGATGGGGCTTACTAGAACACAAGTTCATTTCCTCAAATGTGAGTGTTCCGCCCTCTCTGACTGGTATGCCTCCTTTCCTTCCTCAATTGTGGAGTGCTGTCCCCTAACCAGAGATGACTTCTTTATGCCACACATAGTTGCAGATAGCATAGTTTCAAGGAGGGTGTGCTTAGATGTGGTGGAGGTCATGGACGAAGTGAAGAGGAAAGTGAAATCTTGGTGGTGATGGTTCATGCAAAGAATCAAACAGCCCAGTGAGTCAGAGATCTGGTAAGAATGTGGAATCCCCATGACTTAAAATATCCAACTCTCATGAGAGAAGATCCAGAACAGAGGAGCCTCTTCTAGCACAGACCCAGCAGCTACAGAAGGGCTGAGACTGCTTGCTCTGCCATGCCTCTGCCATCTTCCTACTGCTGAAGTCAGGCCCAGGGAAGGGGTACTTCCCATGGGTCAGCCATTCTCAACCTCTGCTTCTGCCTCTCACTTTGCCACATTTGCTCCATATCTGGGATGCTGCAGTTCCACAGACTCAGATACACCTGGGGTTCAGCAGACCTAATTAGCCCTACATGTGTCTGCTCCCAAAATAGAGTCATTTATTCTAGTTTCTGCCCTGACCAGCAAGGTGTAACCGAGGCCCATGGCCCATAGCCCATAGCCCCAGATTGGGAGTGAAGCTACATTCCTTCTGAACAGTTCCTAAAAACATTTAGTCCCAAACGAGTGACCTCAGAAGTCAAGTTTTGAGGATGGAGCTGAGCACAAGGATTTCACATCTTCTCTTTTCAGTATAGTTCTCAAGCCCCTGGATCCAAAGGCAGGACACTGATGAACTTGCCTTTTCTATGACAGTCTACACTACAAGAAAGGGGCTGCAGGACAATCCCCGCTCCCAAAGACCCAGCCCAAAGCCAAGATGCTTCTCACCAAAACTGAAAACCATGACACCCTGGGAACACTCAGGACCCCACTCAAGCACCAGCTCCCTCTGAATGCTCTTCCTTACTCCCCTGAAGTATTGACCTTCTCTCCCTTTGACTCACTTTCATTGCAGCGCTAACTCGGAGAACCTATCCTCAAAGCCAGAGTTTCTGGGATTCAGATCTTGGAGGTGTCGCCCCTTCCCTATGTGACTCTGTGGGAGCTACTTGGCTTCTCTGCACCCTAATGTCCTCATCTATCAAACGTCGATGATGACAGCACCCATCTCACAGTCTTTGGTAAGGCTCAGAACGTGGACTAGAATAGTAAGCACTCAACATACTTCCCGTGCTGTTGATGGCACCGCTGCTCTCACTCATCAGATACCAGGTAAGGCCATGAGCCCCTTGAAGGTGGGAAACTTTTTTGGTTTACTTCTATGGTCCCAGCACCCAGCATAGAGCATGGTGCAGAGAACTCAAAATGTTTAACGAGTCAGTGAACAAAGCGAATCCAGTTGGCAATGCTGGACTATGTATGCTCAGCTTGACTTGGTGATGGTTGCCTTACACAGAGTCCTCCCCTGCAGTGTCCTGAAAAAGGAAAGAATGTCAACAGGCAGTCACACTAGCCAGAGAGAAACTGAGCAATGTGACAATGGGCAGAGGAGAGTGGGCATTACAGCAAAGAAGACTGGCATTGAAGCTGACCACCTGGGCTGTCTTGAGCACACCCATTTCCTCCTGGCTTCAGTCTGGCCATCTGTGTGTCTAAACAAAGGCAGGAAATACTAGAAAGATGGGGTATCATGACAGAAAGAACCGGTGGAAAGGTGGAACATGACCCGTCTTTCCCCACTGCCCCAGGGGACACCCCCACAGCCAGGTAAAAACAGAAGCTCTAAACAGGCCCTGCTTCTGAAGTCACAGAAAAAGCCATGTCTAGTGTCCCCCATAATCCTCCAGAATTCTCCCACCTGAGAGCCTCCTCCTCCCCTCAACACAGGCCAGTGGAGTGCAGTGGACAAACCTCACCTCTCTCTGAAACACACAGCAGGAAGCATGGGAACCTCCTGCAGCTGCTGTGGGTGCCTGGGCTGCTGGCCACTGTGCCACCACAACTGAAGAGGCCTTTGTGGCCTTATTCCTATGGCGCCAGAAGGAGACAGAAACTGGGAGCTAGCCGGCACCAAGGTGCCATGGAGGTCACATGCCAAATGGAGGAGTGTGGCAACCTTCTTTGAAACCGGAATTGCCAAGGTTTATCTGTAGCCCAGACAGTACTGTGGGCCCCTCCTACAGGCCAGTTGTCTCAACTGAACCCTGGACGCTGAGTAGCAGCATCAAGTCCTGCCAATACTGACCAGTAGCCTCAAGCCCAGCCAGTGATGCTACCCACAAAGGCTGCAGATCCTAGCTTAAGAGGCATCTTCCCATGAACGTCCTGGGGGCCCCTGTTGCCAGGTGACATGTGACTGCCATTGCAGAAGGCCCTATTCTCCCAGAATCTAGGTGAGGAAGGGGGACTCTATGCAGCTGGAAAAGGCAAACTCTAACGGTCCTCCATAATTTTATACATGGTATTTAATCTCTCCCGAAATGCCAAATAATATTAAAAGAGGGCATGCTGTTTTTAAGATTTTTCAGGAAGGGTCATGGACTAACAGCAGGTTGCGAACATTGGAACATTGCTGGGAGGGTTCTTGCCCCTGCTGTATGTACGTATTGCTGTTCTATTTATGACCAACATGGAAACAAGGTAATAATCAGAACTAAGAGATCCTTTTAGCCTACCTATTTTTCTTGGATCTGGAATATTCTGGGCCCCAGACTGGGAGTGGAGCCTCACTTGCTGATTTTTAGCAGCAGCTGAAAGGACCTGACCAAATGGACGTTGCCGAGATGACATTCCTGTCTTTCTGTCTTCACAGGGAGACGTCCTATTTGAGCCATCCTGGTGTGAGATCCTAGCATCCCACCCCCCAAGCATGAGACAGCCACGAGAAGGCCCCCTGCAACCACAAACATTTGTCAGAGTGATTTGGTGAGGTTCAGCACTGAAAGCAATTTCTTACTCGGAAAATCATTTATCATGGACAGTCTGTCGAAAACAATCTCATTTCAAGTCCTTCCCAGGGAGAAAAGAACTGACAACTGGCACTAAGTAATCTACGACAGAGCCACTGGGAGTCATTCATCTTTCCTTTGCCCAGCCCAGGACTTGACGCTTTCAGAAGAGAAGTGGAATCAATCATAACTGCTCTGAGGGGCTTCAGGTAAAAGAGGAGGGGGCTACAGGGACAGCCACATACTCCTGAGTGTACAATGAGAGATTTTTCGTAGTCTCCATTTTACTAATAGCCAAAATCCAGAACAGCAGTCATAGGGGTCTTTGAGGCAGGTGTGCCTCCCTCATTACAAAATACACTCTTTTTGTACTTTTAGCTCATTTGAAATGCCAGAATCCTCCTTCTTAGGGAGCAATTAAAGAAAAGCTTATTGCTTTTTTATATAAGCTGACTTCCCCTTGGGGCAGTCTTTTTTTTTCCAGACCATAGCATGGAGTTTGTGGCATAGTAGATAAGGATTCTGTGCATGCCATTTCCACTGACGTCAACACCCTGGAAGCAGAGTATCTAGCAATCTGAGGTTCATGGACAAAAGCAGAAGAGAGAAAATTCTTCCCTATTAAGTTTCCTGCCTTTAAAAAAAAAAAATACAATCAGTTACAGATAGGAAAAGTAATTGATCACTTTCCTTACTGAATGTCTGATTAAACCCAGGTTCTGGTTTTGAGGTTCACCAAGCCCCAGAAGAAGCTAATGAATTTCAGGGTTCCATCATTCGAATGTTTTGGCATTAAGCAGTGACTCAGAAGGTACTGCCAGATGCAAGTTATGACATAAATGCTATTATTTCCTGGGAACCAAATAAAGCAGAACCACCTTTGTAAATGGGTAGCTCTCACTAGTTCCCAGAAAGATTTATATTATGGATATTTTTACTGCATATTATAGCAGTCTTTTTATTTGTACTTCAGGTTCTGGGATACATGTACAGATCATGCAGGATTGTTGCATAGGTACATGCATGGGAATGTGGTTTGCTGCCTCCATCCCCGTCACCTATGTCTGGCATTTCTCCCCATGTTATCTATCCCCAACCTCCCCACCCCCTGCTGTCCCTCCCCTAGCCCCTATAACAGACCCCAGTGTGTAATGCTCCCCTCACTGTGTCCATGTGTTATTGTTCAACACCCACCCATGAGTGAGAATTTGTGGTGTTTGATTTTCTGTTCTTGTGTCAGTTTGCTGAGAATGATGGTTTTCAGATTCATCCATTTCCCTGCAAAGGACATGAACTCATCATTTTTTGTGGCTGCATAGTATTCCATGGTGTATATGTGCCCCATTTTCTTTGTCCAGTCTATCATTGATGGGCATTTGGGTTGGTTCCAAGTCTTTGCTATTGTACAGTGCCGCAACGAACATACGTGTACATGTGTCTTTATAATAGAACAATTTATAATTCTTTGGGTATATACCCAGTAATGGGATTGCTGGGTCAAATGGAATTTCTATTTCTAGATCCTTGAGGAATCGCCACACTGTCTTCCACAATGGTTGAACTAATTTACACTCCCACCAACAGTGTAAAAGTGTTCCTGTTTCTCCACATCCTCTCCAGCATCTGTTGTCTCCAGATTTTTAATGATCGCCATTCTAAGTGGCATGAGATGGTATCTCAATGTGGTTTTGATTTGCATTTTTCTAATAACCAGTGATGATGAGTATTTTTTCATATTTTGTTGGCATCATATATGTCTTCTTTTGAAAAGTGTCTGTTCATATCCTTCACCCACTTTTGAATGGGTATACCATTCTTAACTCAGAAATAAATCAGCAGGTTTAGCACGTATGATGCTTTAAGATGAAATTGTCCTCAAACTGATTTCCTTTCTCTGTCATTATCAGGGGTTTGAAATCCTGACCGTTTTGGAAAGAAGTATTATGCTATTTTCCCCAAGCTAATTTGCCATTTGGGAGTACTTTTGCCGCTTCCCAGCTATCACCTTAAGACACTTTAGCCTCTCTGTGCCTTGGTCTTCTCATCTGTAAAATGGGGATAATACTACTATCTACCTTATAAGATGTCATGAGGACTAAATGAGGTGATACTTACAAAGGCCACAGGGCTTGCCAAAAAGCAAGTATTTAATTTAAAATATGTTTTAGAAAACTCTCAGCCAGAGATGAATCAGGGGGTAAGCCAACCACTTGGCTTCCTGGCAGCCAATCTATACAGTCCCCAGGAGATCACTAGAAAAGTAACAAGATGGAAAAATGGGATTTTCAGGGTGAGCCCTCACTACACATGATCAAGAAGAGCACTGTAAAAAGCCATGTGTGAGGAGGTAAGTCCTCCTTAAGGACAAGATCAGAGATAAACAAAGAGTCTCTGAACTGCTAAAGAGGCTGGCCAGGGTCCCTGAGGCACCTCTACAACAGTTCTCTTCCTCCTCCTGCTCCTTCCCTTCCCAAACATGAAGCTTAGTTTCTCTGCTAAATAATATTTAATAATCACATAACAAATATCAGTTTGAAAGCACATAAAATTATGAGCCTGCCCAAGCATCCTCTTGGCCTACTATGCTCTGAGCTAACTGGGGCACTGAGTGTAAACATTTTCCCTGGTATTGCTTTGCCCTTTTCCTCCCTCATTATTCACAACCTTCAGTGATCATAAATTCCAACTTGGGGCACCTGCCATCATGTGGCATCGGACCAAAGCCCTCACTAGCAGAGGCGCCAAGCCTAAGGGGAGGTATCCTCAGCACCCACTATGAGACAACCTACTTTGCTTGGGACCAAGAAAAGACTAATTCACCATGAATATGACATCCCTGGGACTTGTCAGTGAGTGCTATTTGGAAGATGTGGCTGAACGTTTTATGTAGGGGTGTGTGCTTCCATCACAAGTAGCACAGTGTTAACTCTTACAAAGCTAACAAAGCAGTTTGTGGCCAAGAGTTTTTGTGTCCTAGGATGAATAAGAAGGCCATGTTCTTGAAGGAACTTGAGGAACAATGACTACTTCAAGTTCTTCCTGAAATATGGACGTGACGGAAAAGCACACAAAGGTGGGTCATCCACCTAAGAATCTCTAGTTCAATAGTTAGCTCAGTAAATCTTCCCAATTTACCATGCAGATTTATCTCCTTCACCCACATGAACTGGTTTAGAGAACAAACAGATCAAAATTTTAGCACTAATTTAACTAGGCATGATTTTGCAGAGAAGCCCAAAGCAAAAAATCCTTTCTATAATAAGGTCCAATACCAAAAATAGTAATAAGAATAATTTTAAAACAGATTGCTTAAAATCCATCTCTTTCTCTCTGTTGCTATCCACAATTGAGGAGGAAGAGCATTTGTCAGCCTACTGTCTGCCAGGCATGTGCTAGGAGCTTCACTCATCTCTTCACCCCAGTATATCATTGGCATTGTACAGATAGAGAGACCAAGACTTGCAGAGATTATCATCTGCCCAAGGCTACCTTCCTAGGAAGAGATAGGCCTGGATTTGAACCCACCTCAGTCTAAGTCCAAAGCCTATGGTCTTCCCACATTACCCTGCTGGCCATCCCTGAAGCTACGACTGTAGGTGGAGCAAACCCCCTGAGATGAACCAAGGAAATAGTGGATACACACACACACACAGAGCAAACAAAAACAAAATTAGTTGGCAAGGCTGTGGACAAATTGCAACCCCCACATGTTGTTATTGGAAATGTAAAATGGTACAGCCATTGTGGAAAATAGTTTAGTGATTCATTAAAAAGCTAAACATTGAATTTCTAAATGACCTTGCAATTCTACTGCTATGCATGTAAGAACTGAAAACAGGAATTCAAACAGATACTTGTGCACAAATGCTTATGAGGGCATTATGCACAATAGCCAAAAGATAAAAACAACCCACATGTTCATCATCAACAAATGAATGAACAAACAAAATGTGTGACAGCCATACAATGGAATATTATTCAGCCATAAAAAGGAATTAAGTACTAACACATGCTACAACATGGATGAACCTCAAAAGCATTATGTCAATGAAGAAAAAAAACTAGACACAAAGGTCACATATATATAATTCCATTTAGATGAAACATCTAGAAGAGGTAAATCCAGAGACAGAAAGCAGATCAGTGGTTGCCAGGGGCTAGGAAGACAAAGAAATGGGGAGTGACTCCTTGATGAGTATGGGGTTTTCTTTTGGGATAACAAAAATGTCTTGGAACTAAATAGAGGTGATGGTTGCATAACGCTGCGAAGGTATGAATTAGCACTGAATCGTACACATTAAAATAGTTAATATGCTCTGTGAATTTCACCAGGATTAAGAAAACCAAAGAGTGGTAAAGTTAGAAGATATTTTACAAGTTCTCTATTGCACTGCATTCTTTGTGGATGAGAAAAGTGAGCCCTGTCAGTCTGTCCAGGGTGGAATCACATAGCTAAAGTTTGTCAGTGAGGTTGGGGTTAGAAATCAACCCTCTGCCAATTAATTTATCAGAGCTTGCACCCAGGCTTGCACTGGGGCACTGGAGGAAAAGAAGAACAATATTGAGAGAAATAATTCTTTCTCAAGCATAACTGAGAGCCTCCCAGTTCCTGCCTCTTTGGCTTAAAGCTCAGATTCCTGGGAAGTCATCCCTCCATCCCACTCCAGGGAAAATGGCTTCCTACTTTTATGTGAAAAGGAGCCACAAAGAATTCAGCATCATGAAACAACCTTAACTCTATCAACATAAAAATTTCTGTCTTCAGGAGAGGTCCGTTTGATTCGCTTCTGCTTGAAGTGAAGCAGATAACCTCAATCAACATCTGATTACTTCTTTAATTTCCAGAGCTTGCTCATTACCGAGGCCACACTGTCTCTAGAGAAGGACCTGGGGTAACTCAGATTTTAACACTCCTGGGCTGACAAGTTACTTAGCCAGGGCTTTAATTGAGAAATCAGTTATTTTATTCATTATTTTGCTAATATTATCAAAATCCTTTAATACTCAAGGCCCTGAAATGACATTTTCTGATATCATTTGTGCATGTGACTAGTAGGAACTTATGTGTGATGGACATGTTGAAGATACATATGTTCTTGAAGAGATTCTTTCCTACTTGCTCTAATCACTGATCCATTTCCACCGAACAAATTAAGCATCAGCATGAGAAGTCATGAGGCACGGGGTTCATTCTTTCTCCCGTCTTGGCTTTCTAAAGTGTATGACTTTTATATTGTTGCTTTGCAAGCATGTGAAGACATGTGTAAATTTGTGGGCATGTACGATGAATAGTTTCCCTGCTAAAAGGTACAATGAAATTGATAGTGACACTTTGCAAACCAACTCTCCAATAAACTTCTAGTGATTTTTTTAGGTTTGCTACTAGTCCTCCCAGCATTTCTGCAGATTGTAACTGCAGCTCAGCTTTTCTAGGAGGAAAATACCTGTTATTAAGGTCAGCAACCTGAGTCACTCTTGATTCCTCTCCATTTTCAACTAAACAACTGTTCTGTCTGTGAGGCCTCCAGCATATGCTCACACCCCAACTGCCTTCATCCACTTCCAAGGCAGCATCCTTTCAGTGAAGACATAATAAAAATGCCTTCCAAATATTCTCCTTGCTTTTATCTTTCCTTAAACTCTATTCTCCACATCACAGTCAGAATGACTTTATTTGATAATGGCTTTATTGAGTTATAATTTCTATATCATACAATTCACCCATTCAAGGTTTAAAATTCAATGGTACAATCAATTTTAGAACACTTTCATCATCTCAGAAAGAAGCCTTGTACCCTTCAGCTATCAACTCCCAATCTTCCCACAAGCAAGCAGTCAGTAATCTATTCCCTGGCTCTCTACATTTGCCTATTCTTGACATTTTATATGAATGAAGTCGTATACTGTGTGATCTTTTGTGGCTGGCTTCTTCCATGTAGCACAACGTTTTCAAGGTACATATACATTGTGGCAAGTTTCAGTTCTCCACTCCCTTTTTATGGCCAAATGATATTCCACTGCAGAGACACATCACATTTTGTTAATCCAGTCATCTGTTGATGAGCATTTAGATTGTTTCCATCTTTTAGCTATGATGAATAATGCTGTTATGAACATTCAGGTGCAAGGTTTTTGTGGACATGTATTTTCATTTCTGTTGGATAAATACCTAAGAGTGGAATGGTTATGTTATGGTAACTCTGTGTTTAAACTTTTCAGGAATTGCCAAGCTGTTTTCCAAAGGTACAGCACCATTTTACATCATCCCCACCAGAAGCAACAAGGGTTGCAATTTATCCACATCCTTGTCAACACTTGTTATGATCTGTCTTTTTTAGTATAGCCATCCTAATGGGTGTAAAGTGGTATCTCATTGTGGTTTTGATTTGCATTTCTCTGATGACTAAGGTGCTGAACGTCTCTTCATGTGCCTCCTGACTATCTGTATATCTTCTTCAGAGAGGCATGTATTCATAACCTTTGACAGTTTTTAAATTGGACTGTCATTGTACTTTCTTTATAATGTCCTTCCATTGAAAAACAAATGTTTTTAATTGTGATAAGGTCCAATTTATCTACTTTTTCCTTTGTTGCGTGTGTGTTTGGTATCATATTTAAGCATTTATGGTTAAATCCCACGTCACAAAGGTTTACCCCTCTCTTTTCTCCTAAAAGTTCAAAGTTTTTCCTCTTACATGTAGATCTTTGATCTATTTTGAGTTCATTGATCTGAAGAGTCCAATTTTATTCTTTTGCATATGGCTATCTAGTTATTCCAGCACCATTTTTTTTAAGACAGGATCTCATTCTGTCACCCGAACTGGTGTGCAGTGGCACAATCACAGCTCACTTCAGCCTCCACCTCCCAGGCTCAAGTGATCCTCTTATTTCAGCCTCCCAAGTAGCTGGGGCACAAGCATGCACCACCACATGTGCCTAATGTTTAAAAAAAATCTGTAGAGATGGGATCTTGCTAAGTTGCCCACACTGGACAGCACCATTAATTGGAAACACTATTCTTTCCTCATTAAATGATCTTGGTATTATTCTCAAAAATTAGTTGATGATATAAAAATGGATTTATTTCTGGACTCTCAATTTTATTCCATTGATCTGTATGTCCAGAATGACTGTTTAAAAGAAGAAATTGCATTATTACTTTTTCTAAAGTAATAGAGTAATGTCCAATACAAGTCATTCTCTATCCCAAGATTCTTCACCTGGGGCCACATGCTTCCAAGAGGTCCTTGGGTAGTACTTAGGGAGTCCATGATTTGGACCAAAAAAATTACATCTTTATTTTTATTAACCTCTAATTCAAATTTGGCATTTCCTTTAATTATGAATGTAGGCCATAAATTAGAATAGTATTAATGAAACTTGTAACTTAGCAACAGAAATCTCAGATATTTACATATAAGATTACAATTGTTACAGATATCTCAAAGTATTATTTACATTAATCCTACTTTAAAATGATGGTGGTACATTAGAATTGTTGCTGGAGCTTGATAAAAAATGCCATAATCAAGAAGCAGGCACACTTTATCATAATTTGTTTTTTATAATCTGATAACTGATTTTAATATAATTGGTTTTCTTATGATCCAATGTTTTTATGCTATGCCTTTATAAATAATACTTTTCTGAGAAAGAGATCATAGTCTTCACCAGGCTGCCAAAGAAGTCCTTAGCACAAAACATTAAGAAACCCCGCTTTTTCCATTACCAGTTTTATTTTCTTCCCAGCACGTGGCATCAACTGAAATTATCTCATTTACTTGTCAAGTTGTTTATGGTCTGTCTCTTTCTGATACTGTCATGTATTTCAGGCTTAAAACAGCGCCAGGCACATAATAGCCATTCAGTAAATATTTATTGAGTTAATTACTGAATCATCATGAAAATAAAGACTACTGATGCCAAATTAGTGACATGTAATCCATACTGAAAATTATTTTACATTTATGCCATCATCATCATTAGATTTAACAAATGCCAGCATGTCCTATATGCTGTATTAAGTGCTTGATGCACAGTATCTCATTCACTTTTCTCCATACTAATGACTACGAATATTATTATTCATATTTACAGTAGAGGGAACTAAGCCTCAGAGAGGTTCATTTCTCACTCAAGGTCACATAGCTAATAAATGACAGAGTTGGGATTCATAACCAGGCCTACCTGCCTTCAGAGTATCGATTTTTAACTACAATACAACACTTCTAAGAGAAGAGGAATTTTCTTCCTGTTCAATTGAGAAAGCTAAGATCCTGTGAAGTTAAGAAATGTGCCTCAGAACACAGAGTTCAGTAGAGATTTCCAATAAAATGTTCTTTCCACTGTTCTGTTTATGAGGCACAGCAGGAAAACCCCTTAGCAAAAATATAGCAGAACTGGGTGCTAACAAGTTGCCTCCTACGAGAAGATGAATTTTGGAAAAGATTTACTTTGCAAGCATAATTAATACTAGCAGGCATTAGCTGAAGCCTGTTCTTTTCTTTCCTGGGGTCCAGTCTGCTACTCTAGGTATTAGGGCTCGGCCTCATTCAGGGCATTAAGCACTTCATTAGGCTGAAATCCAAGTTAATTTGATTGCACAATTATAAACTGTCCCTGGCTGCAGGTTGTCTCATTTGTCAGGTTGCAAGGGGGCAGCATGGCCGGATGATATGCTTTTGATCCCCAGCTTGAAGTTTCAGTGCTTTCTGGCTTTGACCTCATCAAGTTTTACAGAAGAGAAGTTAAATTGGAGAAGGGAGACAGATATTCTCCTCACTAAAGCTGTCAAGGACACCAGGAGGACCATTTATCAGGTCTGCAAAGAAATAAGGCACAGGAAAAGTCCTGGTCACCTGGAGGTGGCAGCAAATGGGATCTCACCAAAGGTCCATTACACCCAGGGTCACTCACCCACATGGGAAGCATGCATCCAGGCTGACCCCTTTCCTCTTTCCTGTGCCCTATTTTCCCCTTACTGGCTAACAAGTTATTCAGCCTGGGTATACAGAGGAGCCAAGGGAAGGAACAAATTGCATTGTTTTCAACAGGGATTTTACTGACATTAATAGAATCTGGAGGCACCGAAGTTCATGGAGTAGCATTTTCCTCTCCTCTGCTATTCATGTAAGTAATCAAAGGACCCACTTCCAGCCTTCCTCAAGAGAGGCCTCTCCTCCGGCCAATAAAGTCCCTTCACTGACTATTTTTGTAAAGACATTAACTTTGCCCAAAGAGAAGGCTGGCCTTTGCCCTCAGCTTCTGGGAGGCAATCCCTAAGCTCTTGGAGTGTTATGCCTGGTAAAAGTATCTTTTCCTGGGGTCTTGGGTTGGCCAGATAGAAACAGTTATTTTGGGTAGGGTCTGACCACGCCAGAAAATCTAACAATGTCATTTGTGGTGGAGGCTTTGGGTCACATGGTATCCATCCACCTCCAGAGGAGCAAGGAACTGAGGCTGACCATGAAGGCAGTCATCCAAGTTTACAAGATCCAATCCCAGTAAAAAGTTTGAACTCTGAGGCTCAGGCAAGCTTCCTTGATTGACAATACTCCTTGCATGTAGTCATACATTGATGCTGGGAGGTAACATGACCCATGACTCCACATAGAGGAGATAATGAAAGCACGGTATTTGGATCTTTCCCAGACTCTGGCCTATGTACCTTGTCCTTTGACTAATTTTAATTTGTATCTTTTCCCTGTAATAAATTGTAACCGTGAGTATAGTAGCCTTCAGTGAGTTCTGCAGTCCTTCTATGAATTATCGAACCTGAAGGTGACTTGGAGAGTGTGCAAAACCTGCAGTTGATGTCAGAGTGAGGATGATCTTTGGGACTGCTCACCCCATGCCCTTCTGCCCCATCCAAATTCTACCCATGCCTTGGGACCCAACTCTAGCCTGCCGTCCTCTCTTAAAGTTCCCTGGATTACTGTACTCAGCGAGCATGCTGGCTTCTACACTAAAAGCTAGTGTTTCTCAAACTACATTTTAGCAAATTCCACAGTAAGAAACAGAATTTACATCACAAATCAGTACACACATACGTTTATGCAGGACACAGATCTATATATGTAACGGAAACAAAAGTTTCGTGAGATCAAACTGAACTTCTCCAGCTATATTTCTATCTTGGGCTGATCAATCTAGTTATTTATTTATTTATTTACTTACTTACTTTAAGAGACAAGATCTCACTCTGTTTCCCAGGCTGGTCTCAAACTCTCGGCCTCCAGCCATACTCAACTCAGCCTCCTGAGTAGCTGGGATTATAGGCACAAGCCACCAAGTCCCGCTATGTCATCTTTTTTAAATGCTTGTTTTTCCTTTCACAAACCATGAATGAGTTGGGATTGCAGTTTTCAAAAGCCCAGGTCTTGTCCATTATCTTGATAATTGATCTCTTTACTGCCTCACAATGCATCTTATTTTGTTTCTTAATTTCACTGTGTTTATAATCTTGTGTCTCTCAAGACCTGATTAAAAGCTTCAAAACAAACCTCAAAAAGAACAATACCAATAATATCTGATACTTTTTTTGGTCATGTCCAAGCTGGGTACTGTGCTAAGAGCCTTTCCATGGAGTGTTCAGTTGTTTCCACACACTACTATCAGGCAGGGTACTATCCACCATGAGATCTCTTGTCACCACCTTCACCCCATTTTATAAAGGAAAGACTTCATTTCCTGAACTCTTTTCAAGCAAAGCTCTGTGACTCCTGGGCTCAAGTGATCCTCTCACCTTGGAAAGGTTAGCTGGCTTTCCCAAGACAGCTGCAAAGTAGCAGAGCCAAGTAAACCAAGAATGTTTGGTCTGATTCCAAACCCTGCTGTTCACCACTAGGCTTTTTCCTCCCTACTTTCTTTTTTCAAAATTATTTTTTTAAAGATAGGGTCTCACTCTTTCTCTCAGGCTAGAATACAGTGGTGCAATCAGGGATCACTTCTGCCTTAAACTCCTGTGCTGAAGCCACTTTCGCACCCCAGTCTCTTGAGTAGCTGAAACTATAGGCATACCGCCATGACCAGCTAATTGGGAAGCTGAGGCAGAAGAATCACATGAACCCAGGAGGTGGAGGTTGCAGTGAGCTGAGATCGTGCCATTGCACTCCAGCCTGGGCGACAGAGAGAGACTCTGTCTCAAAAAAAAAAAAAAAAAAAAAAATTTTTTTTCTTCAGAGATAAGGTCTCACTATGTTGCCCAGGCTGGTCTCAAACTCCTGGGCTCAAGTGATCCTCTCACCTCATGTGAGCCACCATACCCGGCTACCTTCCCACACATTTTTATTCCCTGCCAGAGCTTCCCAGCAGACATCTTTGCCCCCGAGTAGAAAGGTCACAGATGACAAATATGAATATGCAACTCTGGCCCAATGGGCTCAAAAAGGAGGGAATTGGCAATGTTTCTTCTTCGTGCCTTCTCAGGTCTGTGTGTTACGGTTCCCCTCACTGATCTCAGGAGAGTCTCCTTCCAGAATGCCAGGCACCCCTACACCAATTAACCATCACAGTCGCCTGGCTTGGAGATGGGTGAGGTCAGGAAGAAATCTGAAGGAATTCAGATGAGATGAGGCCTCCTTGTGCTGAAGCCCCTTTTCTCTTTTCTGTCAAACTGGTCTGAAGACTGATTGGATGAGCCCATTGAGATTTCTGGAAACTCTCTACACTCACCTCTTCCTCTCTAGTGGAGGATAATAAATACAGCCTTGTACAGAAGTGGTAACTGTTTGCATCTGTTTGGGCCCCCAGTGGTGCCTAGTTTCTGAGTGCAACAGCAGTGGGTCTCGGGTGAGATGATTTTTGGCTGGAGATTGTTTGCGTCCTGGAATCACAGCCTAAGGAGAAATTTTTTCTCTACAAATAAGTGCTAACCCACAATATGTAACAGAAGCAAATCAAAGAGCTCTTGGGCTTGGCCTAATAGATGCATCTTGTCTTACCTACCCCTTTTAGCATTGCCTGGTATTGGAGGAAGAGGTAGGAAGCCTAGAGCCTCCCTCCCGGAGTTTCCTTAGCATTGCCTGTCATTGTTGAGATTTTGAATGCATTGCGGGTTAAGGGACACTTGATCAAGAAGGGAAAACACTGCAGAGACTTTCACTTAGACATGTTTTGTATGCCATGAGGGGAACAGTTCCCAGTCAATCTCTGCTTAACCTTCGGGTTTGAAGATGGCCCCTCTGTCAGCCATGTGATCTTCACAGCAGAGGAAACAGGAGTGAGTGAGCAGATGAATTAATCTTAAGAGAACAGAAACCCTTAGTTTGGGTTTTATGGATCAACTTTAGGGTACCTGGCAGGCAAAATTTTTGCAGCTTTCATCCAATTCCCAAGTGGGTGTTTGACCCACAAAAGAACCACCGCCAGTCTACATGGTAATCTACATACATTGCGTTCTATAATTTTACTTGCTGTAGCTGCCAAATCTTACTCATTCATGCTTCCTCCAAGCATAGCACATGCATGCACACAAACACACAGCCACCGCCAAACGTACCCTCCCTGTCTACTCCTCAGTCTCACCTTGTACCTGATAACAGATTGTGCTCAAAGGCACTGGAAGACCGCACGGCTGCATGGAGCATGTTTCAATTATTAATACTGCTCTTTACAGGCCTTGCCTTATTATGTCTATTCATGCTATTATGAAGAGGGCAAACTCCTTAATGTGCTCCTCTGCCACTTCCTCCCATTGCTAGAAGACAAGCACACGCTAGGTAGAGTCATCTAATAGCATCTACACTATTTTCACCTTCTCCGTGTACACTCCCTGTAGTTTTCTCGAGGGCCACAAGATCCATTGTATCTCAGCCCGAGCCATGGGTTCATTTTCTGCATTTTCTGGCATGGAGTGAGCGTAGGGGGTATTTGGAAATGCTAGCTCTCAGATTACAAGATGGCAAGTCTCTGCATGGGTGTGATTGGTAACATGAGATAGAGTATCCTTGTTAAGGACAAACTGCCTTCCAGTGGGTTCCAGCATCAGAGGTCCTGGAGCCCTACCTACAGTTTCCTCCCGAGAGTGTTCTGACAGGTTAAAGGTGGTGCGAGTATTTTCCACGATAAAAACAGACTGATGAGGCAGCTCTACTGAAATGGCAGTTGATATTAATGGGGCCATCCATTTCCTACTTCTGAAAATATCTGAGCTGTAGGCGCAGATGCTACCTATCATTAACTGCCAAATTTCCATGAAAAAGCATAAGGTCAGTGATGAAGTTGTAGCCTAGATGTGGGACTGTGTCTTGGGGGAATGGTCTAGGTATGTCTCCAATTTTGTTTTGGAAGGGACGATACCATGAGAATGTCATCAGTAAATATTAAATACAATGCTCAGCAAATTGTGAACTTTAGGGTTCATGAAAACTACAGCCAGGATTTATCCATGTCAACCTGTACCTTCTATGCTAGAAACTAAATCAAGTGCCATAGAACGTGCCCATTTAGCTAAGTAAGTCAGAGGATAGTTTCCAATAATTACTAACACATAGTATAATCAACTCTGCTTTGGTCAAGTTAATATCCTGGCAGAACAGACAGATTTGGGCTCTCTTCTTATAAAAAAAGAATCTGACAATTTAAGGGGCATATGTTCACTTCCATTTATGTCCTGGAAAATATGCCCTGTGACTTAGCAACCATGTTTTAAAAGCTCTTGCAGTTCTTAAACAAACAGAGCGTATGTTTATGAGGTTCTAACGACGTTATTTTCAGAGATGATGCGGAGTTCGTGATATGTAGCTCTGGGGCTTACAGTAAGTTGTGGATGATTTATTGGTGTGGCATACAGTATTTGCCTCGAGAAAAGTGGAAATTTAATTAAGCAGTGTTTGAAAATGTGTTAGATGACAAACAACCTGGAGCACCCTGAGACCAAAGGCTTCCCATCTTAGAGAGAAAAGGGGTCCTTTTTGGGAGATGGAGGAGCAAGGGTTAAGAACATTTCCTGGCATTCAGGGAGCACAGCCAATTCAAGACCAGAAAGAGAGACAGTTTAGAATAGAGGCTGAAAACCGGAGGCCCGACTCTGGCCTGCAGAGGTATTTTGCTTGGCCTGCAAGTACTTTAAGAGTTTTGGATTTGAGGCCAATATTTTTAAATTGGAGATGCAATATAAAATCCAGTATTCTCTCTCCTCATTGAAACATAGAAAGATCTGGCCAGAAGAGCCTGCATTTCTGCATAGGAACAGTCACCTGGACCTGGAAAGCCAATTTAGATGAAGCTTTCGACCTCATTGCAGCCCTCACCAGATCCTCACTCATTTCCAGCATCTTCACTCCCTGTCCAGCTGGATTTGCAAACTTCTGATGAAGAATATGTTATTTTGTACTGTTGCATTCTCAGCAAACAGATCTCTTAAACCAGCAATACTTATTGTCAGATAAAAGAATGGAAAAGGCACATGCTTTTCCAAAACTCAGGAGAAACGCAAGATTATTAAGCTGTCTTAAAATTTTTGTTGTATCCATTGTTTTGAATGCTGGATTGCTGAAGTTTGTATTTCCCAAAGCCAAGTTATCAGAAGGGGCTTAAAATAAAATGTGTATTTTTATTTTGTCATTTGAAACAATTATACCACATTGAAGGGCTGTAGTATAAGGCATCTGTCTCTGAGCATACTTTCTTATCTGTGAAAATTTCCAGAAGGATGGGGCTGTCCAAAAGAAAGAAATAGAGCCAATTTCTCCAGCAGGCAGGGCAGGCATAGTGCCTGGGCCCCCTGTGCTTAGGGGGCACACACAAAAAAATCTAAATTTTAACTTCTTTAAAATCAGAATAAATATAATAATAAATAATTAATAAAAATAATGAATCCAGGCTGGGCACAGTGGCTTACACCTGCAATCTCAAAACTTTGGGAGACTGAAGTGGGAGGATTGCTTGAGCACAAGAGCTTGAACCAGTCTGGGCAACACAGTGAGACCCCATCTCTACAAGAAAATTTTTTTTTAATTAGCTGGGCATGATAGTGCCCACCTGTATTCCCAGCTACTCTGAAAGCTGAGGCAGGAAGATTACTTGAGCCCTGCAGCCAGAAGTTGCTGTGAGCCATCATTGCACTCCAATCTGAGCAACAGAGTGAGACCCTTTCTCCAAAAAAAAAAAAGCCAGCCATGGTGGTACATTCCTGTAATCCCAAATGCTCAGGAGGCTGAGACCAAAAGATAGCTTGAGCCAAGGAGGTCAAGGTTAGAGTGAGCTACGATCATGCCAGTTACACTACAGCCTGAGTGACAGAGTGAGACTGTGTCTCTAGAAACAATAATAAATCCAGCCTGGCTTATATTCATCCTTAGATGAATGTAGCCACAAAATAAAACTTTTAATACTCTTAGGGAAGAATTGGCTCGACAAGGCCTACATACCTAGAGCCCATGGAAATCGCAACACAGAGCTGGGGGCAAATGCTGGTCTTCAGACCAGCGTCTATGTCCACACTGTGGCCTGTTTGCGAGTAGCGCAAGCTCATTTTACTGCCAGCTTTCTTCCCCAGCATGCCCTTGTGATGCTCTGCACATGGCAGGTTCATAACAAGGCCCCTGTAAAGCACATCACACACTGACCTGTTTCAAGAAGACGGTATGAATGCCTTTCAGATACTTATGGAAATTTCCAAACATTTTAATCATCTATAATTGGACAACAGGTATTACTGCCACTGGATAGAATCTGCTTCTCTGATTATTTTATGCCATCCCTGAAGCATTCTCAATACCTAATCTCAGTGGCTGATTTCAAGGCAAGGTTTTGCTTGACAGCGTATACAGAAAATCGCAAAGCCCGAGTGCAGGCCACAGAAAGAGTCTCCTCTTGTGGACTCCTAGAGTTGGGGGCAGACTGAGTGTTCTGTCTATTCAACTCAAAATCTCCCCTAGAGCCAAAACATTTTATAGTATCCAGCTATCTTTTCAACCCCTCAACCTTCAGCACTTACGGTTTGCAATGCTCATATTAGTAATGGATATACTGCTTAGTGATGCTTTACTTGTTCTTGTTTTGTTATCTTATTTTTCTTGTATATATGGCTGGACTTCCTGCCTCTTGTAAAAATATGAATTATTTAAATATCTTAATGGAAAAGATCTAACATTATACATAAGTACTCAAAATCCCCCAGTACCTAGCAAAATGCCTTATACACAATTGGTACTCAGTGGAGAGCTATTACCTGATTGGTAACTTTAAGGCCACAGGTACAGACAGCTGTCAGTCTCATCTCTGTTACTGTGATGAGCCTGGTGGCCAATTCCCCCATGGTCTGCTTCACCACTTAATTTCTTGGCAGGACATGATGTTTCCTACACACACACTCACTCTCTTTCCTCTCTCCTCTCTCCTCTCTCTCTCTCTCTCTCTCTCTCTCTCTCTCTCTCTCTCTCTCCCCTTCTCCTCCCCCAACCCCCGCCAAATTCTATGAACAAAGATGTACACATCAAAAAGTCCCAAGGGCATCGTTGCTTTGAAAGTTCTATTTTTAAGCCACAAATGCACAAATGACTCATCACCAACCAGGGTCTCCCCAAAGCTACAAATGTCAGGCTGTCAGGTCAAAAGACAAGGGGTAAAACACAAGGAAGAGGTCACATCTCCTCCAGCCCACGAACTCCATGATAAAGCTGTAAAAGCTGCCACCGCTCCGCACACCACCCCCCTGCCCCTGCCACAGTCGTGTGAAGCATAAGCACTGCCCTTGTGTTTGGATTAAACTCTTCCGAGCTATAACATTTCGCTCCAGCTGGCTCCTATCCTGATCTCTCAGCAGTCTCTGAATGCATATCTGCCTGTGACTTTAGGGAGAGGACTGGTGCCATGTGACAGGGAGAAGATGCAGCCCTCTGGTGGTATAAACTCAGGCTTGTTGGCAGAGGACAGAAGTAAGTAGTATGTCTGAAAGGGAATGCCTTTTCTTCATTTGCCCTGAAACAATTACTCTTTTAAAAAGAGTAAGAGAGGGCTAAGAGTACCAGATTGTCCAAAGCATTCTTTTTAATTTCTGGAGAGTGGCACAGAGGGAATAAATAATTCATTCTAATTTTGGAGAGCAGAGTAGATAGAGATGTATAGACATAGTTATCAGATAGTGTTTCTACAGGGGAAACAAATGAGCAATTGGGTAAAATGTCCTCAGAAGTTACGCATAACGAATTCCAAACAGGCCAAAACAATGTGTTCAGCTCTTCAATATGTTCAGCCCTGTGTTACCCTTCCATAATGGAGCTGAACTCTTAACTTTTACTCATCCCCACCTTCATGCTGAAACAGCACAGAAAAAGAGAGTAAGACTGTGGGGATGGGGGGAGAGAGAGAGAGAGAGAGAGAGAGAGATAGTAGGATCATGAAATCAAGGAATTCAAAGTCTCTTACCAATGAGGATGAAATAAACTAATCCCATGCAGCCACCTGGCTGGATTTGATCTTTTCCACCTGGGATTATGTTTGTTCTTTCCCATGGCCCTAAAGTTTGCCCCATGACAAGGGCCTGGAAGTGCAGAACTGGCATAAAAAGACAATATATGCTTTGCTATTCAATGAGTAGGTTATCATGTCTTTGTTCATACTTGTGTTTAGTACAAAGAACCCAGAAGATCAAGTAGAAAAGGACTGGGAGAGAAGAGCTCTGTCTTCTGGCTCAAGCTTTGCCCCCCAGCTTGTCGGGTCATCTTGAAGAGCTCCCTCACCCTCATTCCTCAGGAAAGGATGCTGAGACACAGGAACAGCGGCACTAGTTGGGCTCTAAGGCCTCTTTCACTCTAACATTGTATTCTACAGTTGTCTTTTGTAGCAGACCTGAAAGGTTCAGCCCAGTCCTTCCTCTCTCTTCCAGCATAGTCCTTGATTTGCCCAATGAAATGGCAAAGATAGGGAGTTCCCTTAATGCTTCTAGATGCCATTGCCCACAATGTCTAGGTACCCCTTGTGCAATGAGAAATCAGCAAGGACACAAGATTTCCTCACCAACGTAGATGGGAGAAGGAGAAAGGGCGCTAACACTCTGAACTTTGATGTAAATAAAACCAATCTGACAACCAAAGAACAGATCCTGTCCCCAAAATCTACCCATATGGAGACAAGGACATATATAGAAGTTGACTCTCTTCCTTGGCATACTCTCCACCTGTCTTCTCTACCAGACTTTCACTTGATTCATGAACAAATGGCAATGTGGAAGGATAGATGAGCTAGGAAGACTGAGTTAGAGTTACTCTCATATCAGAGAACCAAGTGTTGCTATTAAAGGGTAAAATCTGAAGAGGGAAAAGGACTTCCCATTGGAGTTATTTATAGCCTCTTTGCCCTGAAGGCATCTCCTCTCCCACCATCCCTCAGTGGGCTTGGCTCCTCCACCATCTGACATTCCATTCTTTCAACAGCTGCTGGCTCTCCTGTCATGTTCCCTTCACAGATGTGCAGTGCCGTTCTGAACATCCTGCCCTTGAACTTTCCCTACCCATAATTTTCCAAACCAAAGCCTGGCAATAAAAATGTCAGTGAGGGATGGAGAAAATTGGGCGGAGTATTTTAAAAGGAAAAAAAAAAACCAGGGAGATGCTTTGCACACACAGTGATTTGTGTTGACTTCTTCAACAAAGGTTAAATGCAAGCCGTGACTTCTCAAAAAGGGCACGAAGGCGGTGAGCTAGAGCTAATTTTCCAGAACACTACCTAGAAAGGTTGTGTTCCATAAAGGAATTGGTTACAGAGCTGGCTGGTGAGCTTCCTTCTCTATGACATGGGTTGTCCATCTGGCTGCGCTGCAGGATGGGGTGTGCTAAAGGGCATAGGGAAAGCTGGTATGTATTGCCTTTTGCAATTAAAAATGCACTGTCATGAATGGGATGGGATCTGTGCTGGCCTCACAGCTCTCCCAGGTGTCTGTCTTGGGGCTGAGCATGGGAGAGGCAGTGGGTCTACACCGGTGCCCAGTCAGTTAAAACAATGCTGGAGAAGGAAGCCAGATACCTTATGTCATTTGAAAAACCTCTATCCTATGTGGCCTCCATTCTTTGGGGCCAAACTTTCCTGAAGTCCATTAGTTCGATAATAGCAACTCTCTAGGCATATAAATATTGTGTAACATGATGCAAAACTATAAGAAATCAACTAATTCTGCAACTCTCTAAAAGAGATAAAAGAATGTATCTCATGGGAAACAGCATTTCTCATATCTATTTCAGTATGCCAAATCACAGGGACAGAATAGGTAAGGGGAGGAAGACCAAAGAGTCTTTCTACTCAGAAAGACACCCCTAGGTGGCAGAAGCTCATGAGAAACAATCAACTGTCCTTGTTCTTTGTTCACGTGATCCTATCCCATTGCAAAATGCTGCCACTCCACTGAGATAAAAGAGAAATACGTCTTATTAAGCCATTATGAGGGAGGACTGAATCAAGGCCCAAGCAGACATCAGACAGCACCCGATGCAGGGCAGTGTCTTACGTGGAAGGTCTATGATAGGAGCCGCCTATGTACCCACAACTGCACTCTTGATTTTCAGGGTGAGAAATGAGGAAAAGAAGAACAAAAGAGAAAACAAGACCAAGGCGTTGGCAGGATGAGGTGATGCAACTTCCCATTCTTGCAACATCTCATTAAACCCCTTTGGTTACTTCCAAAATCTGGAAATTTACTTCTTGACACTTAGAAGAGAGATGGCTTTAGGGTGAGCCATGCTGGAATCAAATCCTGGCTCTACTGCTTACTAGCTATATGGCTTGGGCTATGTCTGCAGCTTCGGCCTCCTCATCTGTAAAGTGAGAATAGTAATACCTTATCCTAAGAAGTCGTTAGGGGAATTCAACAAGGTTGCGTGTGCTATTTATGGTAAGGTGCCTAGCCCTGTAGCTCACAGACAGCACATAATCAATGAATGTTAGTTCCCTCCCATCATTTGCCCTCTCTTCCCTTTTGAAAGAGAATTTCTAGGCCAAGGGATGAGAGGCCAGGCTATGTGAAGACTGGAGTGGGAGAAATTGTTGGGCACTGACCAGTTCCGCTAAAGCTCTGGGCATCCCCATTACATCAACGGTGCCAGTTTTATTTTCAGAGACTGTGAAAACAATCTGGTCAATTTCTATCGCAGTCTTAAAGATAGTTTTCCTTAACCATAAACAATTTTACTGCCTGGAAAATGTTCAGCATTATCACATTTGAAGATGTTACAAACTAATAAATGAATACGAAATGAATAAATGAGTGAGTGGATGCAAAAGCAAAATTTTAAAAGATGGAGAAGATGCCATTTTCCAATCGTAACCCCACTGTTGCCTCGGCAATGGGGCCCTTGGGTGGGACGCTCTACAAAATTTGTGCTGCTCTTCCCTCCTCCTTCCTAACATCCATATCCCTAAAACAGCAGTGCTGATATCGGAAGCCAAGAGCAAAGACTGGCAACATCAGCAAGCGTCCCCACTGTGTGCCAGCCATTTTAGAGCAGATAAAGTCATTAAGGAAAAATTTAACAAGGTATAACCTTTCAGCTTCACTCTGCAAACAGCAGGTAGCTTCTCTTTCAGAGACAAGAGCCTGCATTGAAGTCACCAGTAAGCAGGACTTGACCTTCATTTTCAGTATATGCAGCATTAAATATTCATAATCCACGTAATGATAGCATAAGAAGTAGCAGCGTTTAAACATGAATCAAAGGAATAAATATCTTCACACATGTGAGTCATCCTTTCCCAGAATGCCCCTGGTAAAAATGCAAATACCCAGAGCTCCGAGCCTCTGTCTCTTCCAACTTTCTCTTGAAATTCTGAAAGCAACAGGGACTGCTGCATTATGCAATCCACGAATCTCACTCTCATGCTGACACTGGTGGGTCTTTGTTTTTTTTCCCTTATCTGTTAGATAAGAATTGCTGTTCTTGTGTCAAAGAGAGGAAATAGACAAGGATGGAAGCAGCAATGGTGACATTAGCACCCACAGGGCGTTTGCAGGCACTCTTGACTTGGTTGTACAGTTTCTAAAAAATCTTTGCTTCACAAGGATCAGAATGTGTGGGAGGACAGGGATGGCGTAGGTGTCGGAAGACATCAGAACTAGGAGCTAAAGTGACGTGTGACATAAATTGGGCAGGAGTCTTTTTAAAAAGAATGAAAAAGAAAGGGAGCTTTTTGTACACAATCCACCTTGTGTGGCTAATTGGAGATCTTTGGGGAGATGGTGTGTGCAGGGCTCAATGCTTGTCTCTGCTTGTTAAGGCACTGATGTGATGTCTGACCAAAGACTTGGTCCAGAGACATCTTCCTCTTTTTGGGTGTTTCTAGAGAGTCTACTGGTGGGATGATAAAGCATAATTTTAATATGGTTTGATGTAATTCTCTTTGGTTTTCAACTCCAGGAGCTCTGAGGACAATCTGTCTTAACTAGACAGTAATCACTTGAGGCTACACAAATGAGTCTTCCCTTGAAATCACCCTAGGATCATTAAGACCAGACCCAAGGAAAATGCCCTATGCTGGGATCTATCTTTGCCTAATGGCCAAAATCAAAAGGTGTGCAGCTGTCTTTGGAAGTGGCTTATCCATCACCTCTAGATAGTAAGAAGAGCTTTGAAAGGTTAAAAAGATCAAGAACCCACCAATGATGACATTTCTCTAAACTACATTACTCATCTGCTGATAGACAGACATAAAATAACCACCTAGCCTGCTTGTCCACTTGCACAACTGGAGCTGGCCTGCCTTGAGACATATCTGGTTCAGCAGACCACAGGAGCCTGTTTCATAAATTAATCAGCATTCCTCGAACTTTTTAAAGGGCTGGGTGCAGAGAGCCTGGAATCTCAAACTTATACTACAGGATAGTCCTCACCATTCTGCAGGGCAGGGGGCAGGCAGCTCTAGCTAAAATTCACCAAGACAAGCTATTTCATGCATGTCTGTTGGATTAGATTCACTTGTGGGGAAAGCCTATATATTGTCCCCTGATTTATTTATTTGAAGGGTGTAAATACTAACTACAATTTATCTGGAGAATTCTGAGTGCTTTTTTCCAGGGTGATGATTTAGTGTAACTTCCATGAGAAGTTTAAAGCTGTCTTTCCAGATGGCCAGCCAAACCATGAATGTGTAAAACTGGTAACAGCTTTGAATGAAAGACATGGATTTTAAGAATTTACATTCTACTTTCTCACTTTCTTTCCATTTGCATCTTATATGTGTCTGGAACTTCATTTTTTTCTCATTCACTAAGCTTGATTATAATTTTTTAATAGATTTCACTGTGTTTTATTCCTGTAAATCTATGGATTTACCATGGTGATGGCTTTAGAGATCCTACAGTACTTCTCCCCCAAACTTAAACTTCGCTTGTTTGCTGTCTTTCCCCAGGAAGATGGAAAACTCCCTTGTGCTGACTCCACTGATGGGGCCGCCACAGGACAGAATCTTCGGATATGGTCTCACGACCAAATGACATGATGAAAATGAAAAGTGTCAACACATGCATACGTATGTTCATTGCAGCCCTGTATACAATAGCAAAGACCTGGAACCAACCCAAATGCCCATCAATGATAGACTGGACAAAGAAAATGTGGTACATATACACCATGGAATACTACACAGCCAAAATGTGGTACATATACTCCATGGAATACTACACAGCCATAAAAAATGATGAGTTTGTGTCCTTTGTAGGGACTTGGAGGAACCTGGAAACCATCATTCTCAGCAAACTGACACAAGAACAGAAAGCCAAACACCACATGTCCTCACTCATAGGTGGGTGTTGAACAATGAGAACATGTGGACTCAGGGAGAGGAGCATCACACACTGGAGGTAGTTGTGGGGGTAGGAGAGAGACAGCAGAGGGTGGGGAGGGAGGGGAGGGTGGGAAGGGATAACATGGGGAGAAACGACAGATACAGTATGCACCTAAAGTAAAATAAATACATTTTTTTAAATGAAAAGTGTCTACATAAATAACCAGAAGGTCTTCTTATAAACAAAGCCTTGCTATGCCAAACCACACAGTTTAGCAACAGAGAAGAAAGGCTAAAGCTGGGATGAGGTTAGGACAGTCCTCAAGCAGAATGCGAATAGCCTTGTTTGTAACCTTACTGGCATTTTTGCTAGGAAAGGTGAGGATACGACTGAAGTTACATCTTTGGGATAGACTATTTGCAAGTCCATAAAAGAAACTGGAATCAGAGGAGACTACCAATGTTGTCTTCCCCAAAGCTAAGAAGAATCATAATTAAAGCCAAAGAACATTGAGATGGTGTAGGACATTAGGGAAAGAGGGTACGCATTGGGGAATTTCATTCTTTTTCATCTCCTCACATGGAAACGGAGAACACCAGGATCTATAGAACAAAAGACTGCCTCATAGTAGACTGTAAAAAACGACACAATCCAAATCCATCTAAAGAGCATTTTATTTCTGAGAAATACAGAAGCACAAAAGGCTAAAAAAATTAAAAAACAAAAAGGGAAGGTAAGTGCTGGCCGAGGCATCTGTACTTCTAACCCATCACCACACTCACCTCCACATCAGGGTTTTTTCTCTCTGGGGCGTACAGGCCACAAGCCCAAACCTCTTTCCTGAGCCCAGCATGGAAGCTGGCAGGGTCTGTACCCCACGATATGTGAGAACACCCCTGGAGAGAGACTGGAGAAACAAGACCAGGGACTTTAGAGGATCTTCAGTTCAATTCAAATAGGGTCCAGAATCATTAAGAGTAAATATTTAAAAGGGGGCTTACCTTCAATGACATGTCAATAGAAGTCTTCCAAACTTAAACAAGCTCTTCTCTTTCTTGGCTCAGGAGAGCCGATGGAGAGAGCCTGTGAAATCTTGCCTCCTGACAGTGTTTAAAGGACTCTCCATCTGAGATGGGTGACGGCATCCCAGACTCACATGTGGGGATGGGCTGAAGGACCTCTGATAGGCTTAGACTTGGCTGATTCCCAGAGACACGTTATTAAAGGAGGTATTTTCTTTATTTTCCCTGACTGACATTTTGGCCAACTGCACCCAAATGCACAAAATTCTTGGCTGGTGACCAGATGGCTCTGAGAAATTCCGAGTTTAGGTGTGCCTGAAATTATCATCATCCCAGGCCACAGGAAAGGAGCACTAAGCTCAGAAGTCAGGCACACCAGGATGTGAGCCACCAGGGACACCAAGCAGGTTTCCTAGTATCAAAGTCTAGTATCCAACCACAGCAGGGATAGAGTTAAAGTTCAAAATGCTCACACAGTGGACAATAAGGGCAATACACTCAAGGCCACTGTCACCAGAGTTGCCAAGTTCACACCACAACAGAAAATGAGTTAGACTCCAACTCGTTTCCCAGATACCATCAACTTCATGATTGTTATAGTATAGTTGGAACAAATTATGCCCTCAGAGTTGGCACCTTCAGGAATCAGGGCAGAACCAGCTACAACCTTGCAGTTCTAGTCTGTGCCTCTTCATCCTTCCGCAAGGTCTTTATCACCTGTCACCCAGGCTCACTCTGGAGCTAGTACTAGTCCATTCGACTGGTACCCAAGGAGTCTGCATGAGTGTCCGCTCTAGAATTTCTCAAAAGGCCATGGGCCTCCACCTCTGGGAGTCATCATGAACTCCTCCATCCATCTCCTTACCTTGCCATGTCAAGAGGCACCAGCATGCAATGCTGATGAATACCTGGTTGGCAGGTGAAAGGACAGCACCATGCTTTCTAATCTGACCTCCAGTAAGATCAAAGCATTGGAAACCCCACTGAGAAAAGGATCCAACAATCATGGCAAGAATGGCTCAGACCCTCATCTGTGGGAAACTGGCGCCCTCCCAAAAGTTGCAAATTCCCATCAAGTCATCTTAACTACCTGGCATCTTCATTGTAAATACATCATCAGAAAACAGCTCTTTAAAAATAAAAAATACCTAGCAAGAGGGCTTGACCTCAGATACCTGTCCCTCCTATGCCAGCAGAATCAAAGTAGCCTTCCTTCTGAGAACTTTCTTTCCCACTTATAAAATCAGTACCGAACAGCCCCAGCTTACTCCAAAAGTCTTCTGCACTGAGAAGGCTCTTGCAAAGGCTGGTGTTAAGGTAATTCAATGGCTCAACATAAAGGCTCGTGATTGTTTATGAAACGAGGGCAAGAAAGTATATTTGAATACTCACTTTGACGAATCTATGAAGTATATTACAAGTGCACCGATGCTGAGAGCAAAGACTAAGACAACCTGCAAAAGAAGAGGAGAGTGCCATCACTTAAGAGCTGGACCTCAGGATGTTTGGGTTTTTTTGACACATGCAGCAGCAGCTTTGAAATATGGTGCCCATTGCTCTTGGGAACCTGCTTGGAAATCTCACCCCCTCCCCCAGCCCACCATACTCCCTCCAGGTTGGCTCCTCAGCAACCTCGCTCCTTGCCAATAGGGGTCAGGGCAGCCTTTTAAATCTCAGGGCACTGGATTTTTTTTTTTTTTTTTTAATCTGGCCCTGTTATCTCAAAGTCCAGCTTCTCTGCAATTGAAGTCGATAAACTTCAGTGGGAAAAGAGCAGGTGAAAATTTGGGGTGATACAATTTTTCATATTACGTGTAGTGTAGGATCTGCAGGAACTCTAATAAAGGAATATCAACTTTAACGGCTTCATTGAGGCATAATTTACATACCACAATATTCACCCATTTTGAAAGTACAATTCTTCCATGACTTCAGTAAATCTACTAAGTTATGCAACCATCACTGTAATCCAGTTTCAGAACATTTTCATCGTCTCGGTAAGATCCCTCATGCCTGTTAAATCAATCCCCTTTCCCACTTCCCAGCCCCAGAGCACACTAATATACTTTTTGCCTCTATACAAGAGATACCAATTTGAAGAGCACAAATTTGCTCGTACAAATGTGTGTATGTGTGTACATACATAAAGATATATTCATTGCATGTGTGATCTATGTGATATAACACTTTTGAAATAGTCATGAAAACAGTTTGGTTAAGGAAGTCAATTAGGCAATCCATTAGGCCAGTTATATGACAATCCTTATCCTACTCTACACTCTTCAATCAAAATTAATCTCCATTGATGGAAGACAGTTTTGGCAGCTCCTTCAGTGGATACCTGTCATGCTAAGGTCCATCAAATGAATGTGTAGCAGATTAGGCTGACAGTGACACCTCTGCCCTCACTACACATTCTACTTTCTTTAATCTTTCAGAGAGGAGACTATTAATGGGAATAAAGAATAGTCAGAAATAAAGAAGTTTTCAGCCAACAATTAAGACTGAGAACAAAAAGTAGGCACCAGCATTACACACAACACCTGGCTTCCAGGTCAACCTTTCGGGTATGCTAATGTCCTGAAGAGACTGCAGGCTGAAGGGCACTGGAAGTCAGTGTCCTCAGTGCCCACCTATTAACGTCTCTCAGGCCTTGACTGGTGGGCAGAGAGGAATCCCAATGTATGTAGTATGTAAACCCCAATGTATCATCCCAACGCATGATCAAGCTGTGTGTGTGTGTGTGTGTGTGTGTGAGAGAGACAGAATCTCTCTCTCTCTCTCTCTCTCTCTCTCTCACACACACACACACACACCTGTATTTTGAATGTATGCCAAAGTGGCTGGCAGAAAATGAAATCTGCATGAGATACTCATTTAAAGCACTGCAAAACTCCATGGAGCTCCTGGGGCAGAATGGTGGCTTGCACAGGCCAGAAAATGACCATTAAAAACACCGGATACTGTAAAAGGAATGTGCAATTTCATAGCAACCGATAAAATCTCCATATAAACGGAGGTGTTAAAACAATACACCACTGAGGTTTATTTTGTTCTGCCATTTTCTTTTAAAAACTAAAGCATGTTCCAATTGAATGCGGCAATCTATCAGTAATTATCATCCGCCCAGCACTAATCCCTCTTGGCTGCTTCACCTCAGCCCCTCCCCTCACACACATTCATTCATATGTTCCTTTCAAAGGTACACACAAAAACAAGCAAACAAAAATAAGAACAGACCTCTGATTTTTCCTCTGTTTTCTAAAGGAGGCAGTAAAACAAAGAGCTTCAGATTAATTTTGATCTGTGCTGCTATTTCTGAGGCATAAGCAGTTAGACCCTGGCCCTGACCTCATTCTCAAAAAGCTGCAAAGAGAAGGGGTGTGGCCAGAACCCAGGAGAAGGGCCTCTTCTCCATTCATAAACAGCTGATTTAAGACTAATCCCTGTCCATTTGGCTCCCGGTGTGTGTATCTGTGAATGCTGAGCATCTGTCAGAGCTGGCTAAAGCCACTGTTGCAGAAAAGGATAGGAAAGAAGTCCTTGCAAATGGCATCTACATCATTCTGTAAGGAACTCGAAATCTAAGACCCCTGCAATGGCAGTGATCTCCCAGCATCCAATGGGCAACATAGCTGATACTAATTTGCTTCAGCTGCCTCCACTTGGAGTCTGTGATGGGGACTAATGCGTTCCTTATTTAAGCAAATCAGCCAGTGACAGGAAGAGGGCAGGAATCTCGCTGCCCTCTGAAGATGAAAACTCAAATATCAGCATCTCTCTGATAGGGTAAGAGAGGGAAGAAATGCAGGAGGGAAATGACCTCCACAGCTCCCCGGCAATGAAGATTTTGCTGAATGGACCTGCACTTGGGTCCACATGTTCAGCTGGAAGGCCCCCTCTCAATGAGGTACAGGATAGGCAAACTGCCTTACGATGCACTGTGAAATGCTCCCTGGGGAGATGATCTGCCGCTCAGTGTTAAGGTAACTGTGCATTTAGTCTTGAAACTTGCTAAATGCCTCTTTATCGTGTCAGGCTCTATCACATTGTCAGCCCAGATCCAGGTGCTGCAGAAAACACATCAACCCTTCGGATGTGGTCATGAAAACAGAATTTCCATTAGAGACTTGTCTTCTCTAGGCCCCTGGCAAAGCCACCTTAGAAGTGTCCATTTATTCTCTTTCTCTATCTAACAAATCCCCATTGTCTGAGAACTCGAAGTCTGAAAAAAACAAAATGGTTAGATTTTAGTCTATCTGGTAATGGTAGTATTATAGAGTGCCCCAAATAGTAATCTAAGTATTTAACATATGCTATATATAAGACCCAAGAAAAACAAGATGGAAGGCCACTCAGAGTCATGAAATATACTTTTTCTTTTTAGACAAGAGTCTTGTTCTGTCACCCAGGCTCAACTGCAGTGGCACAATCTCAGCTCACTGCAACCACGGCCTCCTGGGTTCAAGCAATTCTCCTGCCTCAGCCTCCTGAGTAGCTGGGATTACAGGTGCCTGCCACCATACCTGGCTAATTTTTTGTATTTTTAGTAGAGATGGGGTTTCACCATGTTGGCCAGGCTGGTCTCAAACTCCTGACCTCAAGTGAACTGCCCGCCTTAGCCTCCCCAAGTGTCGGGATTACAGGCATGAACCACTATACCTGGCTAAATATACTCTTTTTTTATAGTCATTCATACATAGATTAATCCCATGCTATTATGCAATTAGTGATAAATCATATAGTACAGGTTTAGCCAATATAAAATGAACTATTGCCTAGATGGATCATTAGTAACTGGGTTAGGGTAGGAAAAGCAGGTGTCTTGTCTCAATAGCCTCTCCTTTCCCAAAATGTCCTTCCTTTCTACATCGTACGGCTACTCCAATATCCCTCCAGGAAGGGGTGGGGTCACTGGGAATCCTCTTACAAGCTTCTATAGTTTCAGGGACAAGGAGGACAGAAGCCCAAGGGACATGGTAAAATTAAGCCAAGGAAAGCACAGTACCCCAGAAAGCAAAGCATCCCTGCCCTCCAGCAGCTGAGTTGTTAGAATAAGACAATAACCAGGCATGTAACAAAGCACTGTCCCACACAAGGGCTTGGGGACAGCAGTATGATACACAGATAATTTGAGCATTGCCTCTCAGGGCACTTCTGCTAACTTGCTTGAGAGCCTGTCCTGCTTACTAAACTTGCCATCTGTCCAAGCTCAACGAATCACCTCAGCAACCTTGGAAGGTATGAATTGCCACCTTCTCAGATTTACTGAAAACACCCATATGCTGTGTGGTGATATCGAGTACTCTGTGTACCAGATTCCTAACAACAAAAGCAATTTGATAAATGTCATTGGAACAATGGTGCTTTGAGTCATCTATTTTCAAAACTCCAAGATCAAACAAGACATGTGTTTGCATAAAAGAATGCCAGGAACACACATACATGGTGAATTTTTTATTTAAAGGGCAGAGCGCATTGGCTCACGTCTGTAATTCTAGCATTTTGGGAGGGCATGGCAGGTGGATCACTTGAGGCCAGGAGTTTGAGACTAGCCTGTCCAACACAGTGAAACCTTGGTTCTAACAAAAAATACAAAAATTAGCATTTGTGGTGGTATGAACCTGTAGTCCCAGCTACTTGGGAAGTTGAGGCAGGAAAATTGCTTGAACCCTGAAGGCAGAGGTTGCAGTGAGCCAAGAGTGTGACACTACATTCCAGCCTAAGCAACAGAGTAAGACTCTGTCTCAAAAAAAAAAAAAAAAAAAAAGTGTGTCTAACACCTGATGCAAAGAAGGAGCCTGGTGCTAAATGGGGAGGAGAGAGGGAAACTCCACAGCCATCTCCCTAGATGAAAATCCCAGTGGGCCCTGAAGATCTTTCAAATGCCTGACAAAGTTCACAAAAATGGAAAGTAGTACAGCCAAGCACAGAGTATTCCCCCTCAGTTGACGTAGCACTTCAGAAAAAAGGCAGATTCGGTGATGTGAGTATAGAGGTGACTGAGTCAGGAAAGCCGGCTCTTAGAGATGGTCCCTGTTCTAGAACCTGGTTTAGAGTCGCTGGGATTAAGCCCATGTGCTTTCAAGGGGTGTGTGAGGCTTCACACGGCCTTGGGAGACAAGATTCAGAGCCAAGGCTCACAAAGGTGGCTCCCACCAGAATCCAGTCACCTGAGGAGCTTTCCTTACAAAGCAGAGACCGCCCTCATCCTACCCTGGGACCAGCGAATCATGAGCTGGGGGAGGGGAAGGCTGGGCACCTCTTTTTCACAACCTCCTCCAGTAAATCTGACTTGTGGCCAAGAATGGGAGTCACTGAATTAAAGCCATTAGGAGAAACCACTTAGCTCAAGTCAGAGATTAATTTACAAATGTCGCCTTAACAATTAGCCCATTAGAACATATGTATGAGGCCTGCAGGCTTAGAGAATCGTGCTAGGAGTACCAGAAAAAGTACAGAGAGGAGGATGAATTAATTCTCTCCTGAGCAGGTTTTACACATTCTTCTCAGATCACAGCAGAACAAATGACCCTAATTAATGATCTTGCATGTTTGATCAGGGTTTAGATGGGTACTGACAGCAGAGACCCTTCTCAGAAAATGGACAATTTTCTCTATATGATCCCAAAAACATATGACTTTTTAAATTGAAGTATATAATTTATATATAATAAAATCCGCTATATTAAAAAATACACTTTGGGAGGCCAAGGCAGGAAAATCACTTGAGCCCAGGAGTTCAAGACCAGCCTGGGCAGCATAGCGAGACCCTATCTCTACAAAAAACTTAAAAAAGAAAAATTAGCCAGGCGTGCTAGCACATGCCTATATCCAAGCCACTACAAAGGCTGAGGAAGGAGGATCGCTTGAGCCTGGGAGGTTGAAGCTGCAGTTAAGCTGTGATCAAACCACTGCACTCAACTTGGGTGACAAAGCAAGACCCTGTCTCACACAAACATGAAAGGAAAAAAATAGATGCAAGAAGTTCCAAGGCAAAACAATCCAGTGACATTTTGTTTTTGAGAGATAACATCATTCCAACATCTAAATTATAATGTTTATGGCCTGGTGAGTTTATTAATAACAATGCCAACACACATTTATTGAACACCTATGAACAGGGCATTCAATAAAATGCACTCTCGCAGAGTGAGACAGAGAAATGCAAAGCTAAAATAGCAAAGTCAGGCCTGCCCTTTGTCCTCAAGTAACATGGAATCTAGAAGTTTAAATTACTCAGGAGTCCCTTCTGAATGTAAGAAATGCTACACATATCAAAAGTCACCTCCAGGATGTCAAGGAAGGATCAGATCAGTCAGAGAAGCAACCCCACTCTCATTTCAGACTCCCAAAGTGGAAGGGGGAGAGAAAGGGAGAAAGGGAAAACCAGGCAAGAAGAAAGAAGAATTTTTGACATTCCAAGTCTATCTGGCTGTTCCAGGAAAGGACAGACACCAGTGATAAAGTTTGGCTGGGTCCCCACCCAAATCTCATCTTGAATTATAGCTCTAACAATTCCTATGTGGACCTGGTGGGAGGTAACTGAATCATGGGGTCGGGTCTTTCCCATGCTGTTCTTGTGATAGTGAATAAGTCTCACAAGATCCAATGGTTTTTATAAAGGAGAGTTTCCCTGCACAAGCTCTCTCTTCCTGCCACCATGTAAGTGACTTGCTCCTCCTTGCTTTCCACCATGATTGTGAGGCCTCCCCAGCCCCATAGAACTGTGAGTCCATTAAACTTCTTTTTCTTTAAAAATTACACAGTATTGGGTATGTCTTTATCAGCAGTGTGAAAACGGACTAATACAACCAGGCACACAGGATGAGTGATATGGGGAAGGTAGAGTACAGGACACAGAAGACCTGAGTGTGAATCTCTACTCTGCCCCTATAAGCAACATGCTCTTAAGCATGTCACTTAATCCCTCTGGGACTCAGTTTCCCAATCTGTGAAATAATGAGATTGAAACAGATGATTATTAGATAGAGGACCTTGGAAGAAACTACAAACTTTTGGCTTGAAAAGGCAGCCCTCATTTATGCTAACCATAAACCATGGATGCATAAGTTTGATTCAACATGCTGACAATATGCCTGTCCTAAATCTGTATGCAAGAGGCTTGTTTCATAAGATCACAAGAGTAAACTCCATGGACACTCAGATTCATAGTTTGTGTTTCCAAAAGCACAGTCAATTGCTCATGTGGAATGTCATCCCACAAAACTAACATGAACAAGACATAGAAAGGCCACCGATCAGCTCTCTCCTGAGTCTGAGTCTCATTTCTGCCATCACTACAGAATATTGAGTGGTGGTCTGACCCATTCCCTCTCTCTCCTTTCCTCTGTGAGTCTTTGAAAAGCCCATGCTTTTGCAGGCTTTACCCCTCCAGAAGCTCAGACCGAGTCTCAGTGTTTTCTTAACGGCAAAAGAAAAGGATTGTTTTCTCTTTGCAGTTTAGCAAGTATAGTCAATATTATTTTGTCATTCCTAAGTCATGAACAGCTCTCAGTAGAAAAAGATATCAGCCAGGTGCAGTGGCTCATGCCTGTAATCCTAACACCTTGTGAGGCCAAGGTGGGTGGATCACTTGAGGTCAGGAGTTCAAGACCAGCCTGGCCAATATGGTGAAGCCCCATCTCTACTAAAAATATAAAAAATTAGCCAGGTGTGGTGGCATATGCCTGTAATCCCAGCTACTCGGTTGGCTGAGGTGGAATAATCGCTTGAACCCAGGAAGTGGAGGTTGCAGCGAGCCGAGATAGCACCACTGCACTCCAGCCTGGGCAACAGAGCAAGATTCTGTCTCAAAACAAAACAAAACAAAACAAAAACATATATTTTTTGCCACGAAAACAGGATTTTTTTGTTATCACACATTTAAAAAGACCTGTAATACTCTGCATAGCCATTTAATCTTCCACAGGTTCCCTAAATTCCCAACCTAGCATTCTGAAACATTACATTTGACTCATGGAAGCACATGCACAAAAATGCTGTAAATTGATTCACTGGAAACCAAGACTCCAAACAACGGATTAAGTAGAGATGTACTCAAGATGAAAGAAAGGAAGAAGAAAGAGGGGATTTGTAGTTGGTATTTGGAATTATAGCATTAAAATAAAATGCATGGGATTGCCAGATAAAAGTAAAACTGGTTTGTTCACATGTAAGGAAGCCTAGTAAAAATATCTATGGTTTTATAGGTATTAGGATCTGCTGCTTCCAAAAATGCAATACAATGAAGCCATACTCAGTGTGCAATGGATTGAATTCTTAGGACACAATCCATTGTCAATTGAAGAGGGTCCCTCCTTAAATCACTTCAAATGACTTCCATAGCTTTTGGTATGAAGAAAAACAGTCCCTGACAGAGTCCTCAAAGCTCTGGCCTTTTCCTTCTCTCTGGCTTTATCTCACATGCTTCCCCATCTAGCCTCCAGGTACCTAACTTGCAGTTCTTCTCATTCACCATTTGCCTCCTCCCACCCCAACCACCACAGAGCCTTCCCACAAGCACGTCCCTCCTCCCAGAAGCCTCACCTCCTCCTGTAGGATGCCCATTCTCCAGAAATCAGCTCTACTGTCACTTCCCTGCCCATAGTTATATTCTGTTTTTTACAGCAGTTAGCAAAGCAGCAGTTTTACATTTCTTTGTGCAATCATTTTGATCAATGGCTCTGCTCTTTCCTTTGCTGGATGGCAAGTTCTATGAAGACAGGGTGTGTGTCCATTTTTAATTATCACTAAATTCCAAGAAGCTAGCAAAGTGTCTCCATGTATTTTTTAAATGAATAAATACGTTGAAAAAAGGCTGGAGAATGAGTTTGAAGACTGAGGGCAGTGGAAGCAAAAGAGAGGTGTGAGAACATGGATTACCCTCACTGAGTGAAACCCTGAAGTTTATAACCTAGAATGAAGGTGAGATGCAGTTCCAGGTGATGGCAGAATCCAGGGGACCCCCGGTGAAAGTGGAGCGGGAAGAAGAGCGTCATGGTGGTCAAGGTTGATGGTCTGAGACACAGACAGGGATAGCAATGACAGTCCCACACATAGACTCAAAGGGGATGGTGGGGGCCGAGGTTGAGGTCAGAACCATCACTGAAGAGGGGGAGGGGCCTGAGGCTAGGTGGGTGACAGCAACAGGAAGGACAGAGGAAGGATTTAGTTGGACAGCAGAAGCCTGCAGAAAACAGGTTTCTACAAGAACAGAAGGACAGTGAAGGGCCAGAGTGTCCAGCACTCCTGGGTTATAAAGATGGTTGGGCACGGTGGCTCACACATATAATCCCAGCACTTTGGGAAGCTGAGGCAGGTGGATCACCTGAGGTCAGGAGTTCAAGACCATCCTGGGCAACATGGTGAAAGCCCATCTCTACTAAAAGTACAAAAATTAGCTGGGCGTGGTGCTTCACACCTCTAGTCCCAGTTACTGGGAAGGCTGAGGCAGGAGAATCTCTTGAACCCCAGTGGTGGAGGTGGTAGACATCCACTGCACTGCCGCCTGGGCAACAGAGTGAGATCCTGATTTTAAAAAGAGAAAAAAAAAAAACAGAAAAGAAAAAAGAAACAGCAACCTCAAGAGAGACAGAGAGAGAAGTGAGGGAAACAACTATGTCTCTAGGAAAAACAGATTCAACTGAGGTGGCAAATATAGGGAGCATTATGTGAAGAATTAGAGAATGCATATTTGAATCAGGACTAGGAATCTAGGAAAACAGATATCATGAGAAAACAAGATGGAGAGGTACAAAATAATGCAAATACCAACATATCAATAATAAATTAATATATTTGTGTGGATTTGTATGCACACAGGCAAACACACAGCAAGGGGCACAGAGACACACTGTGACTCCTCTAATCACAAAGGCCAGGTCTCTTATCAGTTATTTATTAACCACCTGTGGGTCTCTATCAGTATTTATTAACCACCTGCGGGTCTCTATCAGTATTTATTAACCACCTGCATGCCCCCCAGCAGTTTATCTCTGTCCATTTTCAAATCAGGTCACTTCAAAATGACTATAAACGCAAATGAAGCCCTGGAAAACAACAGGACTCTTCCTGTAAGTTTACTACAATTCATGCATTCACCAGTATACAGACAAAATTAAGTGCAGTCGTGGACTTTTTTTGAGAGGGCAGAAGAAAATTTTACTCATGCAGATAGACACAGAGGATCTGAATTCTCATTTTTTAATGCTCCCTAAAGAAGAATCTGGAACACGATTACTACAAGCCAACTGCCCAATCTCTTCCCTTCTGAGGGCTTTCTGTGACATAACTATAGGGCCAGAGTCATGTGAACTTCTAGAGATTCGTGTTCCCCAAACATGGCAGAGGTGGTGGTGTCCTACATCTTGGATTTTGTTGGTGATGCTCATCTCATTTCACCCAAATTAAAAAATACAGAAAAGTTCAAAATCTTCTTCCTAGGGTGTAATTTATTGTAACTGAAATGAGGGAAAGCAATTGTAACAGGAAGTCAGAAAACTTTCCCTAAAACCTGTGTCCTTCCTGAGTGTCAAGGTTTAATGACACTGAAACCTTACATCATTGCATCATAAAACTTAAATGGTTGCTTTTTGCATAATTTTACCAATGACATTAAAACCGATGCACTGGCAAGCATGATAAAATCTTCCACTTGAGGTCTAAAGTTTGAAAGACCTTTCCTGTCCAATTATTGAAATACCTAGGGGGAGAAGTTCCATCTGCTGGTGGAGTGCTCAAGTTTGCAGATAATGAGCTTTTTAAGAAATTGTCTGGCTTAAGTGCATGTGGGTTTGGCCAACTGGATTTTTAATTTAATTAGGTTTCTGAGGTGAGAAATCTTCCGTAGTGTACTCAGGTCAGAAGTTGCCACTCACTGTCACCAAGGACTGAATTTGTGGCCATCTTTGCCCTACTTCTCAAACCTTGCCAGTTCTTAAATTATGTTAAAGGCAAAACTGGAATCTAAAGCTGGGACTCAAACAAATACCTATACACCCATGTTTGTATAAGTATTGCTTCCAGCCAAAAGTTGGAAGCAATCCAGTGTCCATGGACAAATGAATGGATAAACAAAATGTGGTCTCTCCATACAATGGAATATTATTCAGCCTTAATAAAGAAGGAAATTCTGGTCCATGCTACAACACGAATGGACCTTGAAGACATTATGCTAAGTGAAAAAAGCTATATGCAAAGGACAAATATTCTGTGGATCTACCTATATGAGGTAACTAGAGTAGTCATATTCATTGAGACAGGAAGTAGAATGACGGTTCCTTGGAAGTCAGGGAGAGGGAGAAGTGGGTAATTATTGTTTAATGGGTACAGAGTTTCTGTTTTGTCAGACGAAAAGAGTTCTGGTGATGTGGTTTGGATATTTTGTCCCCTCCAAATATCATGTTGAAAGCTGACCCCTAGTGTTGGAGGTGAGTCCTGGGGGGAGATGTTTGGGTCATGGGAGTGGACCCCTCATGAATGGCTTGGTGCCCTTTCGGTGGTAATGAGTGAGTGAGAGAGATGATTGTTTAAAAGAGTCTGGGACTCCCTACTTCTTGTCCCCTTGCTCTTGCTCCCTCTCTTGCCATGTGATACACCAGCCCCCCCTTTTCCTTCCACCATGACTGTAAGCTTCCTGAAGTCCTCACCAGAAGCCAAGCAGATGTGGGTGCCATACTTGCACAGCCTGCAGAACCATGAGCCAAGATAAACCTCTTATCTTTATAAATTACCCAGCCTCAGATATTCCTTTATGGCAAGGCAAATAACTAGCACAGATAGTGATGATGATTGCACAACAATGTGAATGTACTGCCACTGAATTGCACCCTTACAAATAACTGAAATGTTAAACTTACATATATTTTACTGCAATTTACGAAATGGAAGGAAAATTCTGAAACCCCACAAGTAGAATTCAGAAGCATATGTACATTTAAAAACTCAAACATCATAACCATCCCACAGGAATACTGACATCTGTCAGTTCAATGGCAGTGGGTATCTCCAAGAAACTTGTATTACATGCAAGTGTCTCTTGCCTCTCCAGATCATTGATTTTACAAACCCTTAGAAAGTTGGAATTCCTCCTTTTATTTCCAGAATCTACCCCCATGTAGCCACAAAGATGTTATGTGTGTCCCACCTTTCCCTTGCACTGCATTCTAGTCTACAACCAATACCCAAAGTTGGCTATGAATTTCTTAGAGATCTTATTTTGTCTTTTGGTAACCGTAGCTAAAGTCAAACACAAAATTAGGAACTTTAAAGAGTGTTCTCTTGATCCTATGACCACTTTATAAACACTCAACAATTTCCTCTGGAAGATAATGAAACAGACAGAGGGCATCTGGTCTCTAAGTCTAAACCTCAAGGCCAAGTTTGTTCATAGCTCTTCAGTGGGTCAATGGAACATTGAAAGCACCCCTAGAAATAACATAAAATTTTCATCTTCTACAGCAAGGATTTTGCTACCAAGGTCTTGCTTTTTAAAAAGATTATTAGTACACCCCAGAAAGCAATGCCATCAAAGTTCCTTAGCGTTCAAAATTGCTAAATAAGCATTCAGCTGATAATATGACACCAACATCAGCTGTGCAGGTGCATGCTCACATTCCAGGCACCAAACATGTCACACTCCATTTTCTCCTCCACAGAACTGACTGACCATAACAATGGACTGCGCTTGCTAAGAATGATACTAGTATGCCTCTTTGTTAAGATTTGCAGTGGATTGAAATCCAGGTCTCCAAAGAGAAAGCCATAACCTGTCTATTTCTGACATCTCTCCTTCCTGCCCTTATCTCAGAAAAAAAAAATGGTATTTTTGTATTTACAATTGAATTCTTACAGACAAACTACCTTTCCTGAATGAAGTAGAGAGTTTCACAAGATAGCATCCCTCATGCTCATAAATTCCCACTCCTACAATCTGGAAAATTGGAAGGCAGAGTCAGTAGCATAAACCACTGCATGTATATTCATGCTAGTTTTGAAAGCCTGGCCCACAGCCCCTGAGTCCACCTTGCTTTCTGCAATGGTCTCACAATTCTCCCTCTCACCCAGTGAGGCCCTGGTGATAATAATGCCTCTGTGCCCCCTTCAGCACAGGGGATGTGGAGCTCTGGCTCACTGGAGATAGGCAATCAGAAAATCACATTCTCCACATGTGTGGGCATTTGTTTGAGGGTCAGGGGATGTGAATCTGGTCAGGTAACCCAAGATTTCCTTCCCCTTTCAGCCTCACACTTACTTTGCAAACAAAAGAGAAGTGGAGTCTGTCTGTGGAACGTCACTTGTTATCTTCTCAAGGTCATTTTTGAAAAGGAAGAGCATGTGTCTGACGTTCAGGTATGCTTCATACTTCAGCAGACCAGGCACACCAGGTACACAGTGAAAGTATTCACAAGACAAGGACCAGAAAATACATGAAGATCCTTTATTGCACAGTTTTAAGATTTTTGACATAGTTGTCAGGAGGAAATCAGAATTGAGGTGGGCTTCCTTAAGCTTATTGCATGGTCTTTCCATGCGGTCAAATTTTTATGTGAGGAGGACCTTCATCCTTTCAGGGCTTAGGGACTCTTGTCATAACCTGCCTGCATATTTCAGCACAGCCCCAGCCTGATCACCAAATTCTATCCCTCATCCACTCCATTACAAGATCTTTATGTGCGAGAATAAATTTTTCTGAACCTCCCACACCAGCCTACATTCATTCATTCATTCATTCAGTGCACACAGTTGCTGAGTATGCACTATAGGTTCAGAGTTGACATGGCAGGGGGCAAAAAGCTGAAGAAGAATCCACTATTTTATGGAACTGGAACGCTAATTTTCATTCTTGAGCAAAACAGGATGCCAGAAGCCAGATGATATGCATAGCATCAAAAGGTTTTCGTTTTTGTTTTCTGAGATCATGCACTCTGTTGCCCAGGCTGCAGTGCACAATATCATCTCACTGCAACCTCCACCTCCCAGGTTCAGGTGATTCTCCTGTCTCAGCCTCCTGAGCACCTGAGATTACAGGCGTGCACCATCATGCCCAGCTAATATTTTTAGAGGAGACCATGTTGGCCAAGTTGGTCTTGAACTCTTGACCTCAGATGATCTACTTGCCTCAGTCTCCCAAGGTGCTGGGATTACAGGCATGAGCCACTGTGCCCTGCCAGAATGTGCATTTCTAACAAGTTCCAGGTGATGCTGATGCTGCTGGTTCAGAGACCACATATTGAAAATCATTGCTTTTAACCTTATTTATAAAAGACAAGAAGTTTACTCTTTCAAGATATTCTTTTTCTTTGAACCTGGATATAAAAACATTTTAAACTGTTTAGGTTTAGGTATGTGCCATTTGGACAAAATCTCTTTAATATATCTATAAAAATATACTTTGATGACTTCCAAAGGGGGGAAAACTGGCTGGAACTCCTTATCTTGAATTATTATTCAAAATCATTTTCAGTGTCTAGTTCGATAGGCTGGAATATGCCAGCAAGGTGTTTTGTTTTTAATTAATTAAAGTTGAAATATTGTCTCCATTGAAAGGTACCTCATTTAACCATGATGCCATGGCTGCTTTCAAAAAAAAAAAAAAAAAAAAAAAACACTTAAAACCTTCACTTCAAATACACATGATTAGTCCGGATGCTGTGGCTCATGCCTGTAATCCCAGCTCTTTGGGAGGCCAAGACCAGTGGTTCAGTTGAGCTTGGGAATACAAGACCAGCCTGGGCAACATGGCAAAACCCCATCTCTACAAAAAATACAAAAATTAGCCAGGGGCAGTGGTGTGTGCCTGTAATCCCTGCCAGGAGGCTGAGGCAAGAGAATCACTTGAGCTCAGAAAGCAGAGGTTGCAGTGAGCTGAGATCGCACTCCAGCCTGGGCAATGGGAATAAAATCCTGTCTTTAAAAAAAAAAAAAAAAAGAAAAAAACCTCATAGACTTAGATTTCTGAAGACATGCTTCCACACAGAATCATAAAACTTGTAAAGGTGTGGTTGAAGAGGCTTTGGTTTCCAAAGAAAGCATTCAGAAAGCGCTGCAAATGAAAAATGGGAGTTCATCAATATGCTGCTTCCTTTATCATTAGAAAGAAACAGTGCTAAAAAAAGAAGAATGTCCACGTGACTTCCAAAACCAAAGGAACCAAGAGTCACGAGTCTGTCTGTTTTTCCCACTCATATTTAAGACTTAGGGAGGACAGAACCGCTCCCTTTGTTCAGGTTCCACCCTCTGAAAGAACTTTTTGGCAATAATATGACTTCTCTTGTGTGCTGTGTGCCAACCACACTTCATAAGAATGCTGGTCAGCTTGGCACACCCTCTCCAGCGTCACCTATGTTTGCCATTTGAAGTTGCCATGCTAGATTTTATTTTAAATGACATTTCAAGTGCATAGGGTGGCTGAGTAGGTTTAAGTCTCGGTTGTTTCTTTCTTTTCTTTTCTTTTTCTTTTCTTCCATTGAATAATCAATCCATTCAAGCCCAGAAAGGTCAACTTAATCTTCCCTAATTACCCTGAATTTGCTACTCTGCCCAGGAACCTCCTGAAAGACCCCGAGGATGCTTTAAACAAAGCACTTCTTATTCTTTATTGTGGTTGTGAGTTTTCTTCTGAGTTTCTTGCCTGTGATCTACTCCTTCAGAATGCGAAGAGTAGCAATCATGGCTGTGTCCCCACGATTCTCTCATACATTTATTCATTCAACATACATTTAGTAAACGACTGCTGTATACCAAGCCTCGTGCTAGGCCTGAATATACATCAGAGAACCAAAAAGCCACAGCCATTGCCTTCATGAACCTTACAGTCTGAAGTAGGGACAGACACTCAACAAATGAACCCACCAGTGAGTAAAAATTGCACATGAATAGGAGGACTCTGCAGAGAAGGGGCAACGAGCTTTGCAGGCTGTGGGGTCTAGGGGTGTCCCATGGAAGAAGGCTGAGAAGGAGTGAACAAGATTAAGACTAACATTGCTCTCACAGAACTCAGTGCATCTAAAGCTCCTTAATGCTTCCTCCATGGATGCTTGTTGAGTGACTCAACGGACCTAGGCAGTGGTTTGCATTCAACATGACAGACTGGGGAGGAACTCTGTGTGGAGCAAGTTATGAAGTCCCACTGAATTCAATCGAAGGAGGGCCCACTGTCTTCCAAAAAGGAAGAGACAGCTCAATTCTAAAGGTGGAGCAACTGAGGCCCAGAGAGGTTAAATGCCCTGTATAAGAGGCAGAGCTTAGTCTCAAATTCAGGTCCAACTCCCTGCCTTTGTTCTTCTAACCCATGACCCCAAAACTCCTTCTTGAATTGGTGGGTATAAGGCATCCCATCTCTCAGAAACTTCTACTATACTTTCCTTTGTGAAACTCTGTGGCATCTCACCAACTTTTCCAAGTTCTTAGGTGAAATAGCATCAAGGCAGGAAGACTTTCTCGGCTGTGATGGCTGCACCCCCCAGAAATGAGTTCACAACGGGTAAGCATTGGCCCCACTCATTTTCCCAAACCATAGTAACTCTCTTTCTCTCCAAGGAAATTTTAAGTTGCCTGCATCACTGTACACATTATTAGCATATTTTCCAATCTCATATCAGAAAAGTCTTCTAATGAATCCCAATTTAACATGACAATCATCCAACAATAGAACGAGCTGCTGCATGTGGCATTGAGCTTTCAGTCCCTGGGGACATTTAAGTCAACACAGGAGATCACCTGCCAAGAATACCATAAAAGGAATTCCCCGTTATATCAGAATGCTGACTGATTTCTGATGGCATTTTAATAATCCAAGAATAGATGCTTCTTGACAGTAGACGGTGCCAAGTCAATATGCCTAAGGAGACTTTACTTCCCAGTTTGCTTGATATCCTGGAATAATTATTAAGAGCACCTCCCTTTTACTCTCAAAAGTGCCCTAAGTAGATGCCAAAGAATATGGTCATACAATTTAAGTTGCACTTGGGTTCTTGGAGAGAGGCCTAACATATCCTGACACACTGGCTGCCAAACATTCAGGAGAAAATGGGGAAGCACCGTTGAGAATCCGCAGTGCTCCTGTGGCCGCTCTGAGTTCTCTGTTTAATAACCTCATATATCTGATACACCAGCAGGTGAAAGACAATGTCTAACCCCTCCATAGTTCTGTGCCTACACACAGGCACATCCATACTAAAACATACACATACACACACACACACACACACAGAGGGAGAGAGAGAGAGCGCACACGCGTGAGAGACGCCCATGCTGTTCACATAGTATAGGAGATTCTCCAAGAGAAGCCAGTAGCCTTTCCATGCTGCTAGTGGTCCACTGATGAATGAGTGCTGTTTTAAGGCCTTGTCTGGCATTGAACATGATTAATAAATTGCTGGAGATGATGGGGACTGATGTACTGTGATTGAGTTACTGGAGGCTGACAAGGATGAAAACAGGGATCTCTAGATTTCATATCAAAAGCAGTCCATGAAATCCAGCTCCTCAGACCATGGGAAGTGGCATTCACAGGCTTTGGGCACAATCAAACACAACCTTCTCAAGATCACTTCCTGGTAAAAAGAGTAGCCCAGCCTCTGATCCCACACTGAACTCTAACTCGTGGGGTTTGAATGTATCATATGCTCTCTGTAACTCAAATAATAAAGCAGGGAGCAGTGGGAGCCCATCGCTATGGGTACTTTTCTAATGCAGAATAGGCTGGCTTTATCTGGGCGGAGAGGATGGCTCTGCACTGCTACCTGAGAGTCCACAGGGATTTAATGAACACACGCCTCAGTAGTGACTGAACAAAAGCAGTCTCGAGAAGACACTGCACCAATGCAAAGAAACACAATCCAAGAATCTTGTGGCCGAAGCCCCAGCGTCCCCAGCCAGGGAAGGCCTGGCCAAGCCTTGATATAAGCTGCTTTCCCACTGCAGAGGGGCAGAGTCCCCATCCCGGATGACTAAGTGAAATACTGCCCCAGTTCTGGCTTGAGGAGTTGGTGGTAACTCCTTGTCATCACTTCAGGGGCTTATCCCCAAAAGCACTCCCTAAGAGCCTGAAATTTCACCATTTGAGATTACTTCCTTTCAATTTTACCTTCACACTCTTTCTTGGCCTTCTTTAAAAAGCACTAGCAAGAAGGAGCAAATCCTTACTAAGTTGTTAATGATTTCACAGGGTGATGTTGAAACGGCAGGCTACTACACGTGTATTTCCAAATATTCTGATTCCAAAGGTCTGATGAACACCTTAGAACTCTGCATTTTCCACAGGCACCCTGCTCTGTGAATGAGGTTCCAATTCTCATTCTGCTGTTCCAGGCTAGGGATGCTCAGAAGTGTCCTGAGTGACATGGATGCTCCCTCCTCTCATGGAAAAGAAGCACAAGAGTTAAGGGTTGGGATGGCATAACCAGAACACTTCGTAGATACGTGGTCTTGAGCAGATCACTCTCTAAGGCTCAGTTCCTGCCTCCGACAGAGGAGCTGAAGACAAGCATCTACCACAAAGAGCTGTAAGGATTCGGTAAGTTAATCCATTTGTAGAGCACTCAAAACAATGCCTAGCACATAGCAAGCACTCTAGAAGTAAGTGGTAAATAAATCCCCAGCTCGACGGCTGCCAATTGGGCACTGGACACTCTGATTACTGGAAGATGCAAAAAGCATCTCTCGCTGTGAACAGCTACCAGCCTTCTGGCTGCCAGTATTATGAATTGATTCACCTGAGGCTTACCTGATGCAAAACACCACAGCCCCACACCCTGGGGGAAGAAAGAACTCAGATAGTCTGAAATGTTCTAGATGTCTGTCCCTTTCCTATACTCCAAACCATATCTGCCTGGTCCTCCAAGGCAAGGACAGAATGTCATCCCTTGTACAGGTTCTTTCTCCTTATTCAGGTCTGAGTCCAGGCCAGTTCTTCCTACAAGGCCGTTCCAGACTACCCTTTCTAAAGTCAGGACTGAGTTGTGAGTGAGTGTGAACATGCAGTTAGGTGCACATAGCAGTGGCCTGTTCCCTCACACTGTTTCATTTCCTTCATTGCTTATCATTCCCTGAAATCACATTGTTGACTTACTTCTTTCTTGTCTATGCTTGCCTAACCTCAAAAGAAGATAAAATCTGTAAGCACAGAGACCTGGTCTGTTTGGTCCTTGCTGTATCTCCAGCATCCAGTTGAGTACCTAGAATACAGTACATGCTTTATAGACAATTGTTGCATGAATGAATGAATGAACACCCTCCTTAAAGTATAGGTTCCTATTCCCCGCTGCTTGATATTCTGAAGCACTTCCCATCTTTCATATTTTAAAGGCACTCAATTCCATAATACTTGATACATAGAGTGAAATATTTTTGCATATATGTCTTATCTCCACAACTAGACAATAAGCCCCTTGATAGTGTGTCTTGAACGTATGCCCCTCCTGTGGTCCTCTTGCATTCTCAGTGAATACTTGTTGATGAATGACTGGGAAGAATAAAGCACAAATCCTAAATTAATTTTCTTTGTCACACATAGTAAACTATTTCTACAAATAATAATTTTTAAAATGAAGTAAATATATACATACATGAATTTAAATGTGTGTATTATGTTTTTCATCCTAATTAAATGAAGCTATTTTTGCAACTTTTTTCCGGTCTAAGAGTAAAAGTGTAAAGAATAATGCTAAATGTTAGATCATTAAGTTGATTTTCTTTAATTACATGGCAGTGTTTCAAAAAGGCTTTGAGTCATCTTTAAGATTCCTTGCCAGGGGTACGGCACACTACATTTAAAATGGCACTTATCTTAGTAAACACATTTCTATTGCAAATGATTTGTTACAATAAAGCAATCCCTTGGCAAAGAGCTGCCATTTCTTCTAAACCCCCTACCAAGACATGGAAATACTATAACCACCAGAGAAGAGAAAGCTTAAAAACCTTCTTTTATCAGAAATTACCAGGATACATTCCCTAAAGCAGAAGCATCTATTCATCTACCCTTTTCTCTGATTTCAAAACCTGTAGCACTTAGTTTTTGTAAATATCTTCTATAAAGTAGCTGTAAATAAGTCCTTAAATTATTGTAAAGTAAGCTATAGAGGTAAATATACATTAATCTTCTCTCTCTCTCTCTCTCTCTCTCTCTCTCTCTCTCTCTCTCTCTCTCTTTCCTCCTGTCTCTCTCTTATTCTCCTCCCTTTGTTTCTGTATGTCTAAAACAAAAATCATTAGGTTGCTCACAAGCAAATACAAATTCAGTTTCTACCAGAAAGCTGAGTTCTTGAGCTTAAGCATACAAACCAATCATTTGAAGGCAAAAAAATCCAGTAAAGGCTAAATTATTTTCTGAAGTACTTATTACATTACATGAAGAGCTTACTATGATAAGCTATTATACTCGCAAGATGAATGGAATACACATTCAGCCAACTCATCTATTCCTAGAGAAACACAGATAAACATTTTATAGCAACCTGAAAAGGTTTGTGGAATGGATATAAAAGAGATCAATACTATAAGATTTTCATGTCAAATTAAAACAAGAGGAAATATGGTCCAAAACAAGGTCTCAATTTTCAATGAAAAGGAAAAGAAGAGATAATTGGTGAGCAGAGGAGAGGACAATCCTTCAGGCAGGAGTGGCTGCGGAAGGAGCTGGTAGAAGTGTAGTTAAGCTGGAAAGGAACCATGGATAGAATTTGGAGGGTGGAAAGCAGTCCACCTGTAATTTCATTTATTCCACACATTTGTTGATCTCTTACCATATGCTGGGCACCATTCCCAGCACAAGGGATATCACAGAGAACACTTGACAAAGACCCCTTATTCAGATGATATTCCAGTGTGGAAGGCACCACTTCTAGAAATTCATTATGAAAGAGTAGGCACCCTTTTATGTGTACATGCACAAACATGGAAGGGAGGGATTCATGTTTTTGTTTTCTACCGCCCTTCTCTTAAGCCTTGAAGGTTTTCCTTTGTGCTAATGGCTAGCACTCCTCTTAGCTTTGTGGAGACTGGCCTTGCAAACAGGAGCTTTGTCTCTTCCCTCTTGCCATTGTTAACCATGGGGATGCAGTTAAGGACCACGACAAATCATAAAAAGTTTCTCCTAACTCCTTCAAGTGTGACTATCCTGAGTATAGCCTGCAGGTATGGCCAGCCAGAACCACATACTATTTATAGACTTAACACACAGGTGGAATTAGTCATGTATCATACATGAATAAAATGCAAGCCTCCTCCAGACCTTGGATCCTAAACAAATCCCCTCTCTTTCCTCAAACCTTCCAAAGAAGGGCAGCAAGGATGCCCCACCCTGTTCTTCCTATGGAGGTGGTTCCTTAGGCTCCTCCCTGTCCCCTAATCAAGGAAACTACACAACTAAGCTAATCATCTAAATGGTGCTACTGAGAAACAAAGCCATTTTCCTTGTTAAAAATGTGCTTGCCACCCTATCCATTTATCTATTTCCTTGGCAGTGCTTGGTGTTAATTTATTGCACAATAAAGCACAGACACTAGTGGAGCTGCTGAACCATGCCTCTTGGAAGCCCCACTATTTCATCCCAGCAAAGGCAACTGGCAAGTCCAAAGCACAAACACAAGCACGTTGGACCCCACAAAGCCGGCTGGCTAACCCCGACTCTGTTGTCTCAGAGACACAGAAGGGAGGCAGGTTTACAGCCTTCTGGAGAATGTAGGTGATTAATAATTAGCAATTGTCAGAGGAGATGGAGTCAGTTTGGTTTCTTTCTATTGCATGGTAAACCTCACCACCGCAGAAGCCATCTCATGGTGAGCTTTGGAGGGAGAGACACTGAGAAAGGAAGTGATGAAGACTGAGATGGGGCAGCCTTGGCTAGCCATGGTGTCCACTGTTTCAGCGGATGGCCTCCTGTTGCCTCCTGTAGCTGCCAGAGAGTGATCACTTGTAACATCCCAGGCAGATGTGTGATTTCAGTGTAAAACCTTGACAATGATTATCTTAAGTGTAGAGGGGCTTTTCATCTCAGAATCTCTCTCGTGGGCAATGGGATCAACCACATAGAAGGCAGATCCTTCTTATTTGGACAGCTTAGACCTCACAAAGCCTATGCCAACCAAATATTTGTGAGCTAGTATCTGAAAGCATAACCCTGAGCTTCAGGATTCTCTTTTTGATGTCTTGACTAGCTCCAGTCTGCCTGGAGGTTCAAAGGAGAATGAACCCAGAAAACCTGGGCTCTTACTCCAGTATCTGTCTAACACAGGAGGAAGACGTCTTCTCAAAGCCACAGGAATAGAATACCAAGAGTGTTTCCAAAGATTGGGTTCAAAAAAGTCATTGAATATTACTCTGAGAAGGAATCAAGATCACCTAGTCGCGAGCCTGTATTTTAGGGGAGAAAACTGGGACCCAGTGAGGAATTGACTTGTCTAAGGTCCTACTATAAGTCAGGGACAGAAGCAAAATTAAAAGGACGGGGAAAAAGAAAGTTCCAAAAGCCCAGAGGGCCTGCCTTCTACTGCCATAGTCGCAGTGGTTGCTCCCCTAGTCAGGGCAGAGCTGGCCTGGCCACTCACAGGCAAAAGACATAAAACTACAACAAACCCCACAAAACACATGAGCATCATTTCACTTCTGCAGGAAGTTTTGCACCAGGAGAAAAGGACGGCAAGGGAGGCCCCGCCCCAGCCAAGGCCCAGCCCATTTATGCAATCCACCCTGGGAGCTTATGCCTGCTGCTTTCCATTCACTGATTTTGCAGAATGGATCTTCACTAGGAAGAGTGGGGAGACGTCCCAGAGGGAACCCTCACCCGCCCTGTCCCATGTCAAGTTCTTTATACCTCTGAACCTTCCTGAAATGGTGCCCCCTCTTTCCTGCCCTTGCTCCTCCTCTCCACATTCACAGGGCATCTTACTTCCCTGAGCTGAGACATGAGTACCACAATCCTCTGCAGTTAAGCAGGCTTCTGCACCTCAGAGTGAGCCTCACAGCCATGCACAGAATCAGCACCTGCTGGGCATCTTCATGTAATTTGATGCTCACCTCCGTAATAAGACTCCTCAGGAGCTGACATCATCCTTCATCTACCTTCTATTATTATGTTTCCATTGAGCCATTGAGGCCATCTGCTCTGGAAGTTCCTGTGGGGGCCTGCTAACATGCAGATGCCTAGGCCTAACTCCTGACTTGCAGACTCAGAATCTTGAGCCAGTTCAGGAATAACCGCCCAGAGTGCCTCCCATAGCACAGGGCATACCACAGACATCAGCAAACAGTCGCTGATCACAGAGAGGGGACTCGGCTTGGCGTCAGGGGAGCTGATTTTAACCTTGCCTGTGGACCTGAAGAAGTTACTTAACCCCCTAGTCTTCCATTTCTTCACCTCTAAAATAAATGCTACACGTTTGTGCATCATGGGTGTCAAGTTTCCAACACAGATCCAGGCTCAGTAGGTACTCAAGATTTCAAAAGGCTGAAGACTTGGCCTGGCTTGAGAATATACTAATCATACAATACATATATCATAGCCAAATATACTATACAACCTACCATATTATAAATGAACAATATAATAAAATATTAATAGCAAGCAAAATATGGCACATATTTTGTGCCAGGCACTATTCTAAATATTGTACTTATATTTCCTCATTTAATCCCCACAAAAAAATTCAGAAGATAATTCTATTATTATTATCCCCACTTTATAGCTGAGGAAACTGAGGCCCAGGGCTGTTAGGTAATTCTCCCAATCTCCTGCAGCCAGCAAATGACACACAGCTGGGATTCTTCAAACTCCCACATCTTTCTGAGATTCGAGCAGCTGCATATGGTTCACGCCTTCTCTTCATTGTCTCTGCCCTGGGTCTGCTGAGATGTGCTCAGCAAGTAGTCGTTGCCTTAATAGAGCTTTGCCTTCCCACCAAGGTTGGGGGAAGCCCTCCCTCCTCCAGGGGAGAAGAGGATGGGGTGAGGAGCCACTAACAGTGCCCACTTGCCAAGTTTTCAGGACCATGCCTCCAGGTCAAACTCTAATGAGAAGGAGCATTCCTGGACCTCAGCTCCCTGGGGTTCCAACTTGGCTCCTTACCATAAAGAGGTCAACTAATGCAAAATGCAGAGGCTGCACCATGATAGCTTTTCCACAATGCGGCTGGGCTGGGATAGAGGGCACTGTCCAGCAAGCTGATGCATTTTTAAAACTTCTGAATCATTGATATCACCTCCCCAGGGAAAGGAAGACCTCAGCAATTTCTCCAACACCCAATCCACATGCCTACCTGCAGAGAAGATGAGACAGACCACAGCAAAGACGCCAGCACCCAAGCTCTGCCGCAGACAACTGACTTTCAAGGACATGAAGGACCTCCACATTGACAATGGCATTCCACAGGGGACTCATTCTCTGGACTTCTGGACTCACCAATCATTTCTCCATGTAACTGGCTCCACCATCAAAGTCGATCCAACAGATCACACTTCTCACCATTCCCACTGCCCCAAACTGGATGCAAGGTGCCATGGTCTTTCACCAGATTATTACAATACCATCCTAAGTGGTATCCCTGCTTCTACCCTTCTACCCTTGTACCACAATTGGAGAGTGCTGATTTCCAGAGCAGCCTGGGAAGCCTGCAGTTATGCCTTTAGATGTGGGCTGTTGAGACTTTTTAGTTTCTAAGAGTCCAAGTAGAAAAGAATGCTAGATATGTTTCCTTTCCATCCAAACAATTAAAGGCTTGTATCTTTCCACTAATCAATACCAAGAGCTGTTCATGCAGCTAAAACCCAAAAATGAGCATGCTGAGTTTCTCAAGTCTGTCCTCTGATGATACGTACATAATCAGCATGCTCTGTCGTAGACCTCTGTGACAATCTGTGTCACTTAGTACAAGTTTACCCAATGTCATTTGCATTTAGGCAAATGGAAAAGAATTTTCTCAGACCCTACTGTGACTCTGGCCACCTGCGAGGTGCCAGTAGAGACAAAAGAGAAATATAAATTATGATTCTCTCCTTTAACAAATGTATTTTTCTGATGGGAAGACAAAATAAATACCCAACAGACAGACAAACAACCATATCGGGCTGTGTATGGTTAAAGGGAAAAATCAGTAGGAGAGATATTAAACACCTTAGGAATTAAGAAGCAGATGATGAGTTTGGATAGAATGGCTGGGAAAATAATCTATCAAGTGTAAGTAAAGTGATAAATGTGTGACATGAAAATGAGTTGTAGTATTGCATCCCCAAAGGCAACAAATACTTCGTGCACTGGACTAAACTGCTGCTATGACTACTTTCCTCTCTCCTGCCTTTGGAAAAGAACAAGATAGTTTCCAAAATCCAGCCTCAACCCAGGACTATGGAAATTTGTAATGATAGTGAAGACAAAAATGATTTTCTCTGCCATATGGGGTCACCCAAAGCAATGCAAAAATTAAAGTAAGTTATACAGGATTTGGTGTGGTAAAAGTGAAGAATCATAGACGATTTGTTAAAGAATATTACCTCTACCCAGGGGGACAACTGAAGGATAGCAAAGTCATCAAAGCGTCACAGCTAAAAGAAAAAATAAGTCTTTCAGCTACTGTTATCCACCCCTCTGCTATTCAGTTTCATGAAGTGAAGCTACTGGAGTAGACGCTGTATTACATCACAAATCTGATACAGACATTCCTGTAAAAGTGGCTTTTTCTTCATAGACTGAAAATACACCTGAAGATCCCCTCATGATTAATAGGAACAGTCCATTTTAGATGAGTAGATCTTGGAAGTGTTTCCATACTTTTTGTTGTTTTTAGGTTTTTGGGGGTTTTGTTGTTGTTTTTAGAAGCTCCAGCATTTTCCTCTTCACCACCTGCAGCACTGGGACAGCAAAGCTGAAGAATCTCATTAAAGCTTCAACAAGCCGAATTTTTTATTTTTAGTCAGTCTTTTAAGACAATGTGAACTCTACTACATTTAGAATAATTATTCCATCAACTATTTACTTAAACATTTTAGAGGAAAGGAAAGAAACTGGGAGATGTTTAAGCCTTTTTATAACAGATTGTTTCAAGGCTAAATAGCAAAATCCAAATGCAGCCACCGAAAACACGTAAGCCCATGGCGGGGTGCCCACCTGCTGCAGTGAAAGTGAATGGTGAGAAGTGATGAAAGATGTGGAAAACAAATGTAGCCAGGGCATCCAAATCCCAGCAGGAGGACAAAGGGCAGATTATTATCACCACTTTGCAATTAACTGGTACCTTTCATCAGGGAACCTCAATGCACTTTACAAATAACACTTATTTTCCCGTCTCACAGAGGCCGGGAGATAAATGGCAAGCCCAAAGGTCTCACAGGAAGTGTGTGATGATTTTAAGAATAAAATCCAGACCTTATTTCCCAGCTGCTGGCCTACCAGGTATTTTGATATGGTTTGGCTGTGTCCCCACCCACAACTCATCTTGAATTAGAGCTCCCACAATTCCCACATGTCATGGGAGGAACCCAGTGGGAGGTAACTGAATCATAGGGGCGGGTCTTTCCCCTGCCTTTCTCATGATAGTGAATAAGTCTCATGAGATGTGATGGTTTTATAAGGGGTGGGAGGTTCCCTGCACAAGTTCTCTTTTGCCTGCTGCCATGTAAGACATGCCTTTTGCCTTCTGCCATGATTGTGAGGCCTCCCTAGCCACGCAGAACTGTGAGTCTGTTAAATCTCTTTTTCTTTATAAATCAGTCTCTGGTATGTCTTTTTCAGCAGCATGAAAACAGACTAATACATGCCTCCCTTTGAGCTCAGAGTACATCCCCATCAGTTGCTCTTTCCATAAACCAGTTGCCTTTGAAAGCTTCCAGATCCTTCCTCCTCTAATAGAGAACACCAACATACCAAAGACTACTTGAGACATGAAAGAAATGGTGTGCTTATCTTGAAATCTCAAATGGAATGATAAAAACTTACCTAGATTCATCAATGTGCTAGAAACACCACAGATTACCAGTGCAGGGGAAAATGATGTATGCTTCCCTAAAGGATACACTGACAGACTCCAGAGAGCAGTACTCTGGGTAAACTGATTCTGACAACATATAAGTTATTTTATAATTCTGCAAATTGTAAATAAATGACAGCAATGCAAATAATTCCTGCCCACAGACATGCAAATTCTGTCCTGTCCAAGGGAGGTTCCATTGATCTCTCCGCTCCCTCTGTGGAAAAAAAGTTTTGCCTCTGTTCACACATTCATTTAAATATTCCTGATCTATAAAACGTCTGTTCTTTTCTTTTTTATGTTTGTGTGCTTGTTTGTTCAACATAGGGTCTTGCTCCCTTGCCCAGACTGGAGTGCAGTGGCACAATCATGGCTCACTGCAGTCTCTACCTCCCAGGCTCAAGGGATCCTCCCACCTCAGCCTCCTGAGTAGCTGGGGCTCAGACAGGCATCATCATGCCTGGCTTTTTTTTTTTTTTTTTTTTTTTTTTTTCAGGTGGAGACAGAGTCTATGTTGCCCAGGCTGGTCTCAAACTGCTGGACTGAAATGATCCTTTCACCTTGGCTTCCCAAAGTGTTGGGATTACAGGTATGAGCCACCATGTCCTGCCTGTTCTTTTCAACTGGTTATAACATCTGCCTGGTCCCCTCATTGAATAGGAGTTGGATAAAATCTTTAACACATATTCATTCTGACATCTGAAAGTAAAGATTTTCTTCTTTTGTGAAAACTAATTTTGAATACCAATTCAATCTCAGAAATGCTCAACCTCAAAGTTAGAAACACAGATGGGAACAGCAAGAGATGTTAGAATTCACAAGATAACTGATGGATAAAATAGGGGTATAGATCTCTGAACACAAAGTAGAAAAGATTTTCTCACAAGAACAAATCCATAAATCAAAAAAAAATATCTGTAATTTTATCCTCTATCTTCCTACCCCTTCAATCTTGTTAACTCAAATATAAGGGATGTTAACTGGGTCCAGGACCTGAGGCCTGACAAGTGCCACAGACAGCAGCATGCCATCCAAAGAACCACCCTTAGGAAGTCTTGAATGCATTAGAAAAAAAGCACCCTCCCCTCTGGCGGACACAGCACCATTCTGGAGCCCCTGGCTTGGCAAAAGGGGTGCAGATTGCATTTGAGTGCTTTCTTGTACCTTCTTCAGCTGGGCACCTTTGTGCAGTACTCAACCTATACAACTGTACAGGATCACTCATAGCCCAGGACCCAGAACCATAACAGAGATACATGGCTAAAGAACAGCCGCTGCTAAGCAGAGCATGAGAGAAACTGAGAGGCTGACTTAATCTAGACCACTGAGATCCAACATGATTGAGGAAAATCATGAACTCTATGGCACCCTGCTCCAGTCATACCTGGGAACTTGTGACTGCCTCATGATGGGATGCTCTTTTCAGGAAGTCAAGAAGTGCCTGACTGGTAATAAAAAGGAATGAACTACTGATACCTGCTACAACATGGAGGAACCTTAAAATCATTATGCTGCGTACAAAAAAGCCAGACACAAAAGATGACATACTGTATGAGTTAATTTGTATTAAATGTCCAGAATAGGAAAATCCATAGAAACCTAAAAATAGGTTCATAGAAAGTAGATTAGTGATTGCCTAGGGCTTGGGTGGTGGAGGAGGGGATTAAAAGGATTTCCCCAGACACTCCAGTCCATCCATGTGTCTGGGTGTTATGGTAACGGTGATAGTAAAAGTCAGGGAAACCTCAGTTTAGGTTAATAGGGACGTTAACCTCATTATCATGCTTTATTTTTCTAGCCCTTATGACTGACTGGTTCTGCCGCAATCCTTAAAACATGCCCTTAGCAACTTTTATTTTAATAACTATCACTTAGTCTCTCTCCTCAACTTTTTCCCACTTTCCTCCCATCCCTTAGATCATATCTCTCACCTCTGTATGTTTTACCTGACGGAGTAGCTAGATAACAAAGTGGAGGGGTGGCGGGGGAAGGGGAGCGGGCAGCAGATTTAGTCCCTGTCATGGCCTTGACCTCTGGCATCAGGCTTCCTCTCCCTAAACACCCCAGCCAGGCTGCACTTTCCTCCGTGACTCAAGCGGACCTTCCTCTGTGCCGCCACGTGGCCTTTGCAAATGTTGTTTCTCCTATCTGGAACATTCTTTCCCATCCTCTTCCCGCCAGTCTTCTTTCATCATGGATGAAAGATGACTCTTACTTGTCCTTCCAATCTCAAGCCAAGCATTCTTCTTGGAAGCCTTTGCTGATCTTTAATCCCTTGGCTCTCACAGCAGAGTATCTCACATGTGTGCAGGCCAGGTATATTTGAATTTCTGTAAGTTAAAGTCATAAACCGTGGGACTTTGTTGGCTAGGTGACATCAAGGGAAACAGAGGACAGGCTTCTTCTGTGGAATAACTGTGCATCCTTCCTGTCCTTCCTCGGGTCCCGTCTCCCCAGGCCCCAACCTCCCAGGCTCCAATCTGCAATAACAAAGCAACAGAACATCTGATAGAAACACAAGTGGCTGGGCAGGTGGTGTGCTCTGTAGTTCCAGCTACTCACAAGGACCCCCTTGAGCCCAGGAGTTCAAATTCAGCTGGGGCAACACAACAAGACCCCATCTCTAAAACAAATAATCAAGGCAGAATTTTTTGCTAATTATTTTTGACCTAAAAAAACAAAAGAAAGAAACACACGTGATTGTAACGCCCGGACTCCTGAAGCCAGCCAAATACATTCCTGCCTCTGGTAGAGTAAACATTCTCTACTTTTGAGTCAGACCAGTGAGGGCCAACCTTCGTTTTAAGAAGTTGTGGTGCCAGCATAAGCTCTGGAGCCAAATAGACCTAGTTTAACTACCAGTGCTTTACCTAGTTTTTGGTGCTCCCATTGACTAGTCTGTGGCAACGGATGAGTTAAAGGAGATGATGGGTGTGTATGCTAACACTGCACAGCCTGTTGAAGAACAGTCAGGAAATGTCCATTTTCTTTCTTCACCCACAACTTCTTCTTTCCGCACCAATAATTTCAGTAAGAACTTTAGATTTTCTCTTTTGCCAATCTCAGAACTGTATAGATGGAAGTTAAAACCACCTCACTCTGGCTCAAGGAGGAGGGAGGAGAGGGCAGCATTTCATTTCCAGATCAGTGAGCCCACTACAGCTGGTTGTCCTGCAGCTCCAGGAGAAACCACAATGGACTCACAGCTAAATGAGATGGTACCCGTCTGGCATGACAGCTTGACAGGGACAGCTGCATTCCCTATCAGATTCTTGACAAAGTCCAGCACATGCCAGGAATTCTGTGGGCCCTTCAGGCAACTGTGCTGTTGATACCCTTTTGCTCGAAATCAGAAGCTGTCTCTGTGAATTTAACGAGGGTGGTAGAATTGGATCCTTTGGCATTGAGGGAAGCATGGCAGAACTTGGGTGTTTACAAACACTTCCGTCCACTTTTGTATACTACATACTTAATGGAGTGCTCCTCCTGTGCTGGGATAGAACTGAGACAAAAACCAGATAGTAGCTGCCTTCAGGGAACTGAACAATGTCACTTAATGGGGAAGATGGATATTTTCATTCAATCGTCACCCCCAGTACACGTGAACCCAAAAATGAATTAAGGGTATGGAAGAACAGAACATAATTCTGGGAGAACTGCTCACAAAGGAACAAGGTGAAAGGAAGTTTCTTGAGAAAGTTGCACTGGAGCTGGCATCTGAAGAATGAGTAGGTGTTATTTGGGTGAAAGATGTGTGCTGTAGGGGAAGGGATGGGAAGAAGAGGAGAAAGAGGGAACAGCATGTACAAACAGAAGGAATAGCAGGTGCAAAGCCCAGTGGCAACAGAGACTATGGCGTGGTTAAAAAAAAAAAAAAAAAAAAAAAAAAAAAAAAAAAACTGGGCTAAAGACAACATGACCAGGTCTGGATGCTAACGGGGAGAGTGAACTGAAGGATTAGGGAAGAGACGGTCAATTCCTAATGGTTTAAGAAAAGTGACTGTGTTATAGGTACAACCAGAAGAAGAGAGGTTTCCTATAAAACTCTGTACTGGAAATACAGCCGTCACAATAAGCAACAAGAACTAAGTACCTGGAACAAAACGCTCTGTCAGTTTGTTCCCTGGGAGAATAGAGTATAATGCAGTTGAACAGAGGTTGAGACTGCGTATTGATAATTTAAAGAAAAGAATTTTAATGGGCTAGGTCATCATACAGGCATATAAAAACGTAAAACCTACAGCAAATTTCCCTTTGACAGGCTTGTCCTGGTTTTATGATCCTCTTTCAGGGGAGACTCTGTTGTTGTAGTTGTTGTTGTTGTTGTTGTTATCATCATTATTATTGAGACAGAGTCTCTCTCTGTCACCCAGGCTGGAGTGTAACGGCACAATATTGGCTCCCTGCAACCTCCACCTCCTGGGTTCAAGCAACTCTCCTGCCTCAGCCTCCTGAGTAGCCAGGATTACAGGCATGCACCACCACACCTGGCTAATTTTTGTATTTTTAGTAGAGATGGAGTTTCGCCATGCTGGCCAGGCTGGTCTTGAACTCCTGACCTCAGGTGTTCCACCTGCCTCGGCCCCACAAAGTGCTAGGATTACAGGTGTGAGCCACTGCAATCTGCGAGACTCTGTTAAGCTGAAAACATTGAACTAAACGCCAGTGTTAGTCTTCTGTAAATATATATAATTGCCTTTTAAAGAATTCTCAAATTACGGTTATAACAGCTAGTGATAAACATTCATTCATTCATTTCTCACAATTGAGAAGAGGGCCAGCATTAACAAACTGCCTTTTCCTGCTCTCACAAAACAGTATTAAGTGATCTCATTTATCATGAATTTCTGTAAGTATTAACAATTTGTAAAATGAGTTAATTACGGTTTTGGAGGTTTAATAAAATCTACCCACTTAAGTAATATCCTGATGCTCTTGAAATTTACCCAGAAAACTTTTTAAAAAGAAATAAATGCATTCAACTGAGCAGAACATCATGTATATTTTTAGAAAGCATATCTCACAATACTTATGCTAAACATGTGAGAAAATTGCTGATAGACTCTAAATCAAGTCTAGTTGTAAAAGGATCTCTCCTTTAAAGATTTTTTTTAAAAACTTCCTATCAATGTGTAAATATTGGCATCTATGCAAGCCAAATATATTCCCAATCCAAAAGCTTTGATAATCCAGATCTTGAGAGAAAGAATAATAAAATCTAACCGTTAATGAGAAAAGTAGGAATTTCAATAACATGCATCTATTTTCAACAGGCAGTGGTATGAGAGAAATAGAACAGACACTGAGACAGGCGAAAATTACGATGTGACATAGGGATTGCATATGGAACTCACTAAGTTTAGGATGGTGTTTTGCCCTTGTTTAAAATGTGATTTTCTTTTCCCTCATCATAAACTCAATTTGCCAACAGGCAGTAAAACTGAAATGACTGGAATTTTCTCCGATTAGATTTCTCTGGGGCTATTACTGGGTATTATCAACATTGCATAGGGGTGAGGTGCCAGACTCCGGAGTCAAATTGCCTGTGGTCAAATACTGCTTGTGCCCCTGACTGGCTGTGTATTTTTGGAAAAGTCAGTTACTATCTCTAAGTTCCAGCTTCCTCATTTTAAAGGAAGAGGTTTGTTATAATGCACACCTCATGGGGTTGTTCCGATAATTAAATGAGATGTATGAAAAGTACTTACTTAGCATGGTACCTCTGTAAAGGCCAGTGATCAGCATTCCCCTGGTGGAAATAGTGGCCATGTTTACAAGATGAAAGGACGAACCAGTCCTTACTGCCTCCCTGGGTAATCAAAGTAGTCATTATCTCCTATTGCCAGGGGTTATCTCTATCACTCATGTCCTGTCCCGACAACTTATTTATAATGGGACTCCACCTACACAATTAATTGTGTAATTTTTTTTCTTTAAACTGCATTCTTTAAAATTAATTTTTAAATGGAACTTTATTTTACTACCAGAAATGGAAAGCCCATCTCACTTGCTATAACTAGAAGGTATTTCTAAACACACAGCAAAAAAGAAAACCCAGATCACTTAAATTCCACCTTGATACTTTCACCCCAATACTCAGAGCCTGAGAGCAGAGGCTTATTGCCAAAGTTCGGAGAGGTGTGAAAGACCTGGTAGAACCTCGGAAAGACATCCTCCCTGTGTTAAAGATAATGTAAAAGAAAACATAACCCTCTCCTCATTGGAGTCTGTGACATCTGATCCTGGGTCAGGTCACCACCTAAAATTACGCCATATGCCCCTGGTAGTACCCATCTCTCAGGATGTTATCTAGAGTGATTTCCATTGTAGTTTGAGGGGTTTTATGTATAAACAGTGTTCTGTGATACCTAAGAATACTTCCAAAATTCCCTTGGAAGAAGGCTCCCAATTAATTCTAGTCCATTCATTTTTAAAATTATAGGGTGAGACATTAGAATTCACAGACTTTGCAGAACTGTGAATTCCCCTAGCAAGCAGCAATGTTATTAGCATATCTGTACGTCTTTGCAAATTTGACGAGGGACAGTGTGTGTGTGTGTGTGTGTGTGTGTGTGTGTGTGTGTGTGTGTGTGTAAGGTTCCATCCTCACTTTATGCATCCTCACTTATACAACCTCCTCTCCTTTGAGGTTGAGTTTCTAAGCTGATAGATTATACCTTCCATCTCTGTCTATAAATGCCTTTGACCCAAATATCGTGCAAGTCTAGTGGTACACATGTCCTCTAAAACACGCTAAGTGGAAAGCATTGCCTGTCGAGGATTAGAGTAGACATGTAATCACGTTTCATAGTAAGCTATGGCCTTCATCCAATATAAATGCCACATTCACTTAGGAAGGGTGTCTAAACATGGGTAACAGCAGGGGAATTGAGGACAATTTCCTGAATCAGCCTGCTCAGCAAATCTAAACTCATTCAGCCACAGACCCACTTCATTCACACATCAGGATTTGCACTGCTCTAATAAGATGAATGGAAATGCAAAGACAATATGTGAAGGGAGTCCTCTCTGTGCACTCAGACCCTTCCCTGAACATACAAGCAATTGCTGCTGCTTCACTCTCGAAGAGGCAAACATTTTGCATGGATAATTCAGAAGCAGCATGTTACTGCCCCATACACAATCCTCATGTTAAGGCAGCCTGCATCAGGAAAGCACAGACTATCTACCTACACAGAGAGGCAGACACCTGTCAACGCAAATTCCTCCTCTCCTTCCTGTTGCATTCACTTTAGCAATGTTGTTGGACTAGAAGTCACTGTCTAGTCCAGAAACTTGCTCAAAGACAAAAGAAGACAATTTGGGATTCTAAATTTGACTACAGAGCATTCATATGGACAACTGGGAATTAACTGGTTTGTGGACTGAGCAAAAGCCAAAACTCTATACACCTTCTGAGTGTCTATGAAAAAGTATTTCCAAATCACAAGCATTTATTTTTTAGATGGGAGTTGGCATGAGGATCTCCTGCAGAGAGAGAGAGGTTCCCTGGCATGGTGTGGGGAATGCTGAGCACCGAGACACATGTGCAAGCTGAAAGCACACCAAGTGCTCTTCTCTGCCCCCAGCACCTCACACACATTAACTCAAAGGGCTGACAAGTCCCTGGATCACTCAGCAGGCAGGCAGCAAACTCTCATGGCAAAGGGAGTTACTGCTGCCTTATCTTGAGCTCCGCTATTAACAGACTTGTCACCACTAAGCCAGGTTGTTAGTCTCTGGAACAATTTGATGGAAAGGGCAAACACCAGAGAGAAACAAGTTGACCCAGATAGGCCGGCAGAGGGGATCAAGTGGCAATAAACTCTGTTATCACTCTTGATTGGCAAACAAAAAGCTCTGCCTAAGCATGCATTCCAGGTAACTATGGACTTCCCCTCATACACACATGGAAGGCTATTATGCAGAGAAGTGAGCATAGTGAAAACAACCTAAACACTGAAACTCTGCTGAAGTGACTCCAGTGACTTGGAGTTGCTGATCTAAAATTTGCTTATGATTGCCTTGACAATAAAATCAGAGTCCAAGTTAATAAAGATTTCTAGTTAGCAAAGTGCCCAAGAGAAAACAGTTTACTCAGATCACCAGCTTTCTGCTTTGCAGGGTGAAGAAGAGATTAGGGGTCCAGGAATACCTCTAGTTCTCGTTCTGCCTGGGTACATCACTAAGGCTTTGTAGACCTCAGCTTTATTCCCCGTGAGACTATGAGACTGAGCAGCAGTTCTCAGTCTGAACATGATGACACAGTAGCAGAGATGGTCGAATATAGAATCCTCAAAATTAACTTACAACCAAAGGCTGGTATCTGTCAGTAGCTTTACATGTATTAGCTATAAACCTGTGAAGGAGGTAATATCATCATCCACCTTTTACCAGCATGGTAACCAAAGCTCAGAAAGGCTGACAACAGGCAAGGGTCACCCAACCATCCATGTGCAGAGGTGAGACTTGGAACCATGTAGTCTGTCTCCAGAAATCCTGCTTTTAAGTACTCAATTCTTGATAATCTAGTGCCTCTCAATAATGGTTAATAACAGTTATCAGTATGGCCAATTCGTTGCCTAATTAGAGGAGATCTGAGGCTTGAAATAAAAGGCTACTTGTACTTTCATTTTAACGGGTTTTTTTTTTTTTTGAGAGACAAAGTGGAGTTTCATAACATAACCTTGAGTTTATGTGTCTCAAAAGCGAACACCATCCAATGGCCAGGCAAGAAGAAAGGCTGGCACTGGCTAACCATACAGTGCAGTTGGTTCTACCTCACTTAGACATGGAGGCAACCTGCTCACTTTCCTTTTGGGAGGACAAAAGCCCTGCCTCGCAGCAGTGACAATCCTGGCCCTAACACAGCTGGGAGCCTCTTGACATGCTTATCTCCTCCAGCTCCCTGGGAAGTCTCCCGTTGGCTGTCAGATCAAGATCACCAAACCCATTCTTCCAATTAGCTCCTTGGCAGGTGAACTCCATGGGAGCAGCTCCCTTTCCACCTTGAAGCAAGCAGACAGTCCCGCTCCTCAGCATCAGCCAGCCCCAAAAGGCACAGGCCTCCCCTACGACCTGCATGTCCTAAGCATCTGAGAGGACCCCATGACTCCAGCAAATGTCACTAAGTCCCTAACATTCCAATCATCAGCAGGCATCTGGAACTCCAGCTGGCATCCCTCCAGACACGAGGCTGCCATCTGCACTTAAGTAAGAGAAATGGACAGCAGCAGATGTTACCAAGGTCCTGCTAGATGTCAGCATCTGGGACAGAAATGAAGGTCCCTCCCTATCACCAACTTCTCTTTTAAAAAACCACTCAAACCCTGTCAATCTCGTACAAGAGGAGTAAATAACAAAATGACACAGATGACCCACAAAGGATATATATTTGCTTTGCTTAAATGAAATAATAGAGTACTTAAGAAGTGCCTGGTCCATAGAAGACTTTTGTTTTGTTTTGTTTTGTTTTGTTTTAATGGCTATTTCAATATAACAGTAATTTAATAGATATAGTTTAAATACAAGGGACTGTGAATAGAGCCTTCAAAATAGTACATCGAAAATTTCCTTCATGATGAAATAGCCTACTGTGGTTATCCAGACTTACCTTGCACATTTCTACCTGTGGATATTGTTTGGCAAATAGGCAAGTTCAATGGATTGTTTATTTTAAATAAAAGTTCTAACTGCGGAAAAAAAAAAAAAAGTCCATAAGAGAAACCAGACTCAAAAAGCCACATACTGTGGGTTCTTCTTATCTGACATTCTTGAAAAGATAAAACTATAGCAATGAAAAACAGAACCCTGGCTGCCAGGGCTTAGGGATGGAGGGAGGTGGTTCAATAGGGTAAGGGAACAGTTCTGACTGATTATGGTGGTGGTTACCTGCCTCAATACATGTGTGAAAACTCATAAACCTATATACCAACATTTTTTTAAAAGTCAATTTTATTGTATGATCATCTAAAAGATAAAAATGTTTAAAAGGCCCATGAATTGGGTTGTCTCTAAAAGATGACTTTTCTTCATATTTTTTCCAAATTGGATCATATTTAGAACACTACTGATTATCTAATAAAAATTTTAAATGGACATAGTTGCGCAGATTAAATAAAATAACATATTAAAGTGCTTTTAAAATAAAAAGGGCATGGAGGATGTAATAGGAGTAGCAGTACTTGCAGAAAGAAGTCAAATCAGGCTTTATAACCTCCTACTAAATGAGGGATTGAAAGCCTGAATTCCCCACCACTCCTGCCCGGGCCCTTCGAACTCCACTTTCCTTATGCGTGAAAAGGGACACCTAGGGAAAGGTTGTATCTTCAAGCATTTTAATCCCATTACCAATTATTTACGTGCACAGACCCATAATTGGGAGTTAGATGTTTTCCCTCAGTGCTGAAAATAGAGCAAGTTTGTCCTTCAAAACTGAAAGTACTAAGGTCACGAATGAAGGCTGAAGAAACTCTGATCTCACGGGAAATTCTACTTTCTGACAATCCTGATGGTACCTCTGAAAAAAACAAACACAATGATTCTGCTTTTGAAGGGCAGGAGATAAAAAGACTTAACCAGTACTTTTCAAAGGGAGGAAAATTCTGTGTCATTGTAAGCTTGACTAAACCCAGTGCTGTGAATTGCCAGAGAAGAGGTCAACTGTTTTGAAAGCTGGGGTGTCTCTCTCATCAGTGTCTCATGAGGTTGGCCAGGAGGGGCAGTGGAAAGAAGGCTCAGAGATTTGATATTCAGGAAGTCCACCAGACATCCAGCATTCTTCAAAAGATGCCTTTCACCTAATGTCATATTAGCAATTCGGACAGAAATCCAGGAAAGTTAGCAAACACATGCCCCATGCTTACACATGAACCCTCCTCCCAAACCACAGCTTCCCTTGCCTCTCTTCTTGGTGAATTCGGCACCAGCCTCCAAGGGTTTCTGCCTTCCTTTCTGCAAGTCCATTGAAGTAACTTCCAGAAATGCCTTAATTATAGGCCAGTATCATTACCATTAGAGGTTTAAATAAAAAGTCCCTGGATTCTAACCTGCTGAGATTTCCTGTGTGGAAGGTATTTACAGACCTTTGATAAAGTACCAGTCAACCCTAACATTTAAATGGGAAAAACCATTGCAGCTCAAAATTCAATTCTCACGCAAAACTCCAGGGACAAGACAGCAAAGGTACCATCTCACCAAGAAGAAGAAAGGAGAAAAAAGAAAAACATGCACTTCATAAACTACCCACATAAATCAGTTTAGGCAGACTACAATGTTTTTTTTTAACACAGAAAATGCTTAAAGGAAAATTCACAGAAAATCCACAATTACTCCTTTAGCAAGGCAAAATGTCCCAATGAGAAAAAGATATATTAATGGGTGGCTAACTACTTATTTTTCTCCAACCATCTTCCATGGAGAATAATCAGCAGACGGAATCCTAAAAATCAACATAGAGAGGCTGGGGTGACCTGCTTCGTGGGTCCTGGGATGGGGGCACCAATGTCTGGGGAAAAGAAATTTGTATTTTCAAGTGCCTCACACATGCTGGTGCTTTACTTGTGTTGTTTATTTCATTTTTTCATGTTCCCTTCAAGGTGTTCTTAATTCTGTCTTACAGACCAGTAGAGGCTCCAGTATGTTAAATAAATTCCCCAGGAGCATCAGTTAAGGATCACTAGGAATGTCGAGTTCACCTCCAGCTCAGCTCTGCCCTAACACCCTGATGCCAGGAGTAAATTCAGGGCTCTGGGAAGGGTCCCAAATGTTACAAACTTTAAAACTGAACAAAGGGATGAAAGTTTAAAATTGTATTCAAAGGAATTCCTCAAGTAACATAACCCTGCATATAGAAAAGTGTCAGTGGGTTCAGATTAAAAGGCTCATGAAAGAGTGTTAGTTGCAGAAATAAGAATCCTTCACTGTCTTCTGGGCAGGGCAGCAGAGACAGAAGACACAGCAGGCTGAGATCCTGCCCAGCCTCAGGAGGTCTCCAACTGTTAAGCCCAGACTGCAGAGCCTCTCCCTCTTAGGCTCTGGCATTTTAATGTCAAGATCCACTCTGTTAGTTGATCTGAAAGCTGACTCCTTTGGAGTGGTGTGTTCTATCCATTCATCCATCTAACAATTGCTTGCTGAGAACCTACTAAGTGTCAAGACAGCTGGAGATAAGAGCAAGGCACCAGTCATTTCAGTGTTTTCAGATGAATTCCTCACCTATTGCCTGCCTTATTCTTCATCACAGGAGGAACCCCCACTATGTTTTCTGGCACCTTTGCCAACTGGATCATACTGGATTTGGTCAATGGAAGCACTGGGCAAAGCCCAGAGGGTGGAAGGAAGGGAAGAGTTGGAAACTGTCCCTCTCCTCTCTGTTCTTCAGCCTTGATTAGGTCTCCTCCATGACACCACCACCTCTTTTTGCCCTTCCAGGCCCCAGCTCCTTTCTCTGGTCCACCTCTGGGTTGCCCTACAGTGACCGACTTAGCCATTCCACTCTTCCGACACTGGGATACTAGTTCCCTACATTAAATATCCTCTCTTGAACCACTTCATTTTCCTGGCTGGGCTCTGATCTCTAGAAGCATCAAATGTGACTAACCAGATCCCTGTCTTCTTAGAACTTACATTCCAGTGGGCCGAAAGACAAGAAGCAACATGCAATCAAATACACACATAAGAACAGTTCCTGGTCATGTTCAGATTATGAAGGAAATTAGCAGCGAGGTCACAGGAGTGGTGGGTGGGGGGCTATGTCAGCTGGTGAGGGGACACCTCTGCTGAGATCTGAAGAATGCAATGGATCTACCTATGAAAGGCCAGGGGAAGAGCATGCCAGGCAGAGGGAACAGCAGGTCAAAGTTTCCCTGGCAAGAACTAGCTTGGTGTGCTTCAAGAGCCTCCAGAGCCAATGTGGCCAGTGCATCTGAGCAACAGGGCACGTGTCAAGGTCCAATGCCATGGAAAGGAGTTTGGAACTTACAGTTGATCCAACTTACATTTAAAAAAATCACTTTGGCCAATTTATAGGAAATTTTCCTCATGGTCTATAGAGAGAGACCCTTAAGGCCTCACTCTGTCCAAGCATATACCCATCTTGAAGGTCTAAGAGAGAACTACCCCTCTTAATGAATTTGCACAAAGAAGAATCGGGGGACAGCCATAGCTCCTAAAGCATGGTTCTAAGGGAGAAATGTTGGTTCCTTTGATATCAGCTCTAACATGTTCTGAGGCCGTGGCAGAAAAGAGGTAACCATTCAGGAGTACGACAGCCCTGACTCTCAGGGGCATTGTGGATTCATTTCTTAACCATTCTGGAAGGTTCCTGGTGGAAGGATTGTGCACATTCGCATAGCCTTGCATTCCAAGGTGATCCACTGGACTGTCTAGACTTTTATCTCTGGCCCCTGGGAGTTGCATACACTCTATCAGAACCTCCGACCTGTCCCCTTGGACTGCCAGAAAACTGAAAGTTTCCATGCCCTTCTGCTTTCCAGCTCTTTCTCTGCTACATCAGAGAGCCCCTTTCTCATGTCCTCAAAGTGACAAATGTATGCTGCCAAGCAAGGCTGAGAGAAAGAATAAAATAGAAACGCAGTCCCCATCGTGCATTCTGACCCGAAATGCTACTAATCTGGCATTTAGGTTGTTTGCACCTTTAATCAGAATGCCATTAAGAAATCTCTGCCGGGTTTCTGTACACAGTTTTTCTCTAATGAAGCATCAAATCTCTTTCACAAACAATAGCTGTGTCACATCCAAGCACTCTGGCCCCAGCCGGTGTGGCTGCAATCTCTGGTAAATGTGGTGCCTCTTTCAGGTCTGGTCCTCCCAGAATAGCCCGCCACTGTGGCACTCAAATCAAAGTCTCGACACTGTCTAGCTCCAGCGACACAGAGAGACAAAAGAAATCAGAGGTTTTCCAGGAGACATAGTGCTGTGCCCCTAGAATTTGACAGAATAGCTTGGAATATGGTGTCTAATGTCTTTTGAGTGAACACGTTTGTCCTTGTTTCAACTCTGGGTCCGGGTTTGCAGTGGCTCACCCAATGGGTGTACTTGTCATCCTTGACTTAACCCCCAACTAGTGAGCTACTCCCTGGAGGGTGGACATTGTCAAAGACAGAACTATGAGATGTCCCCAGAGCTGTTAGTGAGTAACAGAGCAGAGCCCTGATGAACATGGGATTTGACCAGGCCCAGGAGCCATGGTCTCTAAGTGTATGTTCATATATACATCTTGGAAGGCAATGTAGCAACAACTATCATTATTTAAGGTGCACACAACCTGGGACCCAAAAATGCCGCTTATAGGAGTTTACCCCATAGATACACTGGCATGTGTGCAAGACCAATTTAAGAAGGCATTCGCTGTTACATTATTTATTACAGCACAAGATTAAAAACAATGTTACAATCAGGACCTGGCACATTGGCTCACACCTGTAATCCCAGCAGTTTGGGAGGCTGAGGTGAGTGGATCATCAGAGGTCAGGAGTTTGAGACCAGCCTGGCCAACATGGTGAAACCCTGTCTCTACCAAAAATACAAAAATAGCCAGGCGTGGTGACACATGGCTGTAATCCCAGTGACTCAGGAGTCTGAGGTAGGAGAATTGCTTGAAACCAGGAGGTGGAGGTTGCAGTCAGCCAAGATCGTGCCACTGCACTCCAGCCTGGCCAACAAAGCAAGACTCTGTCTCAAAAACAAAAGAAAGAAAAGAAATGGGGAAGGGAAGGGAAAGAGAAGAGGAAGGGAAGCGGAAGGGGCAGGGGAAGGGGAAGGGGTAGGAAAGGGAAAAACAATCCATTGATAAGGGGCTCCCAGTTACAGATATTTGGGTACACCAATGCAATGTAAAACTATGTAGCTGTTTTAAAAAGCAGGTGCATGGTCTTGGTATGAATAGATCATTAAGAAATGGTATGAGGCCAGGCATGATGACTCTCTCCTGTAATCCCAACACTTTGGGAAGCCAAGGTGAGCAGATCACCTGAGGTCAGGAGTTTGAGATCAGCCTGGCCAAGATAGTGAAACCTCATCTCTACTAAAAATACAAAAATTAGCCAGCATGATGGTGCATGCCTATAATCCCAGCTACTCAGGAGGCTGAAGCAGGAGAATCACTTGAACCCCAGAGGCAGAGGTTGCAGTGGGTTGAGATCGTGGCACTGTATTCTAGCCTGGGCGACAAGAGTGAAACTCCATCTCAAAAAAAAAAAAAAGAAAAAAGAAAGAAAGAAAGAGAGAAAGAGAGAGAGGGAAAGAAATAGGGTGGTGTGAAAGTGCACTAACATTTTTTTAAACTGGAAAGTTATATACATAGACACGCGTATATGTGTGCACATATGCGTGTATGTGCATAGACTCTCACCAAACGTGTACACTAGAAATTGTTGGTAAACACAGTTTTTAGCTCTGGGAAGGGGGAAATGGAGCACTGGAAACTGGGGATGAAGAGATATTTTAAAGTCTATGCTTTCAAACAAATTAACTTTTTCATTTTTGCAAGTACATACTTAACCTCCTTAAAAATAATTTTGTAAAAGGGCAAATGCAATGCTCCCTGACGCTCTGGTAAATGAACTGAGAAATCAGTGACTGGAAGTTGTGGTAGACAAAATAATGACCCCCAAAGATGCCAGTATCTTAATCCCAAGAACCCATGTATGTGACCTTACATGTCAAAAGGGGCTTTGCTGATGTGAGTAAGGATCTTGAAATGGGGAGATTATCCTTGAATATCCAGGTGTGCCCACTGTAATCACAGAGGTCCGTGATAAAAGAGAAGTAGAGGGTCACTACCAAAGATGTGCCAACAGAAGCAGAAGCCAGAAGTGATATGAGGAAGGGGCCATGGACCAAGAGGCGTAGGCAGCCTCTAGAGGCTAGAAAAGAAAAGAAGCAGAGTCTCCCCAGATCCAGCCTCCAGTCCCGCTGACACACTGACTTTAACCCAGTAGGTCTGATTTGAGACTTTGACCCCCAAAATCTGTAAGACAATAAATTTGTATTGTCTCAGCCTCTAAGTTTGTGGTAATTTGTTACAGCAGCAACAGGGAACTAATACAGAGGTGCACCTTTTAAAACCAACTAAGTCATGTGTCAGAAGGGGGACTATTAGCCATGTTTACCCCAGGTGGTGGCTCATCAGCCCTGATTGATCATTCTGTAGGGGACAGAACAGATTTTCTATAACACTATCAGCTCCAATGAAGGCGGATGCATGAGAAACATCTCCCATAGTTGGTCTGATGATAGCAGACTCCTGGATCGAGCCACCATTCCAGCCCCACAGTGAGGTAGGCTTGGCAGCCATCTGCCCTCATCACTAATGTCTTCATAGAATGCTGTCTCCCCTGTAGCACGTGTCTGTCTCATTTGCCAAGCAGATGACATGGTGGTATGAAGAAAACAGAGAGGGCCTACCTGCCCATCTGCTTCAGGGAGATTATAAAATCTAAGAGGAATGCTCAGGTGTGTGTGGAGGGTGGGGGAATGTAGGGAAGAACAAAGTTCTTTCTTGAGCTTTGGGAAAGCTGTTTGTGAGCCTAGACTTCCCCATGCCTTTGAATCGTTCACCTGGTTGCACCCAAGACATCCAACAGAATATACAGACTTGTCTCATTACTCCAGAAGCTGAGACCACCCCTGACTTGTAAGTGCTGAGGTCCTACCCCTCTGAAGAAGGCTGAGACACAGAGAAGACTGAGAGAATAACTGTTACCTTCCTCTGGTTTCCAGAGAACTGCAAAACAGGAACTCACTCCCTCTGTCTCTTGTCCCAAGAGTAGAGCCAATCCAAGCAGCCTCACCCACCCCCAACATCATGCAACTTGAAGCCCAAGTTGGCTCCACCCACATCTCATCTACAGGGCATTGTAAAGCTTCTTAGGTGTCTTCAATATGAGATGTTTAAAAAGCTAAACAGAAAAAGCCTCGATGGAAATTTTACTGCTATTTTCTTTTGCGGCTCGGGGAACACAAACCTTTATCATTTTCTTTCATTCAAGTGACAGCTTCCCCCTAGCTCCATGGTTGTCGTGCATGGTCCATGATTTGATGATTTGATGATTTATAACCAGTTGAGTTATCATCTCATTAAGGCAAAAGAGATTAGTATGTGAACCTATTTTGTTAACTGTAAGGCACTACACACGTCTGGTGGCAAAGCTAGTAAAGCTGTAAATACACACATAATTAATGTGACTGCTCTCTAAGACAGATGGCATAAAGGAGACGGCCTCCACCTATGAAAGGAAGGGGAGAAGAAAAGATCAAAACTATTTACTTCTCCAGCCAAGCGATGTCTGCTCTCCCATGCCTCTCCTCACTCCCAAGATCCGAACATGACAGGAGAGGAGAAGGGAAGAAGTCTTTTATTTCCTGGTTAACATCTCCTGCCTGGATTCCAAGAAGAAGAACCAAATGGAGACCGGTGCATTAACTGGCCCTCAAATGAGTGCACACGGTAGACCCAAGAACACCACCAAATGCTGCTGACTAAACCTGGGGACACCAATTGGTATCCATGCCTCAGGACTTTATTTTGCCTTTTCCTCACCAGTCAGGCCCTTCAAGTTGTCAAGAAACTGGCAACCTATACTTTTGTATGCAAACCAGATCCAAGAATTGTATCATAACTCAGAACTCAAAGTAAAGACCACTTTCTAGCCAATATTCTGGCCCAGGATAAGATTAGAAATTGGACTATGAAAGAAAAGAAGCTATGCCTACCAAGGCTGGGCCAACCTGCTGCAGAAGCAAGGATTATAGCAGCTACGCTTCGTTAATTATGAGGACTTCTATTCTATCTCTTTCCTCTCGAAACTCTATATGGAAAATAAAAACAAACAAAGAAAGGAACAATAATTGAACCTAGTAACCCCTGCTAAACCAGAGAGAGCCTGTCAACAAAAGGGACTGAGAGAAGAATACCAGGGAAGGGGCTGATGAGAAAGGTTACCTGAACCTTCAGAAATACCTGGGGTGCTTATTTTATTTATTTATCATTTGAGAAGGAGTTTTGCTCTTGTCGCCTCTGGAGTGCAATAACGTGATCTTGGCTCACTGCAACCTCTGCCTCCCAGGTTCAAACGATTCTCCTACCTCAGCTTTCCAAGCAGCCAGGACTACAGGCCTGCACCATCATGTTTGGATAATTTTTTGTATTTTTGGTAGAGACAGGATTTCATCATGTCAGCCAGGCTGATCTCGAACTCCTGACCTCAGGTGATTCACCTGCCTCGACCTCCCAAAGTGCTGGCATTATAGGTGTGAGTCACCGCAACTGGCCAGGGAGCTTATTTTAAATGGGTGTCTGGGCTGCACTGCAGACCTATGGTGAGATAGCAGGAGGGGCACCCTAACTGAAAAAAAAAATCTCCAGATGTTTCCAATATCCAGCTGAGTTTAGGTCCTACCACAACAGGTGACCTCCCAAATGTCCCCTCATTTGAGGTTCCCTCCCACTTCCACCCTGAGTACCCTGAGCACAAGCAAGTCTAGGGAGAAATGGCCTTCAGCATCCAGCAGAGTTCTTTCAAGTGCCCACCAGAGTGATGGCCACCAAACCTTCCTTCCTCCTGATGGCTCCCATTGTGCAGGGCAGGCAGGACAGTCTGTAAGAGATCATCACTTTGGACAATCGGGGAAGGAATTGACCTGGGCAGAGACTGCCCTGAACACTCAAGGGACCTGCGCCCCAGAACATCAGATGGGCCTCCCTGTTGAAGGAATAATAAGTATGTCTTTTGAACAACTGATTTTGCCGTTATTGTTGTCTCTCCAAACATATATGTTCACCTGTTTCATAGCAGCTCAGTCTTACTGCACAGGTGAGCTAGGGGGCTTTCTTAAAAGCCAGAAGACTATTTAAATTTAGATCGCAAACTGAAACAGAGAACTTTTGGCGTGTGATAAAGATGGAGAAAGTTGAAGACCACACCCTGCAACACCCTCCCTGACTTTACTGCTACCACCAATCATCTCTCATTAAAAAAAAACACACACACACAAAAAAAAATATCATTCTAATGCCAGTTAAATGTTGCACGTATTGATTAAGGCTTCCCTCCCAACTGAAATTCTCCTTAAAGAGCAACATTTTAAGCTTGCAGCGAGGGTCCTAAGAAGCTGCTGCTTTGACAGCCTGAATGAGCAGCAGAAGGGACCCTGCTCCCCAGGCTGGCGTCTGCATTTCCCATCTGGCCCACGCCTGCAGCTGCGTAATCCTCTGGCCCCCCTCCAGCGAGCCTCAAAATGTTATTTTACATTTTGGGTCCAAATGGACACTTTCTGAGAAGTCAGTGTAACCCATCAAGCTTTGGAAACAAGTTTAAGTTGTTTTTGTACTTTCCATTACCCAGGTTGTTCTGGAATGCAGCTCTAAGAGGTTTAGTTTGCCTTCACGTCAAGGAGTTGGAGAAAAGGGAAAAACAAAGAGGGAGAAAGCCTGTGCAAGAAGACCGGGGGTCAGGAATTCAGAAGCTGGTGTTTTCCAAAGGTCCTGTTCAGCCCGCACTCCTCTTTTCCATTTCAGCCATGCTGCTGGGGCAAACTGTCATGGAAAGTGGGGGCTTTTGTCCTAAACGCACAGTATCGAGGTCCCCAGAGCTACAAGGATCTCCAGTTCCTTCTCCCTGATCCCATGCCATCAGACCCACTAGAGTGATTCTTCAAGGCACTGTGCCCAGAAAGGTGAAAGAACCACCAAGCATGGTTCGGAGGCTGTGTCCACTATTCACCCACTAAGTGTGGCTTCTCTCACTGGGCTGGGTTCCATCAGCTCATGCTGAGCCTCTGTGGCATTAAAAAAAATAATCCCTTGGGCTCAGGGCCTGGTAAGTGACCTCAAGTCAGATTTCATTCCTACTCGTTTCCTAAGCCAGGTACCCTGTGCAGGGCATAATGAGAGCCAATGGACAGGATGCCCCTGCACTTGGGAGATTCGGGACCCTGATGCAGCGAAAGCCACCTCCCTGGCTCTGGGGAATGTAAGAGACCTGAGAAAATAACAGCCTTGGATCTCACTATGTTTTCTGGGCTACCTCTGAAAACCACACTTTGAATTCCAGCCCCATCACTAACCAGCTCTGGACTCCCTGTGACTTTAAATAGGCTATTTGACCACTCTCTGTGCCTCAACTCACTCCCCCATACAATAGGGAGGATGGTAGCATCTGTCTCACACACAGAGTTGTTGTGAGGATTAGGCAGAGTAATCCATGTAAGGCACTCTATCATTATGTTGTTAGATCAATTTCAAGAAGCACGTTTTCCAACATAAAATGATTTGGGAAACTGAGATCTATCTTACAATCAGTGCATATTTTAAGACATACTTAATGGAGTTTTCTCCTACCCCATCCTCCAAAAAAGCAGGTATTAAGTCAATGGTGCATCTTTCTAATCAACGTACTTGAGTTAAGGAAATATGATCTTTTAATTACCATTTCATGCATAGTAATGGCTGCAATGTTAAAGACTCACTTCTTCTTCGGTAATTTTGCAGTATAGTCTCTACCAGCACCCCTGGGGATGTAGGTGCCTACCAAGCCACCATCTCCTTTCTTCCCCAGTCCCTCTAGACTCCTTCAGGTGTTCTTAAATCTAAACTCATAAAATCCTTGCCAGATCCTTAGGGAGCATCCAACCCAGTGGTTCTGAGCTCTAGTGCTCACAAGAATCCTAGAGAGCCCACTGGTCCCACAAGTTCTGATTTTATTAGTGGAAGTAAGGCCTGGGCATCAGCAATTTTAACACTCCCCAGATGATTGTAACATGCAGTCAGAATCGAGAACTCTGGCTCCAGCTTGTCTCCTCTTCCATCTGATGCCTGAAATCCCCTCAATCCCTGTGGCTAACGAGTAGCTAGCCAGCTTCTTCCAGGAGAATCAAAACTTCACTGACTCAGGGTGCAGAACACCGTAACAAAGGAGAGGTTCTTCCTCAGTCAGTGTCTTTGTTGTTTCAAGATAGGGAAAAGACCTTGAAAGCAACTCTACACTGGGAAATGAGAAAAGCTGCCTCAAATTGAGTCCTTCACAACCACCTAAGCTCAGATACCTGGAATTTATGTATTTGAATTTTGTAGAAATCTTTTGACTTACAAATGACCTAATTCTCTAAACCAGCCATGCTGAGAATGCAAGATAACTTTTATGCTGGCTTGATTCCATAAGAAATAGTGACTCATAAGGATCATCAGAAACAAATTTCTCAGAACTTTTAAGTAAATCTGTTTGTAGGTAAGCTTGATGCAAGTTTGAAGGATTATATTTCCTCCTTCTTTTTCCTCTGGCATCCATGCCAAGCTCTTCTCTTTATGGCAGACCTTGTTTCCTCTCCATCTTCTACTTTCACAGATACACTCCAACAAATCATACACATGGCTCATTTCACCAACCACAAAGATTCTACCACGTGCTGGAGAATTAGTGAGTTGGCTTCAACTGCACTTTAATTGACCCCCTAGAGGTCGGTAAGCATACATTTCCACATGTATGCAGCTAGAAAAACATCTGATTGAGCACTAAATGTTTAATTCTCTGAGAAATTGGCAATCCGGTGAGAAAGCCAAGCTAGGAATCCCGATGCTTTTAAGTCACAGTAATGGGAGCATCACACAACAGCTTAATGTTTCCAACACATCAGAAACCAGAATCCCAGTGAGCCTAGGGGGACTCTAAATAAACCCAATTAAAGCCAGGGGGAGTGACCTCTCATCTCAGATGCCAAGACTTGGGAGCAGGAATGGGCCAAGTGGAGAAGAGCTGCTGAATATTAGGGACATACAATGTCCTAGGTGTTGGATGGGTCCTTTACACATGCCATCTCTTTTAACTTCCCTCTCACAGTAAGCAGGGAGGCAGGGATTAGAGTCAGGCTCCCATAAGGTCACAAAGACAATAAACAGCAGACCTAGGACTCAGTCCTTGTCCCTTTGATTTCCAAGCCTCCTTCCACCAAATGATGGAGCAACTTGCTCCCAATCCATGTATCTAGACCTGGGGAAGGGGCTGCTTCTCTGAGCTGTAGCAGCTCTTGGTTGAGAATCCTCTCCTTTTTGCATCCCTGGGTTGCTGCCACCCCGCCCCCCAATACTGCTCCTTAAGTACTTAATTAATGCTGTCCTGTGGCCAGTCCTGATGATGCAGGATTTTTCTCAGTCACTCTGTGGGCCAAAGACTTTCAGCTGGTGATTCCCCCTACAATCATTGTTCAGGTCCAGGCCCGCTGTAGGACACACCCTGACTACTCTGGCACAGATCCCACAGCCACCATTGTCTGCGCAGCCCCTGCATTCACCACGGTCCCAATTTCTTGGCCAACATTCAAAAAATGAGGTTACACTGACAGCCAGTGGGTGAGTAAGGTGAAAAGTTTTACTGAATGATGGAACAGCTCTCAGCAGAAAGAGGCTATGAGGATGGTCCACCACCCAAAGTCAGGTGGTCTCTGTGTCCCAGTGTGGCTGAGTCCAGGGTTTTTATGGGCTCAGAATGGGGGGTGCATGCTGATTGGTCTGTGAGTGTAAAAACCAATTGGGGAAGGGCAGGTATAAGTGAAAAGGTAGGGGTTAATCAGAGGAAAAAGCATGCCAAATGGGAAGAGAGGTTCTCAATCCAGTCTGTGGATTTATCCATGACTTGTAGCTTGGCTTGCAGGCTTTAAACTGTCTTGGGTTTGAAGGTGGGGTTTTACCAGGGACCTGCCTGTGTTTGCCTAGGGATTTGTCTACCTCCTGCTGTATTACTGAGTTCAAATCCCCATTCTACCACTTGCAAGCTGTGTAGCCTTAGGGAAATCACTAACCTCTCTAGCCTCAGTTTCTCCATATTTGAAGTGGAAATAATAATACCCACTCTGCTCTGAATACTAAATGAGCTCATTTATGATGGCATTTAGAAGAGTGGACAGAAGCAACTGTTCCTTCTCCCATTATACATATTGACTCAAACAGCACTGTCTCACAGGGTCACTGTATCAAGGTATCCATCTTTCCACCAGTACGTGTCTTCTATAGTCTTTAGGGGTGGGTCTTCTTCTTCTCTCCTCCCCTCAGTGTCCACACACTGATGCATTACTTGTAAAGGATACTGAAGCCCATTGAGGGCATTTTCTAATCTGAAGGGGCCTCTGATAGACTTCTACTACTTAAGTCTTCCATCACCTTCCCTCCCTTAAGCTCCATTCTAGAAAAACCTGTAAACAGTGTATACCTGATTTTCTAATACCCATAGAATATTTTATATTTGTTTTTATACTTTGCAATGAACAATGCTTTAGTAAATTTTCCTAAAAGAAACAGAAAACTCATAGATGATTTAAGTAAGTCATGTCACTCCTGGGCTTCCTCCAATTCCCACTGTAGACCACAGGCAGCAGAGTCCCTTCCATGCTATGCTCTTACATTGCTTGACCTTGCCACCCTGAGTGTGACCTGCAGACCAGCAGCATCAACCAGTTAGAAATGCAAATTCTTGGGCCACAGTCTTCAAGACTCAGAATTTGAGCCCATGGATTCTTGTTTCAGGATCTTTGCTCTTCACCACCACACTACACTGTTTCTCTTTACCAGCAATGAAATTGAGAACAGACTCATTGCAATATACTCATTTCCAGCTCTGGTCCTCTACTGACTTCAACATTATTGGCTTTTCACATTAAATTAGTTTATCACCCTTCTCAGATACCATCTTTGATATCAGAGATAAGACTGGGATTTTTGACAGCTGTCTTTATGCCTTAACCCATAAAAGTAACAAACATGAATACTGCAGCCCAACACTAAGGACTTGTGTTGATGGGCCATAGGACCACAATGGGTCCCTTAAACCACACCTCAGCAACCCGATTTCCTGCACAAAGGGCTGGAAATATAAGAAGGGGAAAATAGTAGAAGGGAAAATGAGAACAAGAAAGAATAAGACACCCTTCAGGTGTCTTCCCCTACTAGGGAGGTCCCTGAGAAATAACTGAATGTTTTTAGCAAAAGATTGGAAAAATAATATTATCTTGCCATGTGTTATTGCTTATGGAGAGCCATTAAGTGTATCTTAGAGACTCTGAGTTCCAGGGATGATCCCACTCAGGTCCCCTGACCCATTGTGAGTCACACCTCCTGTCTTCACCTCCACAGCAGAGGGGCCCCTAGCCCCAGGGTTTCCACGCCTTCTGCAAGCTGGTCTTTCAGATTTCAGCATCAGTCAGTCCTGAGACCCTGGAACAGGGAATGATAAATGACAGCCCACTGGAAGAGGAGCCTCTTCTTGTTTGCTTGGTTCTGGGGAATGCATCTTCTGGCAGGGTCAACATGTGCTATGATGGTAAAATAATTTGGGGAAAGCATTTTGGAAGGAATGGCAAAAATATGTGCTTTTGCCTTAACACTACCAAAAGTGGATCACTTTTGAACACTGCCTGATCTTGGTCATTCGAAGCTGGTGAGTGACAGAATATTTGAACTCAGTGCAGCCCTGAGCAACAAGTTAATATTTGCCCAAAGGGCAGGATTGACTTCAGTTACCTAAAGATGTTACTCCTGCTCTTCTTGTTGCCCAGAGATTCCCACAGTCTGTGTGATGCAGCAGAGACTCCTTCTGGCCAAAGGCCATTGTGGTCCAAGACCCCAAAGAGGAAGGTTCCGAAGGTGACTGTTGCTTGGGAAGTCAACCTCAGACATGAATGCTAGAACAAAGGTAATGCTTCCCAGACTTCACTATGCCCACCAGACACCTGGAGAGCTTATTAAAATGTTGGCTGCTGAGCCAGAGGGGCTGGGGCCGAACCTGAGAATCTACATTTCTAACAAGTCTCCAGATCCATGGCGGTCCACACTGAGGAGCACCACGTCCGAAAATCGTTTGAGCCAAACACTTTATTTCACCAATGCAGAATTTGGGATCAGAGAGGCTAACTAGTAGGTGCAAAATCACTCAGCACATCAATGACAGGGTTGAGACCAGTGTCCTGACTCCTGGTTTCTATTGTGTTCCCACTCTACCAGCTTAGTTTAAAACAGCAATCATCATAGCCATTTTATGAACTATAACTCATTTTGAGTACCAAGAGCTTTTCCTATTTCCTCTCCTTTACCTTTACATTCACCCTTTGAGGCTGGGGACATGAGTCTCAATTTATAGAGGAAGAAAGGGAGGTTCAAAAAAGTAACAACAACAATAAAAATTGGCTCAAGATCACAAGCCAAGGCATGGAGCTGGATTCCACCCAGTTCTGTCTGACCTTGCACTGTTCCTCCTTATGTCTCTTCAAATTCTCAGAAGGGAGCTCTCTCTACCAAGCATTGAATGCAAAACTCACATAGTCACCTAGCTTACAGAAAGGACAGACCTGAACACTGAGGTAAAAGTAAGATGACAAAACAGTGAACAAATATTTTCAAAATTATGTCCAGGAGGAAAGCTGGAGGAAAGACCCCTAAGCCCCACCTGCTCCAGAGGCTGCTTGTCATTCTCTCTCCAAAACCTTTCAGGGGTTTAAGGCCTAGATCCACGTGTCTGACATCACAGCCCTGTAAATTCTGTCCCCAAGAGTCCTGAGACTCTGCGCAAACAAAATTAATAGCCTGCAAACTCTAAATGGGTGATTACAATCTATAAAGCAGCCCATAAAATGACATCATGGGGATTCATATTTATTCTCTCCCACTGATTTCCAATATAAATTTGCTAGGTTTATGAGTAGAAACAGTTTCCTCTGCTACGCGCCTGGGCATAAAGCTCACCTAAAGATGGAAACATCTCGCTGAGTTGGCTGGGGCTCACTTCACCCCTAGTGGTTCTCTGGTCAGTGGGACAAGTAGAAGAAACCTGCCAAGGAAGCTCTGGAACCCCCAGAGCACCTACTGCCTCTACAAACATATCCTGAGAGTCTGCTGGGCTGCCAGTTTCTGTGCTAGGTCTTGAGCAGTAGCCAAAAAAAATGAGGGTGGTCTCTGCCCTCAGGGACCTTGTAAGTAGTTGGAAAGAGGAGGTAGACAAACAGAAAACTACATGGATAACACATGGGAGTTCCTTAAGGAATACAAAGGGAAAGTAAAGCAAGCTGTGAGCTGTGGAACAGGAGCAGCCAACCTGGTCTGGTAGGGGTGATGCCCAAGGAGGATGAGTAAGTGGAGGCTAAGCAAAAGGTGGGCAAAGGGAGAAGAGGAGAGACATTCCAAGCAGAGGGATCCACATGGGTAGAGCCCAGCTGTTTGCTGCTGTTGTAGTTAAGCCACATAATGAGTATTACATAAAAAATGACAAAAATTCAGGGTCAGACAACCCATATAGGACATAGTAGGATTGAATTTTCTTCCAAGTGCAATGAGAATAAATGAAGAGTTTTAAAGAAAGAATTAACATGGTCAGAAGACAATTTCAGAAAGAATCTGCCAGCCCCAGTTAGAAGAATGGACTTGATGGAGAGGGGATGTGTAGGAGGGAATGTCAGCAGATTTGCGGGCACTACTGCAGTTGCCTACAGAAGAAGTGATGGTGGCCTGAACTAGATAAGAATAAATGGGCCACAGTGCTATCTAGGAGATAGGAATGATTAGGGCTGTCAGACCCAGCATATGCAAAAAAGGGCAGGGCATTTAGGAGGTGCACAGTAGATAATGGTGATCATGGACTTACTGGCACTGGCAAAATGCTTTGAATCCAACAAGGTCATACTGGGAAGCCACTCAGAAGCCAGTGTTGGTACTAGTTCAAGTGACCACCTCACCAGGGCAACATGGCACATGCAGCACAAGTCATTCTCCAGTCAGTTGACACTCTCAGCGTGCAAAAGAACACATGAGGCAGGATCCTTTCCTTCTATTTAACTCAGGCTCTGCTACTGCCTCAGATCAAAGGTCATCAATTGCAGGGTCAGCAGAATGGGCATGGATTCCTGAATACCAACATGGTTACAAGGGTTTTGGTTTTACATAACTCATCCAAAGCTAGTCTCTCTTCTGGCCTTCATAAATTCCTCCCTCTTCCAAGCTCCAAGGGCATTTATATCAGCCCTGTACATAGTCCCCAACAGTCCTGTACATAGTCCCCAACTTACATTGGGTCAACTTACGATTTTTTGGCTTTACAATACCACAAAAGCAATGGGTATTCAGAAGAAGCTGTACTTCAAGTACCCATACGACCATTTTGTTTCCTACATTAAGTGCAATATTCAACAAATTACATGCAATGGTCAATACTTACATAAAATAAGTGTTGGGTTAGATAAGTTTGCCCAACTATGAGCTAACGTCAGTGTTCTGAACACATCTAAGGTTTAAGGCTAGGCTAAGCCATGATGTTTGGTAGGTTTGATATATTAAACACATTTTTAACTTATGATATTTTCAACTTACAATGGGCTATCAGAATATAATCCTATTGTATGTTGAGGAGCATCTCATTCTACCTTGTTTAGATTCAATTTATAATCACAACTTACTTTGTCATTGTTGTCTAATAATTGCATGTTCATTAACTTGTTTTCCAAAAGACTTTAAGCCACCTTAAGATAGGCACAGCATACCCAGAGACAAGGTGCTGTAGATGAGTACCTACTAAATATCAGAGAATGAAGTCAGTTGACTGGGCTCAAAAGAGAGGAAGATGCTGGTCTGGTGATGCCAGACCAACAGGGAGGACTGAGTGGGAAGACAGGCTCAGCACTGAGCTATCCAGAGTTGCCCTCAAGTCCTAGCCAAGATTGCTGTCACTCCCCAGGTACCCAAAGATGGTGGCTTCCTTGAGCAATTGATCTGAAAATAGGTCCCTCAAGCAGATCTGGTCACTGAACTTCACACAGTGCGCAAGCTGAGTGCCATGCTGAGCACAGCCCAGATGAAATGATTGCTCATCTTTAGGGCAACATCCCAGACAAACCAGTCCCTTTTATGTCTCACTCACTATGGAAGAAAGCCCCTGCTCTCTTGCCCTCAAACATTAGACGGGCTTACAGAAATGCATTCCCATTTCATAATGCCAGCTGTGATTCCAGGTAATTCCTCTAAGTGCACTATTAAATCCCAGCAGCTGTTACAGATAACAGCAAAGTCGACAGTTCCAGCTGCTGCCTTGTCAGGAAATGAAGCAAAGCAGCTGTAAGTTTCCTAACACTAAGATGTGGCCAAAATGGCATCACAAGGGGTCACTCATGTGCAGGTTTCTCTGCTGCCATATAGATCATGTATGTCCACCATCATACATACATTACCTGCCCTAATTCTACTCTGATGTCTGAGGATGGAGGACTCAAAACCATGGGCCATATTCCCCTGAGATACTCAGCTACAGTTATCTTTGAGATCCTCATGAGAAAGAATCCCAAATCAACATTAAAGCCCCTATCTACAAAGCACGCTCAGGTGCTGGAGAGTTGCTTGAGGCCACACAGCTAAAACGGAAGCCAAATCAGCATTTGAACTCTGATCCTGTGAGCTTCAAAGCACAAGTCTGCTCTATCCTTCACTGTTCCCTACAGCTCTTAAAGCCCTGTATTTCCCTTACTCAAAAGATCCTGGCCATCTCAACAGTATTTTCCCCATCTGGGCCAACCACATGCCGACGGAGTACATAAATACTAATTTTTATGACCAAAACTGTGTTTTCTCGGTTGATCCAACATCAGCATCTTTGCACCTGCAACTTTCCGTAAGAAGAATTTTTCCATGATGTGATGACAGAATTTGCAGCCAGCAAAGGGGGTCATAGACATACATGTACACACAAGCCCACAACCATCTATTTCAAATCCTCTCAGCCTGAAGCACGCTCTCCAGATGTTTCTATAAACCAGGTGCTTCGAGGCTGGCCAGCATCTCCCTGACAGCAAAACAAGTTGGTATAAGGAATTTCCATTCAAAATCCAAGTTCCACAAAAGCTAAGCCAAGCAAGGTATCTTATAAACAGTAAAACTGCCACTGTCATGACACATGGCTTAAAGTTGGTCACTCACCTAGGTGGGTAAGACACCAGTGTTTTTCATTTTCTCCAGCACCTCAACCCTGGTGAGTGCTAGGGTGGGATCCCTGGTGGAAGACTCTACCCACACTGACCCTGGCTGGGTACATTTTTCCAGACTGGTATGTTCTCCAGGCAAATGTATATTTTCCCCCTACACACCTCCCTCTGTGTGACTCAGCAAGCAAGGGCTGGGTAGGAGGAGTGCTGATAGGGTGGGGGAGGACTCTGTTCTCATTCCAGGCTCAAGGAACAGCCTCAGTCATAAACGAGAAGTCAAGGGAGAGAATCAGGAGACCAAGATTCTAGACCTGTTCTCAATGACTAAGACAGCCTGGGGTGAGTCCCACAGCCCCTTTGGTCTCAGTTCCTCATCTATAATTTGCATGTTGAATGATACCTGAGGCTCTGTGGTTGCTTGAGTCAGCCAACAGCTCAGTCAGCCACAAAGAAACCACCTTTCCTCTTCTTTCTTCCAGGCTGGATAAAGCTTGTGGGGCATGAGATTTATGGGTTTGGTGCTGAATTGCATCATGTATGAGGTCGTATTTGAGTTGGATTTTCATGGGTGGGGAGGATTTGTAAAGGCATTGAAAGCATGGGGGGATGTGAGTGGCATAAACAAAGAAGTGGAGTCAGGAATGTGCTTAGTATCTTTTAAGAAACCACTGGGGATGATAATTTAGACAGTGCACAATAGTATAACTAAACCGGTCTCTCAAATATTGAAACCTTTTGTGCCAGTTGGTAAACAGCCAATGGCCTCAACTCAGGAGTGCCCCTCAGCTGCCCCTGCTGCTGCAGCACCCATCCCCTCTCCCAAGCCCATTATCCAACAACCGAAGTGTTAATGTCTGAGATCTCAATCCAAAGGGTGTCTATACCATGGAGACCTTAGGTCAACCCAAAGCCACACCACACATCTATCAAGTATCCTTGCGTGCCAGATACCATCTTAGGCACATTTACATATGTTACTTCCTCTCCCCTTCACACTAACCTCTTCAGATTAGGGAACTGAGGCTTGGAGCCGTTATGTGACTTGTTCAAGGATGGAATAACAGTATTTGAACAAAGACCGTTAAATCTGAGTTCAGAGCTCACTTCATAAAACCCCAGCTGCCTCTGAGCAGCCTTGGCCCACAGACAGATGAGCTTTGGAGGCAGTAGGAGGAATTTTGTCCTGCTACAAAGATTGTTTTAAGATCATGAATTGTTAGTGGAACAAGTTATCATGTGAGCTTATGAAATCACCTTCTTCTGCAATTTTTTTTAAATAAGAGGGATTCAAATAGGCTCAGAGACAAAGGGACAGATGAAATGACTTAATAAACCCCTTTCCCTCCCTGAAACACTCCGTTCTCACATGAACAGGAAAGTCTATTTATTTTCAAAGCCCCCTTTTAACTCCTGACTTAGGAAACTTAAATATGTCTCAAGGCAAAACAAGGTTCCTCTTTTTCCTCTTTTCCTACCACTCCAACTCTTCATTGCAGATTTTCTTCCTGCAGGTCTGACATTTTTGCCCACAGCTGCTATCAGCTCAAAAGTTTGGTTCTGGGATCTGAAAACCAAAGTCTCTCCATGGCTGATCACTTTGCAAGAAAGACTCTTCAATTCTATTGGAAGTCTCCAGCAGAGGAGAAACTGGTTTTAAAAAGCAAAAAGAATCACCACAATGCATGCCCACTACACTTTACCAAGCCTGCACAACTCATGTTAGGAGATGTCTACTGCTCCTCCAGCTTTCTCCTCTGGCAAATACAGCAGTGGTCTCTGAGTCCCCATTAGGGCCCAGCATCAGGACCAGGAGCAGCCCCTATCAGAGAAACCAAAGACAGTCGGGGAGAGCGAACTCTTACTATAGGCTGGTTTCCATGGCAACGGATGCTCCCTCCTCCCTGCTTCTGGGCTCCAGGGAAGGACAAGGAAACACACAAGAAGACAGTGGCAACTAGAGGGAGGAGGAATGGCAGCAAGTCCCCTTTCTTTGAAACCCAGGCAGCTGCTGCCTCACATGTTGATGGTTACAGCTCTGAGTGACCTTGGACAAGTTATGCCCCAGCTCTGAACTTTGGTTTTATCATTTGTTTAAAAAAAAAAAAAGAGGGCTGGGCCAGAGATGATCTGGTAAAGCTGTTTCAGCTCTGATGTCCCAGAATCCAATGATTTGTCTAACTTGGCCAGTGATTGGGAGTGAGTTCACCTGTTCTTGCAGCCCTCTGCAAGAGCATGACATTCTGCAAGGCTGGAATGGATTGGCCTCACTCAGGGACCCCAGCCTTATCCATGCATCCATTCCCCCAGTCATGCTGTCTCCCTCACAATGGTCTGCTCTCATTTCTCTGAAGTCATCTCAGAGATCTATCGCACACATTCCTGAGGGTGCATGGGTTTCCTGGGCCTCACACAAGCCATGCTAACATGACAGGTTAGCCAGAATGTCATGGCACCCCACCCAGCCACTTGCCTCCCACCTCACTGATGTTGTTGCATTCAACCTACAATTCAGATGCACACAGCCCACTACCTGCCAGGCTGCTATGACTGTGCAAGTAATGGAACTACAGGGAGAACATCCAGAAAGGTCATTTTGTTTGGTGTGAAGAGCGCTAGGGTGACGTGAGGGGCAGGGAGTGGGATGGAAGCTTCCCAGGCAAAGGGGAAACCACGCACAGCAGCCGGGAACTGTGGACTGCAACACCCCCCAGGGTTTGGAAAAGTACTTGTAACTTTAGCTGATTGACCAAAAGTGGAAAGAGGAGGGTAGCATGAGAGATAGGAAGAGAGAAAGGACAGAAAAGTGGACAAGGACAAAGAATTCCAGGAGGTGACCATCTGTGATGGCTCATGCCTGTAATCCCAGCACTTTGGGAGGCCAAGATGGGCGGATCATTTGAGGTCAGGAATTTCAGACCAGCCTGGCCAATATGGTGAAACCGCATTACTATTAAAGATACAAAAATTAGCTGGGCATGGTGATGCACACCTGTAATCCCAGCTACTTGAGAGGCTGAGAGGAGATGATTTGAACCTCGGAGGCAGAGGTTGCAGTGAGTTGAGATCATGCCACTGCACTCCATCCTAAGCAACAGAGCAAGATTCTATCTTAAAAAAAAAAAAAGAAAAAAAAAAAAAACAAAAGAAACATGGCAATGCTTCCAGGGCTGGATGTAGGGGAGAAAAGGGAGTTCCTATTATTGGAGGTATAAGCCATATGTCCAGTACTAGCTTTCATGGGAGTAGCAGGAGGACAGCTGAGAGCCAGGTTAGTCACTGAGCCCTCCGCATGAGCCTGCTGGAGGTGTACTTGTTTCCATTGTACGCATGAAGAAGCAGCAACTCAAAACTACAGCATGATTTCACCTAGTAGGTCACCTACCCCTTTTCTGGAGTATATAATCTTGCTGGGGGACAAAATAAACAATCATGGAAAAATTACCACATGATTTAAAATCTGACGTGTGGCCACTCTCACAACCATCCTCAGAAATCCAGAAGTTCAAGGAGGAACAATATCAAATAGGACTTCTGAGGACTTCCTACTGCCAGTGGACCTTAAGAAATGTTCAGCCTCTCCAGCACGATTCACCCCTAACCCATCAGACTCCGTGTTGGTCTGTGATGGCTCATCTCTGGCTGGGAAATAGTTAAACAGATCATTACAGTGCTTGAATCCTTAAACTTTAACATACAGCTGGTCTACACATAAGAAATTTGATTAGCTCCCTACATTGGGCAATCCCAGTTATTGGTCCCTGCAAGTTGGTCTGTAGGGTTAGTGGTCTGTGGAAGAAACAAATCAATATACAACAGTAATTAGGGCTCCTGATGCCGGTAAGAGAAGCGCTTCTCTTACCCTTAAGCCACTTGCAACGGGGTCCATGAGTGGACAGGGTCTTCACACTACTCCCAGTCTCTGTTTTTTAGTATATGTTCATTTTGACTTTGGTTTATATTTACTGTAGGGTGTGAAATTCTCTGCCACTGGGCCAAGACTTTAGGACTACATACAGCACCAAGAACAGTGAGAGGGATTCCTTGGCAATCCCAGGAAACCTAATCAGTGCTTCTGTAACCAAGAGCTCTTTGAGGTCAGGGACCATGTCTTATTTACCTTATGTCTGTGTGGCCTAGCACAGTACCTGGCATATGGTAAGCAATGAATGGGATGGATGAGGGAGTGAATCAACAAGGAAGTGAATTAATAACACATGGTTTTCTGTTCATCAAAAACTTTATCTGGGAGCTTGCCGTGCATAGAATTTTGTATCCTACTACTGTAGTAGCAATTTACACTGAACTCACAGGATTTCGGGGTTAAAGGGAATTTGAATATAACCCAACCTGGTATTTTTAAAATCACAGGTTGCAACCCATTAGTGGACCGTGAGATCAGTTTCATGAGTTCTGACCATCATTTTATAAATGAAATGGGAATGGAATGAAATGAAGTGGAGTGGAGTGGGATGGAACAAGATGGAACTAGCAGAACAGAATAGAATGTTCCAGAATAGAAACTATCAAAGTGCATCGCCTGTAGTAAAGGTGAGTACAGGAAAATCAGGTTTGTACTTGCAGGGCATGAGTGTGTTTCTATTGGGTGCACAGCGTCTTAATAAGGCCAAAAGCCACTGATGAATCTAACCATTCATCCAGTGATTTTCACTGCCCTCAGAGGCCACATCAGGGACAAGTAATTTTCCGTTTTGGTCCCATCTTGTTACAGGAAATGAATTTCATCCAGAAGCAGCCTGTTTCACTTACAGACTGGTTGGCTGCAAGAATTAGGGCAAATCGGAGATGCTATAGAAAGAAAAAGAAAAAGAAAATGTTTCCTAGATCAAAACAAACATCTAAGTGCTGGCATCACAGAGATGAGATTGATTCTATTTTCCACATGACAAACGTTCAGAGATTTTAGAATGTCAATTGTGTCCCTGCTGAATGGCTTAGAGAAGAGCAGGAATAGTTCTAGTTCTCCCAACAATTGCTCCTAAGAGACTGTTTTGCACCTGCTCCGTATCCATCTCGGTTGTGTTTATGCAAGTTCCAGCCCATTGATGACCCATGACATGTGGCACGAAGACTATGACTTTCGAGCCTGGTCTGAGGCTTGTCTGGGTGATGGCTGAGGTTAACCCATGCTGGCTCCTGGTGCTCACCAATTCTCTTCCTAAAAGCTCTCACATCATCTGTTCAAAAGCCTGCATCTACAAAGCAGGGTGATGCCATCATTACTGCTCTCTTGTCTGTGAATAAACAGCTTGAATTGACAGTAGTTTTCAAATGTTTTTGACCACAACCCTCAGGAAGAAATGTATTTTACAACATGGTTCAGAACACACCAGCACCCCCCAACACACACACACACACACACACACACACATACACACACACACAAATGAAGCAATGCTTACCTATACTATATATAATGGGATATACTGTGATACTTTGTTCTGTACTACTTCGTTTTTATGACCCATTAAATAGATTTCACAAGCTACTGATGCACCATGACCCACAGTGACTGAACTAGATAGTGCCTAATAGTCTGAAAAGGCAGAAAAGAACCTTGGAGAAGAATTTCACACTAAGCCCGTGTCTTTTCATTATGTTTATTTAGCTATGTGCCTACGTTTGGTTGTGTCTAAAGGAAGATAATAGATTAGTAAGCTGCAGCCAGGCTGTTTTGGGGACTCACAAAGGAATGGTCACAGTTTCCTACCTGCCTCTTATTGCCCCCCTAGGCAAGCTCATTGAGAAAAGACAGTGCGAGTCTTGTACAGAGCGTGCTGACAGAATAATCACAGATACATGATTATTCTCCATTCTCTTGCTGATAACAACAACGTAGCTGCCATCTTGTGCTTGTTTCCTCTTAGATTTGAAAGCAAAAAGAATTTAAAGATTAAAAGTCAGAAGCTAAGTTTGAATGGTGATTTTCTTTCCCCCAACCCAACTTGGAAGAATTTGCCTTTAGAGAACCAACCTAATCAAATAAAAGTCGAATCAATTTACTGGAGACATAATCCAACTTGCATAATTGTCCTGGCTGGTTTACACCACAGCTGTTCATATGACATGGTTCATTAAATAATGAAGTCTTCATCAGGCACTCCTGCACTGGGCTACAATTCTTTTCCCCAACACCACCAAAGAGTGCTGCCTTTATTAGAATGCAGTGCCACCCATTGACAATGGGATAATCAGGGTATTTGTTTTTATGTTTTATTCTATTAGCTAGACATCATAAACTGCACCAACTAAAAGCCACTGCATTTTCCCCAGTGGAGGATCCCATCACCAGATAATCATTCTAGACTGTGGGTTCCCTGTGGGCAGGGACCACATCCCTTCATCTTTATGTTCCCAGTGCTAAGCAAAGTACTCAGCGTTTGGTGAGTACAAGATAAATATCTGTTGAATTAAGACAAAAATATCAGTGTGGGATTTCTCATGGTTTCAGAAGGGCAATGGTTAGAAATCTGGAGGCTCCCTGGTTGCAATGAGCATTTGGTGTCTTGAATACCATGTCCCTTTCCTTTCTGGCTTGTTAATTTTCCACTTGACTGGACCAAAATTTCCAAGTCCACATGATAGCTGACAGGACTCTCAAAATCCCCTCTAGCCAACAACGCCCATTTTTCTGTCATCAAGCTCAGAAGCCCCACTTGGTGACAGGGAACCTGTGTCAATCTCAGTCTTCCTAAAGAATCCCACAGTTAAAAGAGGCCACCTAAAAATGGGCTGCTGAGAGGTGACGATGACCTTGGAAATTTCCTCAGGTGTGGGAAGTCAGCAATTTGATTTACAAGGCATGAAAAGGAAGACTCATAAAAGAGGAAGATTTATCAGCTTAAGTAGTTTAGGCCAACTCAAACTTGAGTTTGAGCCTACACGGGACTCTCCTGGAGGGCTTATTCAAACACAGAGGGTTGGCTTCACCTTCAGAGTTTCTGATTCAGGTGTCTGCACCTCTAAGATCCAGGTCACACTGCTCCTCCAGGCACCCCACTTTGAGAAGCATTAGTTTAGCCTGCTTATTACAAGCAAGACTCTAGAGCTGACTGTCCAGGCTGGAACCCCGAATCCATCACTTCAGTCAGTAATTTTAGGCATTTAAACTTTCCCATCCCCATGACGCAACTGTCAAACCAAAGCACCAAGAGCATCTTTCTCAAGAGATTGTTATGCAGGTCAAAGGAGGACATCCACTGCTTAGGGGTGTGCTTGGCAGTTAGAGCTTGATTCAAGTTAACCACATAAAGAAAGGTAGGGATATGGTCTGGGGGAAAAACTGCTTGTCAGAGAAGTCAGATATGCATTCTAGCTCTAGCCCTGCCACTCTGACTTGCCATGTGACCCTGGGCAAGTGACTTCTTTCTGGGTCATGTCCTCATTAGTAAAATGGGGACACTGGACATTCTATAATGGACTGAAGGGACCTTGGAGCTAGAAGCTTCCAAAGCTTCTTGCTCTTGATCCTATAATATAGCGTCACATATCAGTACAGCCTTCCCAAACCCCCTACCACTCACACTGCTGACTGCCAGGCCCCGGCAGGATAACTCAAGACTGCCTCGAAGATATTGTCTGGTTCCTTTGCCCTGAAGGGTCTTTCCACTTGGCTGCAGGTGCCCACCTGACTCAGCGAATGTAGTCTAAGGAACCCACTTCCACCTGGGAAGCGCAACCTGGGAAGCACAACCTTGGATCCTTCTTGCTGAAACCCTATTGCCTTCCACCTTTTTTCTCCTTTTACTTGTAGCCAGCTCCACTCATGCCTCTCATTGATATTCTTTTGTGGTTGCATTCTAGACTGGAAGATAAGTGGAATTCATTGAAGTGTTTAGAAGGGACAAGTGTGGTTTTATCGGAAGTGTTATGCTCAGATGAGTGTTGGAGGATTAGTTGGGGAGAGAATCCACACTCTCAGAGGGAGATGAGGCTCTGAAATTTATTATCATAACCTGGTTGTGGGGAGAGGAGCCTCAGGAGGAGGGTTGGAAGCCCAAATTCCTAACTGAAGATGTGAAGCCCATTTTCATCTTATATTCTTATTATCCCCATTGCAGCCCACTGCACTGGCTTTCTGCTAACAGCCGATGACAGGGAGAGGACTCTCCTTGGCACAAGGCTGCTGTACGTTTCATTTTTATCAGATGCTGGCAAAACTTCTTTATCAGGGAAGATAAATTTGAGGTGATATTAATAAACTTCTGAATGCAGCAATCAGATCTGGCTGGCACTCTTAATGATCCCACCGGGCAGTGAGCCATTTCCAGCCTGAGGAGCTTAGAAATTCACGGTTTTGCTTAAGGCATCCCCAAAACTAGAAATTCTTTACTTGACTCCTAGGTTGAGAACACATCTCCAACCCAGACACCCCCAGGTGCTCCAAGTAAGACAGTAAAGATGGAAGAGAGGCATTTAGCAAAAAAAAAGTCTTAGGTAAATGTTACTCACTATTGTTTTGTACCCCAAAAGTGCTAAGTGTCTCATACTGTCTCCCTTAGTTACCATAGACTCAATGATAGAGGTACTATTTTTAGGTGAGTACACTCCAACTTAGAGAGGTTATCATCAATAATATCAGCATCATCATATTGCAATACTGACTGACACTAAGTGCTTTCTATGTGACCGAGCTTAGGACTTTTACTTGCTTGTGGGTAAATCACTTTTCATTTTCACAACAAGCTATCAAGTAAGCATTGTGATCACCATCTTACAGAGTTGAAAATAAAGGCTGAGAGGTTAAGCGTGAGGCTCAAGATCAGACACAAAATGCATAGCCAGTGTTGCAATCCACGTCTATCGGATTCTGCAGCTCATGCCGCCATGGACTGTGCTTGTTACAGCTCATGCCACCATGGACTTTACTGTGGAGGCACAACCAGAGGACCCCATGGCTCTATGCTTGTAGAAAGTGGTTCACCTATCATCCTAACTTCCAGTATGAAAGCAGCTTGCACTCATGGGCCACATCTTACAGAAGGGTGTAGCCCCAGCTCTTGGCATAGAACCAGGCACCTGATAGGCACCCTTCACATGTTTGATAAATAAAAGAATTGATGGTCATTCCCACTCACATCCTAGAAGATTAGTGAAAGTGCTTCACTCCACCCTCCTTCAGGACAGTTGAAATTAGTCTCCTATGCTGCTGTCCACCTCTCAGTATCTTAGTGGACCCATTCTCCAAGGGCCGACTGTCCATAAGCACAGGTGGGAAGAGTTGAGGAAGGTCTTTGTATCCTACTCTGAGAGCAGTTGGAGACTTCATTCCTTGGCTTAGAAGTCAAGATTGGATGCAGAACCAGGAGAGTTGCTTTTCTAAGCAAAAAGAGTGCTGGCCCACCCCACGTCCTCCCCTGGCTGCTGGCCTGCTGCAAGCCTTGGCACACCAACGAAGGAGGCAGAAGCGCATTTGCTCATTTATTCATTCACCCACAAACATGCCTCAAGCAATTGAGCACCTACTGAGGCCAGAGTAGTTTTGGGCTCTGTGAGGAACATACATATAAATAAGAAACCATCCTTGACCTTGAGGAATTTATGAGCTAGGAGGAAAAATAGCAGGTACATTAAGTCAGGTATCAGCTGTCTCTGGCTTCTCCAGTGCCTAGGCCTGTGAATACAGCACCTTGTTCTGCCCTGAATAACTTGTATCCTGAAGGTTACATTTTTTGAGCTTCTCCTTCTGGTCTCATCCCACCCCATCACCACCCCACCCCACTGCTCCAGATATAAGCAAAAAGGAACAACACAAAGATTTCACAGGTAAGGCAGAAAAGGAATTTAAATTATACATCTCATGGCAAATGACTCTAATAGATTTTCACTTCACCTTAGTTCCTTCCAAGCCAAAGCAGAACCAAGGATTTCCTTCCCTGATCTTTCCCCACAGAGATCCATGAGGTAGAAAGTGGCTCCAAGATGCCCAAGTCTTTTGCTCGCCCTCCAAAAGCCTCACCTTTTCACTAGAGCAGTCTTTACCCCTTGTAGAAGTCATTACGGATATCCACAAATATTCCTATTGCTTCCTCTTTCTGGGCAATTGTTGGATTGCACTTTCTAGGCTCCTAAAGTTAAGTGTGGCTCAGTGCTGAGTGGTTTGCTCCAGCCAGTGTAATATGAGCCACATGATACATGACACTTCTGGATGGAAGGTCTTAGCCAGAGTGGTTCACCATTGCCTTCTGCCAGGATGGTGCTGGAAGCAAATGCCAAGAGGAAGTTTCCATCAATCTGGTTTGCTGAGTGACTCTAAGGAAGAGCCTCCACCCTCCTCCTGGTCCCCTGCCTTCATAACTGATATATACTATATTGAGCAAGAAATAAACCTTTCTTGTGTTATGCCACTGTGGGGGTTGTCTGTTACTGTAGCAGAGCATGGCCTCACTTGACTAATACTGCCCTCTTCAATGCAGAAAAATTCTGCTCTGTTCTGACCTACAGTCAAACTTTCACACTAAACCAAGGTGGGCAAACAAAAGATTCTCCAGGTAACACGATCTATACTCTTGTAAATGGAAAGTTATGGCATCTTTTGACAGTGGAGCATTTTCCTTGAGGTCTTAACCCTTACCCCATGAGACTCATCAATATATTTTTTTCTAAACAAAATGGTGGAGACCCCAAGAAGAATGCTGAGGAAAGAGTGTCTGGCATAAAAGAATTATGCTCTGGGAAGTACATGAAAAAGGTGAGTGTCAAAATAGTGGGGACACAGAAAACAGTCTGGTTAATTTGGACATAAGATGTCTTCAAGAAGAAGGTGAAGTCCCCCAAACTTTCATGCAGGTTTCTCTGCAAGGAAGGAAGGAAGGGGATACTCCCCTAAGAATCTAACTGGAATGTGGCTCTGGGTGCCAAAGCTGAGGCTGAGACCCCAGGCACACTCCAAGAAGGAAGAGGGAGCTTCTGCGGCTCTCAGTGCTCTGCTTCTGGGTCAAACCCTTCTTGACATACAGGAGTGGGAGCCTCAGCAGGCCAGCCCACTACTGCCCTCCTTCCAGCCCACTCCCTGGGCCAGGATACACACAGGTATATGTCCCACAGTGTGATCCCTGCCTCACTTTTTCCTCCTTTTTACCTGCCAGCACCACCACACTTGAGAACAGCAGACACTGGAACTAAATATGATATGATGTAACTCTAGCCTAGGAGTTACAGGAAAAAAATAAAAACCCAAGCACACTTCTAAAATATTCGAGAATCCTGTGTTGAATGTGAAAGAAACCAATCCCATAGGATCTTTATAACACACCAAGGCAGGCACTCATGGCCTGTCCTGAACAAATCCAAATCTTTTATCTCTGGAACTCACGTCATTGCCCGCCTCCAGGAATCTGTGCTGTTGAGCTGATGGCTCCTCTGCTATAATGCTCTGCTCCTGCAAGACTCTGTCCTCAGTGGCTCATCTCTCTCATTCACGTCCCCCATCAAAACGTGTCTTATTTGTGGCCTATTATTTCAGGGCCTTTCTAAGGAAATTCTAAATGTGTGTCTCTAACAGCTTAATATTTTGCCTTCCCTAGGCAAGATGTTTATATTTAATCAAATGACTTCCGGGAATGATACACGTTTAGTGTAAAGATATGCATTACTCAGAGTGGAAATTTTCAGTATGCAATAGATCATAATGGACAGAAGGCCCTTTGTGGAGTCCCTGGCTTCACCCTACACACCATTCTATAACATATACCACATGTGCCAAATAAACCTCTTAAGCACAGCTCCTTTCCAAACACCATGAAAGGCCAAGGGAAAGCCCAGAGGAGAAAGCATCAGATTAGATAACTCTGCTTAGTGGGAACATTCTCTAAAGAGGAAACCACTTTTCCCACTGACAAAGGCATGGCTCCAGGAAGCCCAAGTCCTGAGGATATTGTCAGTAAACACACACACATAGGTCACAGCTTGTTATTAATCAATTAATTCTCAGCTCGCTTTGTCACAAGTCATCCAGCAGACAGAATAAGAAGAGATTTACAAGCTGTGTGCATTTAAATTGATACTTTTCAATGGCATGAGCGTACAATTAATACTTTGGAAGAACATGTCCACACCAGATCAGACAGTGTTGTTGGTTTTTTTTCCTCTGTCCATATGACTCTATTTTTAATTCCTTTCTTGGGGGAAGACAACAATCCTAAATTTGTTTTGTTTTGGGTTTTCCTTCTGAGGCTCAAAATAACCATGTTCTTTCTGCTTCAGTAAATCATTACTGCAGCTTGAAAGGGTTCCTAGAAAGTTCGAGTTCCATTCAGTTTTTAGGAGGAGAACCAAACTATACATGCCAAGAACTAGAAGTTTCATCCACAAGGAAGTATGCTTCAGCATGATACCAACTGTATTAATCAGGATAGACAAGGTTATGCTGCAGTAACAACTAAAACCGAAAATTCCAATGTCTTAACACTTAAACATTTATTTCTTACTCAGGAAAAGTCACTTTGGGTCTGGTGACTCTACAACACATTTCTTTTAAAGAGATGACTCGGGGATTCAAGCTGATTTTATCTTGTGGTCTATGATCTCAATGCATAGCCTCTGCAATCACCATGAAAGGCTGAGGGAGAGCATGGAGAAGCAGGCAGAGGCATCTTACTAACTCGGGCTAAGAGGGACACATATCATTTCCGTGCACAGTCACTCAATGGCAAGGGGCCTCGGAAGCATGGAAGTGTCCACAAGTATTTGATGGTTATTAAATATCTCTTTACACTGGTTATCTCATAGTGATGTCAAGAAACTTCATGACGTTGTTACTTTACATAGTAACTCTTGGATTCCAGCCCTTGAAGACCATGCTCCAAGTTCACCATTAAATCCTCATCAGAAGAGACAAGAGGATACAGAACACTAGGCAGCTCAAAAGATGCATGGTACAGATGTGTTTATCAGAACTCAAAAGTTTCCTCTCTTCTCTCTGTCCCATGACTATTCCAGGAGTGTCAGACAGAACTACTTCCTATGGTCTGAAAAGAGTAGACCAGAGGTTGGTCACTTTGACCTTTTGGTAAGAGCCCTTCTCCTTAGAAACAGAATGAAAGTTGTCAATGAGGGAGAGGGAGTGAGGACTGGCCAAGAGTAGCCATGCTGGGAAGATTTCATTGCAAATTTTCCCCCACCTGGGAGCTGGCAATAAACCAGATCATTGTTCCCAAACACTGGAAGGATAACTGACTATTACAAAAACATACAGATGCTAATAAGTTCCAACTCACTCAGTCTATGGTAGTGCCTGGGTACTGACTTACTAGCAAGCATCCCCAGGCAATCCAATGCACAGTCATATTTTGCAGTCATTGTACTACAGGAATATCCAAGGTCGCCACCAACAGGAGGATTTCACAATTTATGAGCATTTAGAGATAATTTATCCCTGGGATTGACTTATTCAGCACCGAAATGAGAATTAAGACCACATAATTGATTTGTGGTCTTAGTTCACATAAATGCCAACCAAGATCAGAATTCACAACCTCACAGCTGTTCCTCATGTCAGCTCTTTATATTCTAACTCACTGCCATCCTCTATTTTTTTAATTATACCTTAGGTTCTGGGGCACATGTGCAGATCATGCAGGATTGTTGCATAGGTGCATACATAACCAGATGGTTTGCTGCCTCCATTCCTCCTTCATCTATATCCATCATCTCTCCCCACGTTATCCCTCCCCTCCCTCCCCACTTCCACTCTCCCTCCCCTAGCTCTCCCCCAACCAACTGATCCCAGCATGTGATGCTCCTTTCCCTGAGTCCACATGTTTTCACTGTTCAACACCCTCCTATGAGTAAGAATATGTGGTGTTTGGTTTTCTGTTCTTATGTCAGTTTACTGAGAATGATGGTTTCCAGATTAATCCAAGTCCCTACAAAGGACATGAACTCATCATTTTTTATGGCTGTGTAGTATTCCGTTGTGTATGTGCCACATTTTCTTTGTCCAGTCTATCATAGATGGGCATTTGGGTTGGTTCCAGGTCTTGCTATTGTACACAGCACCGCAATGAACATACATGTCCATGTGTCTTTATAATAGAATGATTTATAATCCTTTGAGTATACACCCAGTATTGGGATTGCTGGGTCAAGTGGAATTTCTATTTCTAGATCCTTGAGGAATCACCACACTGTATTCCACCATGGTTGAACTAATTTACACTCCCACCAACAGTGTTTATAAAAAAGGGAATGTGGTCTTGACATTCCCATAGATTGCTGGATGCATACTTGCTCATCACCTCCCAGTAGGGACAAAGCCATTCTATTAGCTCAGCAGATAACTGGGCTCCCATCCACATCTGATAAAGGCAAAGAAGCTGAAGCTGATTTCCATGTTGAGGACAGACTGGTACATCAAAGGAGCAATAGGTCCCCTCATTTGGGAACGAAGATTCTCAGGAGTTGAATCTTTCCTTTAGTGACAAGTGGAACTTCATGGAAGAATATTTATAGGCATGGAAGAGTGGATTTGAGGTGAAGGACAAATTCTAAAGAGCAAAGAGTTTGCCAGTGGTAAGTTTTGGCCTTTCTTTCCATGCCAGCTTGAGAACTCAGTTGAGACCCAGAGAGGCATGCCAACAGGGTCTACAGGAGCAGGACTTAGATTTGGATCTGAGATTTCCTCTGTCCCCATCCCAACTGTGCTCAGGCTCACCACTTTACAGGAGCATAATTTTATGGCAAGAGGTTCACCACATACTTACTGAGCTGCAAGAGGGATGATACCAGTGGTACACAGGTAGGGAGAGCAAGAAGTGCTAACTGAAGATAACTTACATTGTATGTATCACTATAAACCTTAGCAGTCAAGTTCCATGTTAGGCCTGTTGGATAGTTCTCCTGCCATACAGGGAGGGACCTGGGGGATGGGGAGGGGGTTCAGGAATAGGAGTGTTCCAGAGTTTGAACTGTATGTAAACATAGAGCCATCCACTGGCCAAGGCTGCCATAGGCAATTCCTTCCTGAAGGCAACTTCTAGAGCGAACGTTCTGTGAGCTTCTAAATGATCCTGAGGTCAGTATTCAGATGCTGAATTACCAGATCCAATTTGGGAAAAAGAAGAGGGTAAGAAGTAATATCTCCTGTGAGAATTCAGGTGGTAGGGATGGGCACAGAAGAAAAAGAGTGTTTTCTCCTTCTCCAGAACATCCTGCTCCATCACAAGCCACCTCAGGCTACTGGAGTAGATGGAGACCAGAGAGCATGGCACCAACTGGACACTGTGCCCACTCTCCAGATGTGTCCATGCCACCTGCAGTAGTGGAATGGTCACTTCATGGTCAGGTAGATATGGCTATCTTCCCAGCTCTGCCAATTCCCAGCTGAAAACATTCTTAAACTTTTCCAGTGTCCTGTAAAATGGGAAAACCACACCTGTCCCATTGTATCCTAATGAGAATTACATGATGTCATGCCATTAAAGTACCCAGTACCAAGCATGGCACATTATAAACATGCAAGAGCCTAGGCCATAGCTTCTTCACCTAGCATGACACCTCTCAGCTCACTGTACCACTGTACAGTGTATCACCGTCCGGCTCACTGTACCACTGTGAGATGATAAAAGCATATAAGCCTTGTCAATGCTAAAATATTTATGAAGCTATATATAATAGTTTTTAAAATTTTTCATCCTGAATGCTTATTTTTTTCTTTTGTATAGAGACATGGTCTCACTATACTGCCCAGACTGGACTCAAACTCCCGTGATCCTCCCATCTTAGCCTCCAGAGTAGCTGGGTGGCACCATACCCGGTTTGTGTAAGAGTTTTTTTTTTGTCACATTCTCAGCATTCCTAGATATACATATCAGGAGTTCAATTCATGCTTCTTCCTGCCTACAAGTCAGTTCTGTTGGTAGCTGGACAGCAGGGCTATGGTGGAGGCAACAGAAGGAATACAGGAATCCCCTTAAAATAGGCTTTTCCAAACCACCAAGTTATCTGGGTTGGGGCTACTACAATTTTAAGAGTATCAAGGAAGGAGCTGGAGAGAGGAACTTCTGAACACTCAGTATAGCTCTAGAGACGTGTGTGTGTGTGTGTGTGTGTGTGTGTGTGTGTGTGTGTGTGTCAGAGAGAGAGAGAGAGAGAGAGAGAGATATTAATTTTTTATTTTGAACTGACTAGGTATCACCCCTTCATTACCATGTTGATTTAAACTGTCAAGACCACAGTCTGACCTGACCACTGAGGAGCAAAGACAACAGGAAAACCAAAGGCGACTCAGGATGCAAATGCCTCATTGTTACAGCACAATAAACAGATTCACTCTTTTGCTAAATGTCAAGTTAATATTTCACTTCGCACCAGCTGTGCTTCTCTTCCCTGCCACAGTGAGTCCAGGATCCCAGAAATCTACCCTTCATCGGCCACCCAGGCTTAACACTGGGAGGTGAGGAGAGCAGGCATGGGTGGCATAGTAAGTGCAAACACGACCAGTCCAACCACAGATGGGAATCAGCCTTTGCATGGAGTGATATCCCAGGAAAGTCCCAGGCTCTGACTCTGGGGAGCTCTGGGCTTTGGGCTGCAGCTTGGGCAGCTGACAGCCAAGGGATGGCACTAACAGAAGTTCTCTGTGTACTTACTTACAAGCCAAGAACACATAGGCAAGGAGGGAGGACAACCTTCAGGTCAGTTATCAAGAAGCTCCAAATGTATTTCTCATGGATGTCCATTGGGCCTATCCCCACTCCTTCCTCCACCAAGTCCCTATCCATTCTAACTTCTCATAATAGTTCCTTTCTGCCTTATCTCTGCAGTGACCCTGGCTCTGCTGTTGCTGGGGGGCTTCGCTGTGCTTGTCTGACCTGCCCCAACAAGTCTCCCTGTCTCCAGGCCATTCTCCACAGTATCTGCAGAGTCTCTTAAATTGGATTATCTGGCCAGGTCGCTCCTTAACTCAGAATCCTTTTGTAGCTCCCTCTGGCTTTTAATGTAACGCCAAACCCTTAGCAAGCCACTGAGGAATGAGTTTGACCCCATTCCTCTGAATTCACAGGGTCTCTTGAGTTTACTCTTTGCCCAATCCTTATTATCCAGGAGGGGGTTTGTATACTTTGGGGTCTTCTCCCCCATTACTAAGGACAGGAACCATGCCTCTCACTTCTGCATGCCCAGTGCCTTACATGTGGTCTGCAAGGGGACATGTGCTCAGTAGTGATTGGAAGACATTCATTCCTTACTCAGATCCCTCTACAAATTGTCCCTGAGTCTAACCCACAACATGCGTCACTGCAAAAATCCTGCAGGTTGCTCCTAACAGGACTGTCTTCCTCATCACATGTGTTTTGTCTGTCCTAATCCCTCTTTGGAGCTCAGCTCAGGTTCCCCCACAAGGTCTCACTGCCATGAAGCCTCTACACTGTTCTGTCTTCTCTAACTGCATCGCTATGTGGAACTTCATAACAAGACTTTGTAATAGTTACTTCACACCTCTAAACCTCATCTGCAAGCATGGTTCATAACAGACTTGCCATAAATTTTAAATTACGAGGCAACATAAATAAAGCACATAGCACAGAGCCTGGTACAAAGTAAGTGCTAAAAATAGGTTTGTCTCATGATGAGGGCGAGGGTGGTGGTGGTGGTGATGGTGATGATGACGGTGATATCTCTCTGTGTTACACTGCAAGACCCAGAATGTCAATTCCCTCTTTGAGGGAAAGGACCACTGCTTATAGTGGTCTTGACAAATTTCAAAACATATGGCCCAATGCTGTACCTCTAGTGGAAGCTTTACTCATCATGTTAACACTACTTATAATGTTTTCATGTTATTGGTATTAATCACGTTAGCAGGGAAAGAGCACTGGATTTGAAGTCAAACGCAGACTTCCAGTCCTGTTTTTCCACTCGGAGCCTCAGCTTCCTTAGCTATAAATCAATGAGTTTTCCAGAATGATCTATAGTTCCTTCTAGCAATGACAATTATGTGGTTATCAGTGAGACTAGTCCACACCAAAGTGAGCCTATACTCTATCCATATGGGTCACCCCTCCTCAGTCTGCCAGGACCCAAAAATGCAAGCACACCAATGGGGAAAAGGCAGAAATTGGGACTTATGTCATCCAACCAACAGAACACCAGTGTTCACTTCAACACACGAATGTTTTCTGTTTTAAAGTCTATTTCAGCAGCATTACAATTGACATTCCCTCTCCCAGCAATGGGTTAGCAGCAGATGTTGCAGCAAAATGATCCAGGCTGGAGGTGCTTATTAACCCTTCTGCACAGCACACCCATTTTTGCTTCTGGGCCCACACTTTGACACCTAAGACAATTTTACTCGCCATCCCTGTCACTACCTTCTTGTCTGGACAAGCTTGGATGCTAAGCAGAAGAGGAGACTGAACATCAAATATTTGTTTTTGTTTTTGTTTTTGTTTGAAATGGAGTCTCACTGTGTTGCACCCAGGCTGGTGTGCAGCATTGCAATCTTGGCTCACTGAAACCTATGCCCTCCTGGGTTCAAGGGATTCTCCTGCCTAAGCCTCCTGAGTAGCTAGGATTATAGGCACCCACCACCACGTCCTACTAATTTTTTGTATCTTTAGTACAGAAGGGATTTCACCATATTGGCCAGGCTAGTCTCAAACTCCCAACCTCAGGTGATCCCCCCAAAGTGCTAGGATTACAGGCATGAGTCACTGCGCCTGGCCAGTATCAAATTTTATCAAGTATAAACCACATCCTTCTATAAGGTGAGAAAATAGACTCCACTGTAAGGTAGGACTGTCTACAATGGCATAAAGAGCCATCTGGGAAATAAACAGTAAATATTCCACTGCAAAAAAAAAAAAAAAAAAGGTTCAAGACAGACAGACCTGGCTTCTCTATGTAGTCTGTGCCATCTTAGGTAAGCCACTTAAATGTCTCCCAGTTTCCTCTACTATAAAGTGGGGATTCTCATCTCAACGCAACCCCAGGAGATAGGCATGAGTATAATGAGATTCACAAAGCACACAAATAGGCACTCTGAAGAGGTCAGCCCCTCCCTTTCCACCCTGAGGACCTTGTGGGGACCCACACAGAGTGAACTCAAGGTAAAGCAGGACTTTGCTCCACTGTTCATGACATAACTGGGTTATCTTGCACATTTGTAAATATCTCTCTGTGTCTCACTCCCTTCATCTAAAATTATTCATACCCCTAAGGATTGTTGTGGGAATTAAACAAAACAATAATGCAAACAGTGCTTGACACACAGTAAGCACTCAATAAATATGTGATTGTCATCATCCATGTTATCATCATCATTTAATGATATTGAAGAACAAGTAATGCTTATCACTTCCTTTAAATCTGGCCACCAACCATACTAAAATCTGAGGCAGGTAGGTCATACTGCAAGGCAGAGGGCCGGTACCGTCAAGTCCCAAGGAGGCAACAGGACCAGTTACCCATTCTGCAGATTATCCTTGGAAAATGTTTAAAGCATCATCCACTTTGATGGGCAGGTGTGTGCGCAGGCAGTGCTGCTGTGATATCCAAAAAAAGTCAAGGGAAAAAATGCCTCAAAGAAGAAAAGCTTAGCCAAGAACACAGGCATAGCTTAATTAAAATGTTTGTCGACACCTTGTCCCTGTCCATGGTCCTGAAAGAGATAAGTAAACAAAGACTGACGGGTGGTCATGACTTCCTTTTCTCTTTTGCAAATAGTTGAAGAGTTTTATTGATGCAAATGGTATCAACAAAAGATAACAGAAGAAAACATATATGGGGGGGTCATGACTTCTGAGACATTTCCAAGGAGAAAACAGAAAAACTCTTTGGCATCAAGTTCAAATAAACAAAATTATTAAGAAAAAAATTAAATTATACAGATATATATATTAGTAATCCCACCTCTTATGCCCCGACTCTAGAATCATCAAAAAACCTTTCATAATATGTACCAGAAATGGCACAAATCACTTAGGTGATCTTTGGCTCCTGCTGTGGTCTGAATCTTTTTGTCCCCTCAGCATCCATATGGTGAAACCCTGTCATCCAATGTGATAACATTAGAAGGCAAAGCCTCTGGGGGATAATTAGGTCATGAGAAGGAGCCCTCATGAATGAGATTAGTGTCTTTTAAAAAGAGATTCCAGAGAGTCCTCTTGTTTCTTCTACCATGTGAGGACACAGCCAGAGGACAACCATCTATGACCCAGAACGCAGGCCATCACCAGTCATGGCATCCGCCAGCACCTTGATCTTGGACTGCTCAGTCTGCAGAACTGTAAAAATTATTTTTGTTTCGACCACACAGTCTAGGTGTTTTTGTTATAGCAGATCAAATGAACTAAAACATCTCCCATCTGTTGATTTGGAGATTAAGGAATTGAACAATATGAATCTCCTATCCTGAAATAAATTTAATTCTTCTATTCCCTCATTTATTGCAAAGACATGGTAGAAAATATTTAGTAAGAGCAAGATGCTGATATTTCAATCCTAACCTCTGGATTCCAATCCTAAATCCATCACTAATCAGGATGAGACTTTGGGCAAATTCCTTCACCTCTTTGTGCCTCAGTTTATTCATCTATAAAAATTATAATAAAAATAATAGTTCATAAGATAATGCACCTGAATAGCTTAGAAAGTGCTTGGCACATTGTACAACCTCACTAAGGATAAACATTATTAACATTATAATTACTTTTATTGTTATTATTGCTGTTGTTCCAAGCTAGATGTAACCACATATTGGTTTGTACAGATGCCCTTTCCTTGTACCGTTGCTAAGATTTAACCCCCTCTATCCTCTGCCTGAGAGAGCTGTGGACATATCAAGTAAGGGCTGAGGAAAGTTTGTTCACTCAGCCACCTACCCACTGAGTTCACCATAAAAATAATTCAGAAATTTCTTGAAATCAGAGACAGTAAAAACATAATGGCCACAATTCCCAAAAGAGCTGCAGAGAGCTCACACACCCTCAGTCCACATCACAACAGAGTCACTCTCCACCCCCTTACCCAGCCATCCTTGGAGCCACCACTACTCACTTCCCCAGCGTTGCCAGCTTTTAGAAGAGCCCACGGGGCTCACACAAGCTGTGCAGATCACCAAGGTCAGTATCTCCATTACTTTGCTCCTTGGAAGAATGTTCAATATTAGCTCAGTGTTCCTAGCCCACAACCTAAAGCCTCCAGTAGTCAGGATGAAATACAAACAATATCAGGCATGGTAGCTTGCGCCTGTAATCCTAGCACTTTGGGAGGCTGAGGCGAGTGGACCGCCTGAGGTTGGGAGTTTGAGACCAGCCTGACCAACAGGGAGAAACCTTGTCTCTACTAAAAATACAAAATTAGCCGGGCGTGGTGGTGCATGCCTGTAATCCCAGCTACTCAGGAGCCTGAGGCAGGAGAATCACTTGAAGCCGGGAGGCAGAGGTTGTGGCGAGCCAAGATCGCACCATTGCACTCCAGCCTGTGCAACAAGAGCAAAACTGTGTCTCAAAAAAATAAAATATGTTAAGGGGAGCACTACACACTGGGGTCCGTTGGGGGGAAATGGGGGAGGGGCGGGGGGGTGGGGAGGTGGGAAGAGATAGCATGGGGAGAAATGACAGATACAGGTGAGGGGACGGAAGGCAGCAAACCACACTGCTATGTGTGTACCTATGCAACAATCTTGCATGTTCATCACATGTACCCCAAAACCTAAAATGCAATAAAAAAAATAAAATACAAACAATGACAATGACCTCTCCTTATCACAACAGTTTCCTAAATACTGCTATGCATCCTAGTTCCTTCAATCTTCCTAACATCCATCCAAATCAGGCAGTGAGTAACCTCCCCAATATACAGAAAGGTAGCTGAGGCCCAGATACTGATAAGACTTGCTCAAAGTCACACAGCTATCAGTGAATGGTAAAATCAGAACAGCCCAGGATGGCTCTTCAGGCAGTGAGGTTTAGTGGGAAAAGCAGCAAGGGAGACTTCGACTTGAATCTTACCACTTACTACCTGTATGACTTTGATAAAGTCACTTAGCCTATGAGGACTCAGTTTCCTCATGTGTAAAATGGAAATAGTATTTTCCAGTCAGGATGCTGGGGGGTGTAATAATGTGGAAGAGCACTGAGCCTAGTGTTTGGCACAGAAATGGGATGAAACAGGAGAATAGTATTGTTATTATTACTATTGTTGGGAAGCCCCACTCCCTTTCCAATGTACAGAGCCACATGGAATCTAAACTAAGGAGGCCATGAAACACATTGGCTCCAACCAGCTCCAGTGTCTTTCTCCCCACCCTCCATGTACCTGCCAGCCATGTGCCTAAACAGCAGAGAGCTCAATCATCACATGTGGCTTATCTAGAGAACTTTTAAATCCCACACTGGCCTGGCTCATCCCAGCTGGCATACTCTCAAGCCTCTGACACTGGCAGCAGGTCTGAGCATGAGGAATACAGTATCTGATCTGAGCAATAACTTGCTTATCCTTATATTTAATTTATTCAGAAGTGCTTTATGATATATGACATCATGGCAACAATGGGTTAGTGAACATATAAATTTCCATTAAACATATTTATTTCCATAAACAACCATTCCTGTCATGACTAGGTAGAGGTAGTGAGGATGAAATGATGCTGAAGAGGAAGGCAGTGAAGGGTATTTTATAAATGTCAATATTCAAATACCACTTACATCCTCATATATACATAATAAATATGGCAATGGCCAGGCACAGTGGCTCACACCTGTAATCCCAGAACTTTAGAAGGCCAAGGCAAGAGGATCACTTGAACTCAGGAGGTCGAAGCTACCGGGAGCTATGATTGCACCTCTATACTCCAGCATGAGCAACAGAGCCAGACCTCATCTCTAATATATGTATATATTAAAAAATAGGTAACTTGGCCCCTGTCCCAAATTGCCCTGGGGAGCACTGCAAAGCCTTAAAGAAATAAATTCGGGATTATCTGTTTGTCTGGCTTATCCAAGCTGCTACTTCCTTTTTGTCTATAATAAATGAAATTAGACCATGCACATAGATGGGATCCACTCAAGTCTACAAATACTGATAGCTCTAGATATCTCTTTTGAGGCCATGAAAATGCAATGAGGAACAAGACACAGTCCCTGTTGTCAAGGAAGGCACAGCTCAGTGTGGGAAACATTATAGTGCATTTAGAGTGTGATGGGCTGAGTAGTCAGGGGAAGGGGAACACGGAGGAGAAACACATTTCCTGAATTTGGCACTCAAAGCCGAGACCTAAAGGGTACACAGGAGTTGGCCAGGGGATAAAAGGAAGAAAAGAAGAGACAGTTGCTCTGAGTTAAGGAAACACTTGGGCAAAAACCCATTTGTAAACAGAGCTTAGGGACCTCAGTGCTGCCACTGACTGACAATTCATAAATGCAGCAACTCTCAGCCACCCACCCAACATTATTCTGTGCTTGATCAAGAGCTGAAGCAGCCTCCAGCTGCTGCCACCTTCTGCCAGAAGCGTTAGTTCCAGGAGGGCTGTTCTGCCCAGGGATCATTGATGATCTGCCGTCCCCTGCACGCACAGCCCAGAAACCCCACCTCCCCACCTGCTGCGGTTACCCTAGCTGACCTCCAGCCTCCCTGGGTGGCAGAATGTACAGCCCTGCCATCTGCTTCCCTCCCCAGAGCACCAAGCATGGAACACTAGGGATTTATGGGGTCACCAGGCAGAGCTAGGAGAGTTTTGCAGTGGCAGGGAACTAGCGCACTTGAGCACATCCATGGGATCACAGCAAGGAGGCCAGAGGAGATAGGATAGGGATTCAAAGGAGAAAAACAAAAACCACAGAAATACACAGTTCTCAGAAATTGAGAACTTAATACACACTTAATCAACTTTAACTCACTTTCCAAAATTCAGACAAACGCAGAGAAATACTGTACTTATTTAGCAGTATCTATAACACACACACTCATGCACCTGTGTGTTAATCTAGTTAAAGACAACTTTTCTAGTTCTAAAGGTGAAATGCACAAAGAGCAGGTTCTTAGGTTCTTTAAGCAAGGAGGACCCTTACATCCAATGCTTGCAACAGCTATGAAGTAAAACAAACACATGTTCATTCTGCTTCCTGCCTGGAGCTCCAGAATAGCCTCATCTGGTCAGGGAAGGTCTCGATTCTGCCAGCCACTTCCAGAAGGCAAATAGCAATGGCATAGAGCAGGATGTGAGTCTTACACCTTGGATTGCCCTGGACAGAGGGCCTGTTGTCTCCTCTCTTTATGGACCAAATAGGTGAGACATAGCTTGTATCAAGAATGGCCTGGCACATGCCTGTAAGTCCAGCACTTTGAGAGGCTTGAACCCAGGAGTCTGAGACCAGCCTGTGCAACAGAGAGAGACCCATATCTACCAAAAAAAGAAAAAAGAAAGAAAGAAAAGAAAAGGAAAAGGAAAAGAATAGCCTGGCAAATAACCACAGTCCTCTCAAAGCCACATCACTATAAACGAGTCACATTCTTATAATTCAAAAATAACTTTTGTGTCTAAATTCAAACTAACACATTATAATGGAATGGCAACATTTTTAGGCCTCAACTCATTCTGGGCTCAAAATAATAACTAGAACTTCATAACACTTGCTTGTGGAACCCATATTCCTTGAGTGGTATCTCCCTAGGCAACAGCTCCAGTATATCCTGCATTAGAGGATATTTCGGACGAGATGCACTCATGTCGCCTCTGACTACTACGGAGTGACTCCGTAGCTGCTGAAGTGTTGCCTAATTGAGGATCTACTTTAGGGAGGATGTGAGTGTGATGGATAATTGGCATATTTTCCTGTTTCTGAGAGTAAGCTGTGAGCTGCTTGGGAGGTGAAACCCACTTTCTGGTCTCACCATGGCTTGGAGCACATAATAGGATTTCAGTACATGCATTTGTTGAGTGAATAAATGAATAAAAAAACATATTAGGTGAATTACTGAAACAATAAGATCAAGTAAGCCCCCACAGATTTGTTCACCTTCTTTGCATGCCACCCACCTGCCCCAACCACATCTCCTCTCTTTTGCCTTGATTTTCCACCAGCCTGTTTATTATGCAATCTGACATGTAAGTACTTTATTTGGAAATGTGTTTATTTTCACATTCTGTGTAAGGTCCAAAGGGCATGGATTTTTATCTCATTCGCTCACTGCTCTATTCCCACCACCAGGAAATGGCCCCTAGCAAGACTTCACTGAGCATTTTAGGGTGGTTTCATTTTAAGACTCTTTAAGAATCACTCTACCTCTAAATAGAAATGATGGAAGACATTTTCGTTCTGTGTACCAAGGATCTTTATATATGAAATTAAGGTATATTTGAGGATACTTGTTCTTAAAAATGTAACCATTCCATCTTGCATTGTTTTCTTGCATAAATTTTTGTATTTTGGCCTCAATATACCATTTGAGCTTTATTACATCATCTTGTTCATTATCGCAATCATCACTAACATCACCGTTATTATCCACAATTACAGAAAACATTTACCAACTGCCTGCGGTGTACAAGGCACTTTGAAAATAGGTGTTTGGGGGCCAGAAAATGAATGGGATGCTGAGGTCTCTGTTCTAATACTGCCCATCTAATGCAAGTGTTGAGACATACTTACACATGAAACATACACTCAGTGCCAAACAACAGGTTAAACCAGCACTGTCCAACAGAAATATAATAATGAGAGCTACATAGCTAATTTAACTTTGTTACTCATATTAAAAAATGAAAAACAAGTAAATTTTAATATTTTGCATAACCTAATATATCTAATACATTATAATTTTAACAAGTATCTAATACCTTTAAAGTTTTGTTAATAAGATATTATTTTTCTTACCTAGTTTTGGAATGTGTATGACATCACCCATCTAAATTCAGGCTAGCCATATTCAAGTGTCTAATAGCCCTATGTCACTGCTGGAAACATATTAGACCCTACTGAACAGCTCAGGGTTAGACTAAAGGACTTTCAGAGTACAGAGGAGGGGAATACCTCAGTGGGCAGAGGAGTGTGGAGATGGCCCCATGAGAGAAGCCCCTCTCCCCTCCTTTTCCTCCTCTGTCCTTCCCCATCTTCCTCCTCCTCCCGTCCTCATCCTTATGGAAGCAGTGGTATGGTCACAGAGATACACAGGTGTCCCAAGATGAAAACAAAGGGAAAACCTGGGCCTACCCACCGAGAGTCCCTGTTCCATACCATCTCTTCTTCTCTTTCTGCTAGTCACAGTTAAGAAACGTTAAATCCCATTCCATCACTAATGAGGCATCTGGGTCTTTGCCCACAAGCACTAAAATAGATTCCTCTGATCTTAAAAGAAAAGTGTATTTGGGCTTTAGGCAACCCTAGGGACTTAGAGTTGTTCTCAACCCTTGCATGCATCGAATTCATCTAGAGAAAATTTTAAAAGTAAAGATGCCACAAGCATACACTCCCAGATTCTGATTTAATTGGTCTAAAGTGAGGCCTGGGGACATGTGCCCTTTTTTTTAAAGGCTCCTAGGTGATTCTGATGTATACCTAGGCCTGCAAACTGCTGGGCACGGGTGTAGAAACTGCAAAGTAGAGGAGAGGAAAGAGTGGGCAGTTGGCTATGATGCCATTAATCACAGCACTCAGCATCACACTTGATGTATCCTTTCTCGCTGGATGCATACTGTAACCCTGTGTGACAGGTACCACTAACCTCATTTTACAGGTGAGAAAACCAAGCTCTAAAAGGTTAAGTAACTTTCCCCGGGTCACACAGTTAGCAATTGGCAAAGCAAGAAATCCAAGCCTGGTCAGGTCTGACTCCAAGACTCATGCTCCTCTCTTCATATCATCCCTTGTCCCTCCTCTTCATCAACCCAGCCCTCCATCTCCACTCCACCAATCTTGGTTCAAGGTGAGAAACTGGGATGGGAATGAGAGGATGAAGAAAACTAGTGAGACACAGAGAGAATTTGGGAAAAAAATAGTAATGGATACAGCAGCAAGGGAGAGGCATCCTTCAGAGATGGCCAGCATCTCCCAGAGATTTTTTTAAGTACTAGAGAGATTAAGTATTGAAAGGACACATCCTAGGGAGGGTGCTGATATTGACTTCGAGACTTATTTAGCATCATGACAAGGAGGAAGTGAGGAGAAAATGAGTCCCAGCAAATTAACCATTACCTAGCTTCCACAGGGGATCCTGCCTTCACCAACAGATAGGGTAGAAAGAAGGCTACAGAACAGAAGACAAAGAATAAAAGAGCTGTACGCAAAGACATGTTCTTTTTCTGAGGTTTCATACCTTGTGAAATCTCCAAGTAGTAAAAAATTAACTCAGTGCTTAAAAAAAAGGGGGGGGGGGGGAGGGACGATGAATGCAAAGAAAGAAAAAAAAAAAGAAAATCTGGCAATGTTGGAAGAGAAATCAGTCTTGCCTGACAGTATTTAAATTGAATGTCTGTGAGCATGGCCCACAATTTTTAGTGAAAGTAGAAGCTATTAAAAAGTCGATGCACAAGATTAAAATTTAGAATGCTATTTTAATAATACCAAATTCTACTCAGTTTCAAATGGCTGTCATTTTTAAGCTCCACCAATTTGAGAACACTTGACTGATGGCATTGGGAGCTGAGGGATGGGAAGACTGAATTTGGCAGGTCCAGCTCAGCTGACACAGCCAGAGAGATGAACACTCATCCTCAAAGAACTAAGCCGACCAGGCTGATGGACCTCTTAGAATCTGTTTCCCCACCTGTAAAATGGAACTAACAGTATCTGCCTTACTGAAAGGAACAAGTGTGATGGAGGATGAATGAACCATTATCAAAAGCGCTGAGAAGGTCAACAATGTACGTGCTCCTGCTATGTCACAGGTCATTTCTTTCTGGAAGCTCCCCACACCTCTCAATTCTAACTTAGAGAATCAACAAGTAGTTGGAGTAGTCAGTGCTGGGATGAGAACATGCTCAGCATGTTCCAGAACTCAGGGACAAGTCATCTGTCATGTTATTAGACCCACCACCTTATAGGACTGGAAGTTTGTTCTGTGTACCTAGCACTGTGTCTAGTATACAGTGAGTGGATTCTCAATCAGTATTTGTAGTTTCCTCATTCAACAAAATCTTGTCCCTAATGTTCTGACTTTAGTTAGGATGACAAATATTTACAAAGCGTAATATGAGTACCGACAGAGAGATCATCAGAGCGTTATAGAGGAAGAAGAAACACTAGGCCCAGAGTGGTGGCTCATGCCTGTTATCCCAGCACTTGGGAGGCCAAAGCAGGTGGGTCATTTGGGGTCAAGTTCCAGACCAGCCTGGGCAACATCGTGAAACCCCATCTCTACTAAAAAAATACAAAAATTAGCTAGGTGTAGTGCACACCTGTAATCCCAGCTACTTGGGAGGCTGAGGCAGGAGAATGGCTTGAGCCTGAGAGGAGGAGGTTGCAATGAGCCAAGATCACACCAGTGTACTCCAGTCTGGGTGACAGAGTGAGACTCTGTGTCAAAAAGAAGGATGGATGGATGGACCGAAGGAAGGAAGGAAGGAAGGAAGGAAAGAAGGAAGGAAGGAAGGAAGGAAGGAAGGAAGGAAGGAAGGAAGGAAGGAAGGAGGGAGGGAGGGAGGGAGGGAGGGAGGGAGGGAGGGAGGGAGGGAGGGGAAAAGAAAAGAAACAGAAAAATTATTTCAACTGGATATTGAAAGTTCATTTGCTATAATCACTGTGACCATCTTTAATGCTGTAGACAAATATTTCCTGCTCTTCACATCCTGGGCATGCAGTAGGATATTTGCCTGCACCCTCTGAAGTTAGTCTAAGTCATGGGCCCTGCACTGGCCAATGAAACATCAGTAGAAGTGGCATATGTCCCATTTTGGCAGTAACTTTAAGAGCTCTGCCCAGTTCTCCATGTTTTCCTCCTGCAGTATGGCAAGTGGAAGTACGTGTCAAAATGAAGACTCTTGTGGGAGAAATGGCTCCAGAAGCAGGGGTTTCAGTACAACCTATACAGAGCATGAAGCATGAGCAAGAAACACACCTTTGTGGTGGAATCCTCCTGAGATTTGGGGGCCATTCGTTATTGGTGCCTCTACTAACACAATCATGTCAGGAAGAGCCCCAGCAAAGCATCTGTAAGGGAAGGCGTGAGTAAGCCTGAAGGCTCTTGAGAGTGAAAAGTAAACAGGACTCGAGCCTGTCTGTGGTCACAGCCTCAGCTACCTTCTTTCAGAGGTTTCCTCCACAGGGATACGCTGAAAATGCCACTCAGGTTTCAGAAGCCTCTGAGTGAGGAGACCCAGACTTCTTCTGCCTTTTATATCACTATCTCCCGCCCTCGTGCCTTCTGGAAATGGTGCTAAGTATAGCTGGGCTAGATCCCTAGCTCAGTACTACATCACAACCAGAGCCTGGAGAATAAACAGGCCAGGGTGAGGCTTTTTCTCTCTGCCTGGAGAGCTCTGCCTCCATCTCTCTCTGCTCTCAGCAAAAATCCTCCCAGGCACTCAGAGGCCCTTGCAGGCCCTAAGCCTCTGCTCCTGCCCTTCCCCAGCAGGTGCTAAGTCCCAGTCTCACCTCCGCATCGGTCTCTCCTGCAGAGCTCAGTTCACACCCCATCTCCTCTAAGGAGAATCACTACGGACTCCAGTCTATTCTGTGCTCATCCTATGAGCTCTGGACCCATCTGACACTCAGCCATGCCCTGTCATCAAAATAATGTTAGCTTGTTCATCTGGGCAGGCTGGATCTCTCCAAAGGAGCCAGGAACCTCTAAATCTTGATGATGTCATTTGGGAAATGAGGCCCCTGCTCTGACCATTCAGGGCTGCCACTGGGCATCACGTGAGTTGTCAGACCTAAAGCCCTTGTCTTGGTGCCGAGTACATAACAGGTGTTCAAGAAACGTAAGACTCTTCTCAGTTCCCTTTGTCTACAAGACAGTTTGACAAGGTGGGGCCAGCTCTTCTCCTCCCCCAGTAAGCCCAGATGTGTCTCTAAAGATGTGTCTCGTGCATGTATTCTCAATGGGGGCAGTCTCCCCCAAGAGGGCAACCACTGAAAAGTGAAAAAACATCTTACTGCCTTCATGTATAAACACAGACACATATACAGTACACACACAGATATACGATGTGTCTGTGGTATTAAAATCTCATGGGGGATGGTAAGGAAATTTCATGGGGGATGGATGATTTTTTAATGCTTAGAAAAGCTCCATAGGTGAGCAATAATGGGGAAAAAAAGGTTGAGAAACACTGGTCTAATGACAACTCCAATTAAAAAAAAAGGCAGACTCTTCCATACCCATCTCAGCTCAGCCTCTTAGCACTCATCACTTGTATTTCCTCTCCTGTGTCTCTTCCAAATCAATAAAATGATATTTTAGAAAACTCTGCCAAACCCACATTCCTCCCTCCTCCACCGCATTCCCAGCCTCTCTGCTCCTGTGCTCATCTAATCTGTTGCCTTTCCTGGGATGTGAGTCTTGTGATTGGCTACAGAGAAAGCAGGCACTGGAGAGCTGAGAGACTCCAGTCCTGGTTTTCCAGACACAGCAGACGTGATTGTATTTACACCCATTCCCAGCAACACCAGGGTGAGGCAGAGCTAGGCACCCTTGCCTTGCCCCACCTCCCCACCACCCAGATTGACTCAGAATGGTGCCTCGAGTCAAAGACCTGCCTGCAACTTCCAAGAGAACTAAATGTTTTCCTTCATGAGGGGAGGGTTACTGGTGAGTCTGGGCTTAGGCTGGCTTATTGGAGGGTGCCAGACACTGCAGTTTGGCTCACCCAAAGTGGAGTCCAACCCTGCCTGTTCTCAAAGACAGAAAGCTGAATAATCACCTTCCAGCCTCTTTTGCAGCTATGGGTGGCCATGTCACATATTCTGCAGGGGAGGATGTCTGATAAGAAAAAGAAGGGAACAGCTTAACCTGATGTTGCCCCCTCAAATCCTTTCTCTTTCTCTTTCTACCTTGAAATGGACCCAAAGTCTGAAGCTGCCCATCTGTCTTGCAGCGACAAGTGAAAAGCGAAGAGAACCCTGACATCCTGCAGATGCTAACCTTGACATGATGCAGCAGCAGCACTACTGCCAGCAACCCCGACGTCTAATCTTCTATTTGTGGGGGAAAAAAATGCTTTTCTCTCTGTTACATGCCACCCAAGGAATCCTAACCAACACAGAAGTCAAGAGTGAGACGTGTAATCCCTACCCATATGACTTCCCTGAAGTCTCTTTACAAACACGTCTGTACTACAAAACAGATGGCTAGTGCTTCTCAATGTCCAAGGTGCAGGGAGACTCAGAGATGCTCTGACAAGCTTTCGGCCCCAGGGTCATGGCCTCTCTGCAGAAGGTTAAGTACATGGGCTTTGGAGTCAAATTGATCTGGATTTTAGTCCTAACTCGTCCACAAAAGGTGTGTGATCTTAGATAACATGGGGAGAAATGCCAGATATAGGTGATGGGGAGGAAGACGGCAAACCACACTGCCATGTGTGTACCTGTGCAACAATCTTACATGTTCTTCACATGTACCCCAAAACCTAAAATGCAATAAAAAATAATTTAAAATAAAAATAAATAAATTTTTTTTAAAAAAAGATACTTCACCTTTCTGTATGTCTATTGTTTTCACTGTAAAATGAAGTTGACAGCAGCATTTATCTCAAGCTTTGCACTTTAATGCGTAGATTAAATGAGATATGTCAAGCGCTCATCTCAGTGCCTGCTGCATATTTCATTCTCAGTAGGTGTTAGCTGTTACTATGGTCTTCTACTTTCCCTTTCTGGGTCTAAGTCCTTCTGTGAGCTTCTCTGTCTCATTTCCCAATTCTTTCTCAATGTTTTCTCATTTCCTTGTCTCTCTAGCTCGTTCCTTCTCCTTTCTCTGTTTTTCCATCTCTCTGCATGTGTCTACATCTTCAGCTTTTTTGCCCTCATTCCCATTCATGTTTATAGTAGAGAAACACAGCAATTTGCCTAGTTTTCCCAAGTTTCTGAAGACCACATCTCTGGCAGGCACAGCACCAGGTGCCAGCACAGGGAAGGGCCAGGCTCTTTTGGGAACACAGGCTCTTGCAGTAGCCACTAGGTTGGGCTGAGACTGTGGGCTTGGGGTGCCAAGTGGGACCCTTTAATCTTGGTCCTCAAACCTCAACAAGACTGGAGTGGCCTTCTTTGAGGATGGAGGTTCCTAGATGTGTCCTGTGTCCCAGAAGGCCCAGCAAGAGCAGCCAGGAAGGGCAGGAAAGGGTCCAGAGGTTCCGCCCTGCTCAGCCTCTGAGTCTCCTCAGATCAGATCAAAAGGCCAGAGCTTTCCAGAATCTCACTACCCCATTACGCCATCAGTACAGGGCTCTCTTGAGCAAGCTGACATTGCCATTGGGAATTAATTAGGCACAAGAAATGTACGAGCTCTGAAAATGAAACAACAAATAACTCCAAGAAAATGGTTGAGGAAAGGTTGGTTGGCTTATTTTCAGAAGAGGTGCTGATGGAATCCTATCTTCTCCCAGGTCAAGAGAAAGCCTTTCACAGGCTCTGAGTCACAGTTCCTTGGACATGAGTCTCCCAGATCCCCTCATGTTCTGAAGTGCCTGTGATGGGAAGGGGAGGGGAGGGCAACATGGCCTCCTGCCAGGAAAAGGTGCTGAAGGTTGGGCTGGTGAAGAGGGGTAGGTTAGTGAGAGAAGGGCCTGCTGCCCCGCATCAGGAATTACATCCACTTCATTCCTTGGTAGAACTTGGTATGGTCAGGGATAATCTCTTCTCTCAAGATGCTTACTGTCCCAAATGTAAAGCAAGACCTGTGTGCATAATCCGAACCCACCACGGACAGACCCCTCTGCCTCCACAGTACCCAACTGCCTCTCTGGTGAGGGAGGCAAGTCACCAACCATAACCAACAACAGCCACACTTGCCCTGCACTGATGCTGCTTCAAATGCCTTTCCTGTGCCAACTCACTGACACCTTGCAGTGGCACTGAGGAACAGACTCCTCTTTCCCCATTTTACAAATGTCATGGCACATGGGGCTTAAGTGATATATTCAAGGTCACACCACTATAAATGGCAAAGACGTGTTCCAATCTAAGCAATCACAATAACAATAATAACCGCAATAGCAAAAACAACATTAAGATACATTTGATAACATGATGTAGCATTTATTATATGCCAGGTACATATAAGGGCTTTGCATCTATTAGCTCATCAAATCTGACACGTACCCTGTAAGATAACTACCGTCATTGTCCCCATTTCACAGGTGGAAGGGAAGGTCAAGGGAAATTCAGTCATTTGCCTAAGGCCTCAAGACCATAAGAGTGTAGATTCAGGGATGTGCATGCTGCAGTGACTAAGACCTTGTGGGAGAGCTGACCACCCAGACCCCAGCCAGATTCCTATGAGCTCCAGGGGCAAGCACTCCTATGAAGAATTGGCTCAAGCTCACCTCCAGGCTGAGACAAAGGGTCACCCAGGACTGGCCACCACACAAATCCTTCTTCCTTGGTCTTACAAAACATGAAAGATGCTATTATCAGAAGCCAAGCCTGCTTGCAAACTACAGAGGTGACACGAGGTAAATTCATTTCTTCTTGTCAACAGAAACTCAACAAGGGTATAATCAGAAGCTAATGTGTGTGCTGTGACTGTGCCCATCACGGGGTGGCACATAATTGGACAAGTTCTCCATGCCTGGAGGAGCAGAGCTGAGCCCCATCGCTGGGAAGTGTCATTCATCTGGCCAGAATACATTGGTTTTTAATGACATTATGGAAATAGTGCTGCAGGGCTGTGGAAAGGACAGAAGCTTGAGGGGCAGGGCCTCACCAGGTCTCCGAGAGCTTCAACCTTGAGAAAGAACCTTCTGGCCCCATCCAGAATAGCCACTTTGCTCTAGGGATCTCTCCTCTAGGTTTCGTGGGTTTATGTCTCCTGGGCTTAAGGAACAGAGATTGGTGTGGCTGAACCTTCTTGCTGAATGGATCCCAGGGCACCGCAGGTGAACATCAAGGTCAGTTTCTCAAGAGACTGAGGGGTTAGCGGATTACCAGATAGAGGACAGGCCCTTTGCTTCCCCAATAACTGTTGACAATGGTAATACCTACTCTTACGATGAGTCAGACAATTTTCTGAGGACTTTATGTATATTAACACATTTAATCTGAAAAATAATCCTATGTAATAGGTGTTGCCGTTGTCCTGATTGTATAGATGAAGAAACTGAGGCACAGAGAGGTGAATTTATCTCAGATCACACAGGTGAAAAGTTGTGTTTGAGCACTAGCAGTCCATCATCCTAATCACACTTCCTACTGCCTCAATGAGTTGACACAGCCCAGCCCTGAAGAAGTGGGTGGCGGCAGGGAGGAGGGGGTGAGGTGCCTCCCTGGCTATTAGCATTCATTTCATTCACATTTTTATCAGGCACCTCTTTTTATAGATACTGCTCTGGGCACTGACGATACAGTGGAGTATAAACAGATAAGACTTATATTCTGCAAGGAGACACAAATCCCATATAAATGTACAAATCAGACAATTTCAGAGAATGGCAAATACAATCAAGAAAATAAAACCAGGAGGTCATAGTGACCGTGGCAGGAAAAGGTAAGGAAGTTATCTTAGAGAGGAGGAAACGGTAACATTAAGAACCAGAGGTAACTGTTTAGGAGAAGGCCTAGCCAAGACTGAATAATTCATGTATGGTTAAGAGGCTTTCGATTACCCACAAAATACAGGAAGGAACCAGTCACTGAGGCTCTTGAGAAGCCCAGAAGTTAGAGACCCATGAAGACAAAGGCAGCCTGGGCTCTGCTCCACCTGCCCACTCGTGGGCCTAGGTGTCAGAAGTTCTGCCATCTTGCACTGCACCACTGGAAGCCACTGTCTCTTCAGAGCCATCAGAGAAGACGGCGACTGCATCACCGCACATGGGCATCCCCTGCCTCAGCCCAGAAGTGACGCACATCTCTTAGCTTCCCATGTCCTGCCTAACCGTGGGAGCTGGAAATTTACAGGAGCAACTGGAATATTCGTAAACCTAATGGCCTCGGCCACCAGCCCACAAGGGACACTAATGGAGACAGCAGAGTTGTGTGAGGGTTCATGAGCTAAGAGACGGAACCCAGCCAGGCTGAGTAGAAAATAAGCCATCGACAAGCAGGGAGTTAATAGGTTTTTCCAAATGAATGGCCCTTAATTTCACTTCATTGAGAGGTGAGGGATCAGGTGAAGGAAGCGAGGTGAAAAGGAGGATTAATCCATCCATCAAAGACCTTGGGTACTGAAAACAGGAAAAGATGAATTCATTTGTGAGCCATAATGATTCACTACCATGAGAAATAATTATCCCGAAGCTTATTTGGTCCCAGAATCAATCTTTATTTAACCGTACTTATTTTTGGCGGCTCACTTGCCTCTCTTGGAAACTCAAGAAATGCTTTCTATTTTTTTTTTTTTTGGTAAATTCCAAAGACTTGCTTATTTCATATTTTTCAACAGAGTGATCTTTGTGTGGACTTCCTGTCTTCCCTGTTTGCTGGCCCCTTCTATCATGAGACCTTACCCACAGTCATCACTCACTCTACAATCATTGTCCCTTGCTTCCTACAGAGCACTCATTACTACTTTAGGTATTATTTTCTTTTTAATAATCTGGCTCTTCAACTGGAATATACGGTGAGTAAAGGCAGGGACCTTGCCTGTCTCCATTGGCCATATCCCCAACACTACACCAATCAAGCAACAGACTAAGCCACAATTAAATTAATGAACAAAAAGAAACACTATTAACAATCTCACGTGGCCCTGTCTCTTAGTCTTCATAACAATCTCCATTTATTCTTTTTAATTATTCCCATTTTACATATTAATAAATGGAGGCACAGAGAATAATTAAGTAACTCGCTCAAGGTTATATGGATATAGTAAAACAGCCAGAATTTGAATCCAGGAAGTTTGTCCAGAGGTTCCATGCTTTTTTAACATACATGTATAAGAAATATTTGTTGGTTAAATAAATAATAAATAAATGAATGGCTGTCTTGGGTTTCCTGCCTTCTTTCCCAGGGTTATTTGCTTTCAACTTTTACTGGCCCCACTATGTGTCAGGCATGGTCTTAAATTCTCTTCAGACATTATTCAGTTGAGGATAGTCCCATCTACCATCTTTCCATGGCATTGGTCCCAAGCCTGGTACTTAGAACTGCACCGTATTGTCCAGCTCCTCCTTTGCCAGCTGGTGCCTCCCTAATCTGGAATCATGGACTGAGTACCTTCAAAAGAAAAATCAAATCAAAGATCAGGTGGAGATGTTTCTGACTTAGTGGGTCTAGAAAACCCTGGCCTCCCTCGCCCACTCTGCCCAGAAACTGAATTACAGAGAGAAGAAATGATGGGTTTCAAATCTGTGTCCACCCTTGAACCCAAGAAACAAATGCCAACATGGAATAGCAGAGAGGGAAGGAAGAAAGTGTTTTTCCTACTTAATTGGCTCTAAAAGTAGAGACATATCAAGTTGGGTTATTATAGATGTATCGTCATCCAACACAAGTCTTCAACTGCCATGCAAATACACCCTACTCTACCATGTAGCTCCTGTGGTTCACTCTGTTGTGATGTAACTGTGTGTGTTTCTACTTGAATCCACTGAATACGGCTTTGTGCTGGGACCTTGAATAATTTCTGGCACACAGTTGGTGCTCAATAAATAATGATGGAATAAATGAATGAGGGATCCCCATTTTTTTACCTACCTTGGCCTTGGCTTCCTCTCTCACTTTTGTGACTGCCAGATAACCCCTAGCTCCATCCCCTTGAGACTTCCAAGTCTCAGACACATTCATGTGCTGACTGATCTTGAATACATACTCCCTCCCCAAAAGGGATGCTTGCCAGGACCCTGCATCACAGAATATAGGAATATCAAGGGAAACGTTGCTTTAAGTGAACAGCAGAATCTATGCTAGATTTCATGACAAACCTTGAAACACAAGACTGCTGCAGTAACCATTCTTCCTGAATTGTGGAACTTCATAGACTCAGGTTAGCCCCAAGTGATGCTCTGCTCAGCAATTTAAAACCCAATCATGCAAAGCCAAGTGCTTTCAAGTCTGAGAAACAAAAACATTTCAACTGCTCAGCACATCCAAATTATCACTTCCTTAACAACCCACCTCGTTCCTCCCCTTGATTCTGAAAGCCAATTTAATAAGAAAAGCATATTAATAATCTTGCCCTCTCACTGGCCTTCCATCCCTCCCTCCTATTTCAGTATCTTGCAGTTGGTACCTCGGGTCATTTGTTTTGTTCTCGTCCTTAGGCTGAAGGGCGTTTTTGAAATTGCTAAATAGAGTTTATTTGGCAAATTCAGATAAGGAACAAATTCAAATGCACTCTCTCATTTTCCTGTAATGCACTGGGTTTCTTCCCCCAGTTCACTGGAAGACTGGCTGGGTACCTCCTCATTGTGTCCTGCAGGAAAGTGTCTCTTCTGGTCACCTTGACTGTTAAATAAGTAAACAGACTCTTTGGGGTTGCTGTGTCCTGTGATATTGGCAAAGACTCTGACCCTAGCCAAGCACGCACATATCAATGGACCACCAACTGTGGTAGAATTACTGGACCCAAGACTGAATTTGATGCATCTGTCCTGGTGAAATAGCATTATATTTCTTCCATATTCTTCTGGTTCAAGAACATTGTTCCCAAGCGCAAGGGACAGCCCTGTCCAGCATAAACATGATTAAAATGCCCATTGCCTGACTGCCCTGTTGATCGAGAAATATGGCCATGCACAGAGTCTGCAAGCATCCTGCATGTTGCTTTAAAGAAAAGGAAGAGGGGAAGTGTTTCCAGAGAATAAGGTTGCCAGGGTTTGAATCTCAATGTCACGATCTGGCTTTAAGACTTTGAGTGAGTTGCTTCATCCCACAGATCCTCAGTTTCCCCATCTGTAAAATGAAGAGTACCAATGTCCTGGTGTGATGTGTTTAAGGATTACATGAGATCATGTACGCAAAGCATCCTAGCAGAAAACCTGACACATGGTCATCAGGAGCTAAGATTTACCAGCACTCATCATATACCAGGCCTTGTGCTTGAACCCCACCTACATTATATCATTAAGCCTCACTGCATGCATAAGAAATGGGTGTTACCATCCCTATGTTACAGCAGAGAAGACTGATGACCAGAAAAGTTAAGTAACCTGCATAAAGGCAAGGAGGTAGAGATGAGATGAGTGAAATTAGGATGAAAACTCAGGATTCTCTTAACCACATGAAAAGAATCCATGTGGAAAGTGTCTCCTACCAACACTGAGTTGAGGCTCGTGTCTGTGGGCCTCTGTCTGGGGCTGGTTGACAGGCAGCTCCAGAGAGATGCTTGGGGATGGTGGGCTTGGAGCCAGAGGTCAGGGTTTGACTCTCGTGTGTGCTGTGTGACCCACGGCCTTTTTACCACTTAGGTGTGCTTCACCTCCTTCCTCTAAAAGACACAGGGCTTTGTAACCTTTGACCTAAGGTAGGATTCTTATACTACCGCATGCTCAAGGACATAATAATAAAACAGTAACAACACTCAGCAGGGCATTAAAAGCTTTAAGCAAATAATAACGGATACTAATATAATAATAGTTACCACATATAGAATACATTATATTTCAGAAACTGTACTAAAAGCTTCATTAAAGCACTTAATCCTCAGTGCAACCTTATGAAGTAGATGCTTTTTATTAGCCCCTTTTACAGATGAGGAAACTGAGACATGTAATGGTTAGGTGACTTGCTCAAGGTCACAAAACTAAATGCTAAAAACTTGGGATTCACGTGGTTGCATTGAAACTTTATTGAAAGGATTGGTCAATCCAAGGGAACAACACATCTGGACTGTGCTCCACAGAAACAAGCATTTTAGTTTCACTAGAATCACTGGGATAAGCAGAAGCAAGCAAACCCCTTTTCTACAGGACTTGATATGTAAATATGAATGGAAACCATCAAGAGGGAAATAGAGTATGCAGCCTACCCTGAGCTTTGAGGGACAACAGTGTGCCCTGATGGACAACTTGAGACGTACCAGATCTGAGTCATTTACTCTAAATAGAACAGCCTCCCATTGGCTGTTGGAAGCACAAAGTAAAAATCAAAAGAAGAGAGAAAGGAAAAGTGAAGAGCTCATTGCCCTCCATCCTATATCTTTTGTCCTCTGATTCGGATCAGGAAAGGTGTGTCTGCCTACAGAACTGGAGACCCACAAGCCACATGCTGAATGAAGGCCCATGGAAGTCCCAAAAAGAGATGGAACCAGTGAAAGGAGGTCAGCCTGGAGCAGTCCTGGGAAGCTGAGGCCCAGCCCAGAACCTGCTAGAATCAATCTTTAACACAAGTGTGACATTTACTTGGGCTGCTGGGATCCATCTGGAAAGAAGAAGTCTTGTATATTTCTGCTCTTATTCTCCACAGGTTCCAGAAATATATTCCTGTAATTCTTTTAGCTGATAAGTATGAAAAACAGAATTTTAAATATTCCAGTGGGGATCTGACAGAACAGGGCCACATTCATTAGCTACTGAATTTCCCAATGACTCCTAGAAATTGACACAATTAGACAAAATTAAGTGCCTCTGTCCTGAGGATAGGCTGCCACTGTTCTTTAGGGCATATCTTTGCAAAGGAAGGTGCTGGAATTCCACACACAAGCCACATCCCTCTCCCTCTCATGGTCTCTCCCTGAGCAAATCTAAAATCTAGTGCCAAATTCCTTGGAGCTAATTCTAAAACCAGGAAAGCTTTTCGTAAGATTATAAAGATTTTATTGGCCTTTGAAGATGAGTCCCTTTGCTCTGCAACTTACTTTCTTAATGCAATCCTTGAATTCTCCCTGCTGTGGTCTGAATGTTTGAGCCTGCCCACCCCCAATTCATATGTTGAAACCTAACCACCAATGTAATTATATGAGCAGATGTAGCCTTTGGAATGTGATAAGGTCACAGAGACAGAAGTCTCATGGATGAGATTCATGCCCTTATAAAAGGGGCTCCAGAGAGCTGCCTTGCCCCTTCCATGATGTGAGGACACAGCGAGAAAGTGCCATCTATAAACCAGGCCTCAGGCCCTCCCCACTCATCAAATCTGCTGGTGTCTTGACCTTGAAATTTTCAGCCTCCAGAAGTGTGAGAAATAAAAGTGCTTATAAGCCCCCCAAGTTTATGGTATCTTGTTATAGGAGGCCAAACAGACTAAGACATTTCGCCATTCTCCCATTGACTGGGCAAAAGGATAGCATCACTTCCATATCTATAGCAGTTATGGAAACTCTGGGACCCAGCAAGTTGCTCCCAACCCACTGGGAGAGTAAGCAGGGAAACTGAGGTTAGGAAATGAACTCAGTTCCTTTTCTCCACGCCATCTTTTTTCCCCTGTAAGAAACTTATCAGCAGTTCTTTTGCATCTAGAGTCAATCAAAAAATCATTAGCTAAGGTCAGACAAGAAACCACAGCTTTGGTTTCTTTGATTTCAAGCTTAGAATAAGAGCAATGTAACTTTAAAGAGCATGGATGGCAGTAACTGTCTCTGGGAGGCCAGCCACTCAAACTGTCCAGGCCCAGAATCAACACTTATTTGGCAAAAATTGTTGTTGTCAATTTTTTAAAAGAGCTCTAAACTTCCAGCGAGTCTTATGTCGATTTATTTACAAAATTGTTGTTGTCAATTTTTTAAAAGAGCTCTAAACTTCCAGTGAGTCTTATGTCGATTTATTTATATGTCCCTTTCTTTTTTTCTTTTTTCTTTCTTTTTTTTTTTTTTTTTTTTTTTTTGAGATGGACTCTCACTCTGTCACCCAGGCTGGAGTACAGTGGTGTGATCTTGGCTCACTACAACCTCTGCCTCCTGGGGCAAGTGATTCTCCTGCCTCAGCCTCCTGAATAGCTGGGACTACAGGCACTCACCACCACACCCAGCTTATTATTGTGTTTTTAATAGAGATGAGTTTGCACCATGTTGGCCAGATTGGTCTCAAACTCCTAACCTCAGGTGATCCACTGGCCATAGCCTCCCAAAGTCCTGGGATTACAATCATGACCCCTCTGTGCCTGGCCTCTATATCCTTTCATAGGCAAGAATAGTGATGTAGAGGGCATACCACACTTTACAGACACAAGTATGAACAAGTCTTTGGAAGGTAACTGTTTCTTGTGCAAGAATCAAATACACCTGCTGACACCTCTAGTTTTATCTCTGGTGACAGCATGAGTGGCTGAGTGAGCAGGATGAATCTTGGGCCTGGGGTACAGACCAGAGCAGGGGCTTCCACACCCCTCTGGAAAGCAAGAGGAACTGGAACAACCTGGATTTCAGAATAGTTTAAAAAAATATCCCATGGGTCTTCACAGCAGAATCTCTAAGTGGAGTATATAGCCATTTTGAAGTTGGCCTACATGGATGCCAGTGCTCAAAAATTCTAATGTTGCCAAAGAAACCTTCAGAGAACTACAGCAAATTCACAAGTAATGTGCTCCACTCTAGAGAAGACACTGCCAAAATTCTAGACCCGGCATCCCCAAACTACGGCCCAGGGGCCTCATGCGGCCCCCTGAGGCCATTTATCCAGCCCCCCGCCGCACTTCAGGAAGGGGCACCTCTTTCATTGGTGGTCAGGGGGAGGAGCACAGTATGTGGCGGCCCTCCAACAGTCTGAGGGACAGTGAACTGGCCCCCTGTGTAAAAAGTTTGGGGACGCCTGTTCTAGACCCTACCTACCAGGGACCTCGGACGAGTCCCTTCCCCTGCATGCATTGTCACCACAAACCATCCTTGTATGTGGGGTCTTTCTCCCCTCTTCAGCTGCCTCCTTACCTCCCGGGGCAGCACCAAGTCACTGTGATGACCTCACAATCATGCCTGGTGATTATGAGGACTTAGTGGGATGATGCTCCGGGCAACCACAAAGATTGCTCACCGGTGACTCAGTGGTTGACTCAAAGGCTAGGGGGTGGTTTGGGGGTGGAGGCAGAAGTCCAGTGAGCTGGACTCCACCCTTTCTCTCCCTTCAGTCACAGCTCCATTTTTATCTGTGCTATATGTTGGAGTCTAGCCAAGATGTTATTTGAACAAAGATTCTGAAAGATCAAAGAAAAAAGTTTGAAAAGCACTGGGACAATGCTTTCAGGGGACTTTATCTAAAAGGCTGCAACAATGTAAAGAGATATTATTGCTTTTTATTACTGTGATATGTTTAGTGTATTGTAAATTTTTTAAGAGCTCTGTAAGTGACAGTAGTGAAGAAATGCTCATTTTAATGTGACCAGTCAACTCTGAGAAGACTAACATTGTGTCTCAAAGGCCAAGATGCAATGAAAATATGACTCTTACCAAGGACAGAAACTCCCAGGAAGCCACAATTAACTCAAAACTACCAGGACATTTGGAGATTATCCTTCTGGAAGACCAGAAGTTCTGATCTGTGGAAAATTCTATAGATATTCTCTGTCAGACTCCAGCCTCTTTGGTAAGCTGGCCACAGATGATTTAGAGGACAATGACCCTGATATTCACTAGAGCTCTGAGTGAGGCCAGATAAGCCCATTTAAGCAGACATGTCAGCCCTTCTCTGAACTAGGCTCTGTCACTCAGATCTCAGATCTTAGGGTAGCTGTAGTCCACCCCTTGCTTTCTTGTTACCCCAGATAGTCAATGTTATCCTCTGTTTTTCCTTCCTCCTAGGGAGAAAAGAATTCAGAACCCTAGTCTGAGTATATGAATTATACTGCAAACTGTTTCTGTGAGTCATTCTCAAAACTAGGTCTGGAGGGACCCCGAGAGATCCACGGATTTCTTGCAATATTCATGTAACAATGTTCGTCTCTTTAGATCTATTACCATTGAGTAATCGGTTGATATTTAATAACAAAATAACAGCAAGCACCATCTTGATAGCTTCAAAAGCAACTCTCTTCTTCTAGTCACTTCTAGGGCATACTCTTTGAAGCTGAACTAGTAGACTGGACTGTCCTTGGCCCACCAAAGTCGTCCACAACAAGAACATTTCAAGTTCAGATTGCATAGCAATATTTGCAAGTGTTTGACCAGACTTGTCAGACAATGTGCCTGAATAGTCTTCCTGAACTCCCCTCTTTAACACAAAGAAGATCCTATTCTGGCTTTCTGGCCTCACCTGTGCCTGCCACCAATGGGCTAAAACACATTAACTATGCTGTCCACATGCAGGGTTCAAGTTAGGTAACAAAATATGCCTTGATGGTTCCCTAAAAAATGAAAAAGATCCTATTTTCATTGCATGCTAGTGTTGGATCAGAAAACAATAGTCTCTTATTTCTCCTGGTTAGCGGTCCTTTGGAAATCACAGAGGAAATACATGCACACAGTTAAGAGAACCACTTCACATCTGCTGGTCCATGATGCTACTTAAGTGAACACTACACTGATGTGTCCATTCCTGCTCCCTTTCCCCTTTATGCTAAATGCTCTCCCATATGGCTTTCTGCATCAAGGGAAATGTTCTCTATCTGTGCTGCCCAATATGGTAGCCACTAACCACACATAACCACACATGGGCATTGAGTGCTCAAAACGTGGCTAATGCAAATGACAAACTGAACCTATCATTTCATTTAAACAACCATATTAATTTGTGTCTAGTGGCTACCATATTAAACAGTGAAGTACGTCTAAAATTTAGGACCTTGGAGTACGGCGTGTGTGTGCATGTGTGTGTGTGTGTGTGTGTGTGTGTACAAAACAAACACTGCTCCTTCTGTAGTGAGTGCTGGCCTTTGGTCAGGGTCTCAGGAATATGCAAAAGGAAGTGACCAGAAGTTCTAGGCTTTTAAGGACTTATCAAAAGAAATTGCCTACCACTCTCTGGTAAGTACTGTAGAACATCTACTAGGAATAGGAGGATATGAAGATAGAGAAGCAACAAAAGGTACAGACTCATTAGAGGCAAAATATAGATGCCACCTTGTAAGCTGGTTGATAATTCAAAGTGACAGTTCTCCCCGACTTAGCTGGAAAGCCAAAGGCCAAATGGGAAACATCAGTCTCTTCACGTCCATGGAGGACAATCCCCTGAATGCAAAATTAGAACTTGGTGACTGTTTCTTGATCCGGCCCTTTGTATTTTTCATGAAGCTTAAAGGAGATTAATGGGACAATCAGGACATTATAGATGAGAAACACAGGCACTTCAAATGAGGCTGTGACAAATGGTTGGGAGGCCTTTAGGATGGGGGAAGAGAGGACGTGGAACAAGCCCCGGACTGGGAAGCTCCTCACCATGGTTCACACCCTGGTCCTGCTAATGACCACCTGGCCAGGAGACCCTGGAAAGGCATCCAGCCCTTCCCTGAGAGCCACTGGACACAGGATTAGGAGCCCCATCATTGAGAGGTTGTAGGGCTCAAGAAGGATCATACTGGCAGCAAGCACTCCAGAAACTATAAAGCTCTATTTTGATGAATCACATTATTATTAAGGAGTTCAATCAACATAATAATTATTAATAATGGCTAAGATTTATCAAGTGTCTGCTATTGCCAGACAATATATATACAAAATCTCTAGGGCTTATAGCAACCCTACAAGATATATCTATTTATCCGCATTGTTAGTGCGTACTAGATGTTGTTACAAGTGTCTTCCTTATATACGAAAGTATATATATATATATATATATATATATATATATATATATATATAAAATACATAAAATTTGTAAATGAGTTAAATGAGGATTAATCCTTACAACAACCTATAATGTGCACATTATTTATATCAACATTTTACAGATGAAACAACTGAGGCCGAAGAGGTAAAGTGACAGCTGCCATCATCCCAACTAAGTTGGAAGGCCAAATGACAAAATAAAACATAAGAACACAATCACCTGAATGACAGATTAGATCTCAGTGACTATTTCTTGATCCAGGTTTCGTCAATGGAAGACCTGGGACATGAACCAAAGCACAGTTAGTGATCAGTAAAGACAAGATTTAGGCTCAGGCAGTCTGGCCACAGGACTTGTTTTCTTCACCTCCATGGCATTCTGCCTCTTTATTTATTTATTTTTAATTTTTTATGTTTTTTGAGACAGAGTCTCGCTCTGTCACCAGGCTGGAGTGCAGTGACATGATCTCAGCTCACTGCAACTTCTGCCTTATGGGTTCAAGCACTTCTCCTGCCTCAGCCGCCCGAGTAGCTGGGCCTACAGGCACGCGCCACCATGCCCAGCTGATTTTTGTATTTTTAGTATAGACGGGGTTTCAGCATGTTGGCCAGGATGGTCTCCATTTCTTGACCTCGTGATCTGCCTACCTTGGTCTCCCAAAGTGCTAAAAGCAACGGAGCCAGGATTCGAAACTCAGGACTGCCTGTCTGTCTCCAGCCACTCAATCTTTTCTCCAGTCACCAGAGAATGATACAGGATTTCATGTAGGTGAAGAAGACAGGTCCTGTGGCCAGACTGCCTGAGTCTGAATCTTGACTCTACTGTTCACTAACTGTGTCTGTGTTCATGTCCCAGCTCTTCCATTGACTAGGCCTAGATCAAGAAATAGTCACTGAGATCTAATCTGTCATTCAGGTAATTGTGTTCTTATGTTTCATTTGAACATAACATTGGAGAAAAGACTGAGTGGTTGGAGACCGACAGCAGGTGTGTTATAATCCACAAACTATTTATCACCACTGGCTTTGAATAGTTCTACCTCCTATCAGTGTGAGACGTCTGGGGAAGCCCCGCCAGCGTTTTTGCTTTTTCTTTCTTTCTTTTTTTTTTTTTTTTTAGCATTTCAGGACTGAAAGTAAATTTATCTTCCTCAGCAGGAAGAAAAGAGAGGCTGTGGAGGTTGGGAAGAGCTTTAGAAAATGTGGCATCAAGTCCGTTGCCCTCTTTGAAGAAAGCAGCTCTGGAAAAGGCCTAGAACATTAGTTGCTATAAAGTTCTAGATCATTCTGTGTGGTGCCATAATGCCAACAGCACTCTTGTCTGTCCAAAAAATTCATCATATACTATTAAAGAATGGATGTCTTTGGACAAAGTCCAAGAAAGTTTGTCCAGAGTACTAACTTAGAAGAGACTACAGACAGAAGCAAAAGGGTAGTTTGATGGCTGAATTACCCAAGGAAAAGCCTAGAGTTTGAGTTGTCACAGATTAAGCAACAAAGATTATGTCTTGGAGCTATATAGAACCTTTACTGCCCACAAAAGAGAGACTATGCTAACTTCAGTGCTCTGGTAAATATTTCTTTGATGCCTTACCATAACAAATGCCTTCTGAGCATCTGATATAGTTTGGCTGTGTCCCCACCCAAATCTCATCTTGAATTGTACTCCCATAATTCCCATGTATTATGGGAGGGACCCAGTGGGAGATAATTTGAATCATGGGGGTAGTTTCCCCATACTGTTCTCATGGTAGTGAATAAGTCTCATAAGATCTGATGATTTTATCAAGGGTTTCCACTTTTGCATCTTCCTCATTTTTCTCTTGCTGCTGCCATGTAAAGAAGTGCCTTTTACCTTCTGCCATGATTCTGAGGCCTCCTCAAGCCATGTGGAACTCTAAGCACAATAAACCTCTTTTTCTTTGCAGTCTCAGGCATGTCTTTATCAGCAGTGTGAAAACGGACTAATACAGCATACATTGTCCACTTCCTTCCATCAGTCCCCAAAATTCCATTTGGGGATCCATGTGGCTTCAGGGAAATCAATTTCTTCAATGTTCTCTGCTGCAGTGCTGGGTTCAGGAATGGGAAGGTGACCTAAGCCGGTCCAATCAGAGTGACTCTCAGGTCTTGCTGGGAGTGCTGGGAAAAGATGCCATTTTTTTCTCATTGGGCATGAAGAAGGAGGCATCTAGCCCCAGGATCTCCATGGGTCATACTAGGGCCTAAAAGGTGCCAGCCTTTGATAAAGACACCAAAGGATATGAAAGACAGCATAAGACAGAACAGAGAGATGGAAAGAAGTCAGATCCTTGGTGATATTATTGAGCCAATACATCAAGCTTGGCCTTAAGTCAGGCCAAATTCTGTGCTTTTCAGTTCTATAAGACAATATATCTCCTTTATTATTTAAGCTAGTTTGTGTTAGGGGTTCTAGTCTTCGCAAATGAAAGCACCTAAATTAATACAAATGTAGATCTCTGTGACCATCCCTCTGGTAAAAGGAGAAGGCAGAGTCAAAGGTGACATTACATTTCCTGAAGCTGGAAGCTCCATCTCCTAGAAAACTCATGCATTACTCAGTGAAAAAACAGATTCCCTGTACATCATCACGCAGGAAACTCCTACTCACTCATCAAGACCCAACTCTAATGTCCCTTTCTGTCTCCTAGACTATGTTTACATAAAATTAATCACTTCCCTGTTTTATTCCCATAGAGGCATATTACTCATTCTTTTATGTAACTATAAACAGAGAGCAATTGCATACAGCTCAAAGGCAGAGAATGTCATATTCATCCCTATATGCATCAAACCCAGCACAAGCACATAGATGCTGGATTCTCCAGGTTGCATGGCCTTTGACAAGTCCTCTACCATTCTGACTCTGTTTCCTCTCCTGTAAAATAGGGCTAATTGTATATCTCAGGATTGTTGTGAAAAATATCAATAACAGGCAGCTACAGGAATTTCATTAAAATGTGTTTAATTATAGTAATATTAAATTGATAAGTAATTTTCTAAATCTTCAATAGTCTTCAGCTCAGCATTGATAGCCAAAAATTAGGCCAGTTAAATGATGTAAATCTTCAGTTAGAAATAACTTCTTAACTTCATAGTTGGAAAAATATGGGCATAGAATTTGTCTTTGCCTCTAGATCAGGTCTGTGTTGGTAAATTAGACATTGTGTGACCTTTCAACATCCAGGAGCAAGATGGCAGGAGGATCATGCCACCAACTGAGGTACCTTGCAGGAAATCAAACAGGAAGAAATCCCCTGACGGGATCAGCTGGGCAAACATGGGTCACCACAGGTCTGGTCCTTCAGCTGCCCAACAAAACCATACATAGTGGATAACTATTATCTTTACCTGACTAGCATCCTTTGCTTCTTCTGGTATGTCCTATACCCCACTCTCAATTCTCCTGGTTCAAGAGAATTGAACCTACACCCTCCGTCTCCAAGAGTAATATCCACCCAGGTTTGCTCAGTAAGACTACCAGACCTATCTTCCTGGCCATGGTGATTGGTTTAGAAGCAACATGCCAACAAAACTGATCCAATGAGAGTGAGTTCTAGTACTTTTGCTGGAACTACTGTATATCTGTATGTGAAAGATAATCTATCCATTGAGAGCCAAAGATAAGAAGCCAAAACGATATGCATTTGATTCTGTTATGGAAATTCACATAGAAGAAGGCTGTCCAAGTATAAAACCAACACTGAAGAAAGGAGAAGTAAGAGATGGAAGTAGAAGTGAAGTGAACCAGTGACAGCAAGAGACTCAAAGATATCATTTGAGTGCCTGGAATCAGCTAAGTCTGAAGAGAAGCCTAACCCTAGGCTTTTCAGTTACCCAAGCCATCAAATTCCCATCCCCATTTTTTTGGTTCTTAAGCAGCTTGAACCATAGTTCTCTCACTTGTATGTAAGAGATTCCTGAAGATGCATGCACTCCCTCAGGTGACTATTTCCATCATTTAGCAGTTCCTGACACCCAAGGACACTGGGACAGTCATTCTGGTAGTATCTTCTGGTAGAGAATAATAGAATCAAATCTGACAGTCAGAGAAGATCTGCCTGCCTCTTTTTAGATATAGCCAACTAGAAAGGAGAGATTATTAATTTAGCCTTGATTTCAAAGCCTTGTCTTGTATATTTCACTCAGAACTTTTTATCTTCCTGTATTCCCCTGGTTCCTCTCTAGCTGAATAAAGAACCATTTTTAAAGCAAACAACCTCACTGTTTATCTAGAAAGCTTTCTGCTTTATTGGAATATGTGATTTATTTAAAAAATTAAATTTCCCATGAGATACAATAATTTAAATTAAGAGAAAAGCTTGTCTTTCTTAAACTTCAGTTTCTGTATACAAATTGATGTTTTATAGATTCCAGAAACTTTCACTGTTATGAAGATGGCTCTCAGTTTTCCTGCTGGATTCAGATTCTCTTCATGACTTAAAACAACATGAGGAGGATGAGTCACAACTGTAAACTGGTGAATTGCAGAAAGAACCACCTAAGAATTCAAATGTCAGCTTAAGAAAGACAGAAAGGCTTAAAAATCAAAAGCAAGATGAGATGAAATGGACTGGGGGATCTCAAGAACACCAAGTCACAAAATGAGCTTAGATTCAGAGGGAACTTGCAAATGATCTGATTCAAGATACCAAAAAAAGGTTTTAGTTGAGGACTTTTTCCAAATAAACATTTGAGCCAAAGCACAACATAAGAAAAAGATACAAGTGGGACAGCTCCTTCAAGCAGCAGGGATGTTAAGGAAAAGTGGGGAAAATCAGCTGAGAATCCCCTACCCTGCCCTCAGGACTCCTGCAACCTGGCTGAGAGCCACAGAACTGGTCCTCTCTCTCTGACTGTTCCCCAACATCCCAGAGCTTCAGGTGGGGCTACACTAAGAGGAAGTCCTCCAAGGAAACTCTCCAGATTAGACCAGCCTTTTCCTGCTAGTGGTCTTTGATAAGCATACATGGTAAAGAATGGGATTCACTAACTTGTCTGTAGGAGATATGATTAAATATGTCTCAAAGCATCTCCTCCACCTTCTCACACCCACCCATTAGAACAGGATGTTATCTACAGGCTGACGCCTCCCCATTCCCTCCACCTCCCTTCTAAGGCATGGAACCAAGACACTGCCTAGGACCTAACAAGTGATTGCCCTCCCCTTCCCCATCTCTTCCATTTTCTCTTTTAAGCCCAGAGGACCTGATCCTCTAACGCCTTTTCCAGGCCACTCTCTCCCTCCAGGAACCTGCCAAGTTGGACACAAAGTCCTCCCACCCCTGCCCTCAATACAGACTTCTCCAAAACAAGTCCACAAACACCATTCGGGATGATTCCTGCTAAGACCCACAGGGTGGGAGTGATAAAATTTCCAGTAACATCTACCATGATGTTACTTACAGTCCCAAAAGAGGAAATGTTCTATATTATATAAAATATGTCCAAGGTCCTCCTACAAGTACGAGTGAATCCGTGCCCGGTTCTTGTCTTCTGATCCTGCCACCTCATCCTTATCGTCATCTGTCTCAGTTTTGCTTTAGAAGCCGCCCTCGGTCAAACCTTCACTCTCTTATACAATGAGCGGGGTATCCTCAGTTTCCCCTTCAGGCTAAAAGTAAGCCCCATGCAGTGTGCAGGTGCCTACACCATTTCCTCAAGTTCTTGCTCCTGAGGGTAACGGGCTTAGTGAGGCACTTCCTGCAGAGACCAAAGGAGACTCGTTCACACCCAGAAGGAGGAATATTCTGCCTATTCTACCCCATTTAACCCTGTCTCAACCTGGAGGTGTGCTCACTGCCCAGCAGTGCTTCAGGCCTGCAGTTCCACCGTTAGGCCCTCTTTTGAATCTTGTAGGCGTGGAAGCATGGATTGGCAGGGAGGGGCAGGAAGGTTTTCCCTCCAGGAAGAAGAAACGAGTGTGTTGGTGTGTATGTGAGTGCCACAATGACAGTGCTGCTGCCGCTGCTGCTGCATGTGCTGGGTCTTTGAACGTGGCATCTGTCAGGGCTCAGTGAGGATGACAGATGTCTCTCTGCTTTAGGAACAAACAACACAGCCCTGTGGGGTGACAAAAACAGCCTCAGCCCAACCAGAGCAGAGAGGTGCACTTCTCTGGGAATAATCAGAAGACAGCAGCGTAGGAGTCCAGAGTCTACCACACACCTGCTCTCCTAAAAAAGCATGTTCTCATTATGAAACCTTAGAAGGCAACTCCCACGCCAGAGACAAGTGTGCGGGAGCCTGTGTGGCCTCATTCATTACCAAATAAACCGTTCATTCAAGAAAGTCTTGAAGCATGTCCAGGAAAGGACCCCCCACAAAGACTCAGTTAATCCACAGTGTGAGTGCCCATGGCTATGGCAGCTCTGGGGGTGATACTGTTGAGCCAATGGATCAAGCTTCACCCTGAGTCAAGCCTAATTCTATGCTTTTCATATAGATGAGTCAATCCATTTTCCTGTTCATTTCTGTATCCACAGTACCTAGAACAGTGCCTGGCACACAGTAGGTGTCCAATGGACATTAGTTGAAAGAACAAATGAATGCCAAGGCAGAAAAGGGGGATGGGAGGCAAAGATTTAAAAAAAAAAAAAAAAGAACAACTAAGCAGAGCAAAGTGATAAGAAGAATATTAATAACATGAACTACAAAGGCAGAAATGTCATCTGATCTCAATGCACAAGAGTATAAACTCATTACGGATGCTGAATTATGCTACTGATAGTTTAAGTATTTCTTAGAACTGAATATGAACAGAAGAGGCCATCCCAGGCTTAAATGACTGCACATTCTTGTCTTGGAGAAAACGAAGAAAAATATATAAAGCAAGAGGTACAATACGATGCAATAGATGTTCTAAAACAAAGGCCTGGAGCTATGATTCTGGGACAGCTGGCAAAGATCTCCCAGTGGAGTTGACAATTAGCAGGCCTTGAAGCAAGGATGGACCTGGCAAGAGGCAGGTCAGTCATCACAGACAGAGATGACCACTTCTAACAACTGTGCCTTCTGTGGGCCCAGGGGCGAGAGAGCTGCTGGGCTTCCTAATTTGTCCAGGCTATGGCCAAACTGATGAAGCCATCATTGTTTCAGTCTCTGAGTCCTTCAGAAAAGAAGAAAGAGTCAAGTCTAGTGGAATCTCACTCTGCCTGGACCCCTCCAGTGCCAGAAGAGCACTCCCTCCAAAAGATAGTCGGCCGATGAACTTCGATGATGGCAACGCTCGGAAGGACTGGGGGTGGAAACACAATTTTGACCTTCCAGAGTTGGTAACTACCATGTTGAACTTCCATGGATCTGAAACCAGAGTTTCCCAAGCCAACTGAAGGTGCTGGAGGGGCTTGGCCGCTCACTGGACCCCAAACTGGACATCCTGGAGGCAGCAAGACCCTTCCTCCTCACAGGCCCAGCATGTCCCATGTGATGGGGCAGTGGGCCTCTGTGGGCCCTTGTCAAGAGCTGGAGGCCGCTCCCAAGAGCCTCTCCTGCGGCAGCTGGGATGTTTTAAAAGTGGGACACCAATTCCGAATGTGGCCCTCCAGTGGTGGAAGGCACACCGTGGCTTCTCCTCTGCTTGGTTTGAGGGTGTGTTCAAAAGCTTTGGGCCAATTAGGGAGTAAAAGGGAAGGGACCTATCTATTCCATTGTGGAAGCTGGGCCAGGTACCAGGGACACTCTCGTTCAGGGAAAAAGTTCTGCAGAGGAGGATGAATAAATTTATTTTGTTTTCAAAAAAAAAAAAAAAAAAAAAACCAGAACCTTCTACTGGACTTTTAGTAAACAGAAATACTCCCTGGGGCACCTGGGGAGAGAGGCATCCTCTCCACTTCCAAGGTCTTCACCCTTCCCAATTAATTTTGCTTACTTTTTCTCATTTTCCCATTGACTTCCCAGATGTGTTTCTCAGGTCTCCAAAGAGAAACTCATGGGAGAAACTGAGTCAAGCTACTTTGAGTCTCCTTTCCTACATGACCCTGTCCACAGCACCTGGCCAAGAAGAGGTGCTCTGGGTGGTGAAACGAAGCAGCAGTCAGAATCTCTGCAGGCCACAGGGAGGGAGGGACGGTGGGAAGGGTAGAGCCGAGGGGTGGAGCAGTAGCACTCAGGCCTGAGCCTCCTCACTGCCAGGATGAGGGAGTCGAAATGATCTGAGGTCCTGCCAGCTCTGGGTCCCTCTGAATAAGTGACCCCAGGGCTCTCTGAAGTACTGGGTCAAGGCGCCCTGGTGGACAGAGCTAAGCTTAGTCATCAAGACACAGGTACAAACCTCAGCTCAGTCACCTTCTAGCTGTTTGATTCTGAGAAAGTCGCTTAACCTCTCTAAGCATTTGTGTTCTCATCTATGAAAGAACTATAATGCTTGTCTCACGGGGATGTTGTTAGAACTAGATGTGATGAGGTCTAAATTGCTCCTAGTACAGAATAAGCCATTGTAAATCATAGCTGTTTTAACTACTATTAGTGTAGCATTATCAAGATTATCATCATCATCATCATCATCATCATCATCATCATCATCATCATCAGTGGCAGACAAATTCTCAGAGCAGGTCTGAGAATTCCCAGCTCTGAATTCAGAGCCGTTTGCTCCAGCAGACAGAAATGAGAAGGTAAGGCCTAAATAACACAGGACTAGAGCCCCTGAACTGTGCTGTGCACCCTAACATGAGACTTCCTCCCAGGGAGGCCTCTGGGCCACCTGCCTGGGGTCTCATCATCATTGCCAGCAACAGAGCAAATGGCTGCCCCCTGGATTTGCAGCAAGCAAAGAACAGGAAGGCAGAGCAGGAAAGCATGGGAATTAATGAGATTCAAAGAACTTGAAGATTAGAGGTGTGCAAAAGGAGTTTCCTCCTAATTGCTCTGACACCTCCCACTCCCACTGCAGAGTCACTGCAAGGAGGAGGCAAGTGCCGGAGCAAGAGGGGATGTGTAGGGCTGCTGGTCCAGGTCACTGCTCTCTCCAGGAGCACTGGCTCCAGTTGGGAGTGGTCCAGGGCCTTTCTAAGTCCTGGCAGGACAGGCTGGTCACTGCCCACGGCTGGCCCAGCAGAGTCCACTTGTGGGTCAAGAGCTGCCCAGGCTGATGTGTGCCTTAAGAAACAAGGATGAAAGCCAGGCAGTGCAAATGGGAGCTAGTGATGTGGGCTCAGGAATCGCCATTTCTGACCCAGCCCAGGCAAATGTGGCCCAATTCTCCGTTCTCTTGGAGCTGAGCCCATTTGTAGCCATGCCAAGCCCAGGGTCTCCCTCAGTGGCTGCTGGCAGTTGGTCACAGCTGCCCTTAGAGGCTCAGCTGCTTCTCCTGCACTGTGTCCTCCCTAAGGAGCTTTCAGATCAGTTATCTCACGCGAGGCTCCCAGCAGGCTGCAGGAGGGCAGACTGGCAAGGCGGCCACACTGCGCCTGCATCACAGAAGAGAGGAGGGTGGCCCACTGACAGGCCAGAGACAAATTGGGACCCTCCTGATCTACTGTCCCTTCTCTGCACCCCCAAGGACAATGACTTAGCACCAGGATACATCCTTCCTTGGGAAGAGGGCAACACACACACACATACACACACACACGATGCTGGGATAGGCTGTGAAACAATGTAGAAACAGCCAGAAATATTTGCCTTCAAATCCTGGTTGTGCCACTTCCTGCCCCTATGCCTTTGGGTGCTTAATGTAATCCTTCTGAGCCTCAACTGCTCTATCCATAAAAGGGAGTATGGCTGGGATGGATGAATAGAGTGGCAAGAGGAAAACGCAATGCCCAGAGGACAGCACACTCTCAATAAATGTGAGATGCTCTCAGCATGGCCCTGTCTGACGTCCTGCCTCAGACCTGGCCATCCAGCTCACAGGACTAGCCACAGCCTTGTAGGACGCTTGAGCTGCTGCCAGTCTGCCTTGAGTTCTCTTTCTTGGTTAGAAGGGACTTTCCCCTAAACTATCAGCTTATAAGAGGATATGCATCCATCATATGGGCCTCTGAGAAATCTCTTCATGGACCACTTGCCTACATCAAGAGGCATTTAGAAAAGATGTAGTGCCTGCTGCTGTCTAGGCCAAGCCATCCCACAAGCATGCTGAAGTGTGAGAGAGGCAGATACGTTTCCTTTCAAAGTATCTATGGTCCCCTGGTCCATGATATAATAGGAGAGACGCACAGCTGGCTTAGCTTGCGCCATCTCCCAGTGGGGACGGGCGCCTGGGAGAGCCAAGATCGTAAGGCCTCCAGGCAAATTCAAGTCCTTGTGCTGTCAAGGTGACTCACAATATTGAGAATAGTTTAAGATTGTTAAGAATTATTTTTTTCTGAAAAATACACAGTGAGCTTTCTCAACTCCAGTTTATTCTGGCTAACACCACAGCTTCACTGTTCCTCTTCCAATCGATATTGGAATGAAATGATCCAGTAGGAATTCCAGTTCAGGCCACAGAGCTGACATCTTCTGAATTGCCACTTCTGGGGATTCTCAGACCCAAAGGCAAAATGGGCCCTGGTCATGGGAAAGTCTGTGGCTTTAGATGGACAGAATTTCCAGCCACTGAGGCTGCAGCATCTATGAGCCTGTCCCCAGCTCCACAGCAGGGACCAAAGCCAGGAAGAGCCAAGGACACCCAATGCCACTCCTGCCTTATGCCAGCCCTCAGGGTGAGTGCATAAGTTCTTCCCATAAAAATGGCATTTGTACCCTTAGTAACCTTTTATGCAATTCAACTTCATCTACTCCTAATAAATAGAATTACATGACTTCCTTGCTTAAAGCCCTTCCTTGGCACCTATGTGAAAATGTAAAGTACTTCCTCTGGCACACAAAGCCCCATGCTCTTGTCCTCCCCTTCAGCCTCCTTCCTGCCAGGCACTGGCTTGGCCATCCAATTCAGCCTCCCTGGCTTTACTTCTTCCTTGACTGTGTGTAGCTCTTTCTTGCTTCATAGTTAGACACAGACTCTTCCTCTTCTTTGTCCAGTTAATTTCTGCTCCCCTTTCTGGTCTCAGCTCAAAAGTTGCCTCCTCATGAAAAACTCCCCTGACTGCTTCCTAGTATAAGCTATTCCCAACTGACCCCCACCCTTGCTTCTCTCCTATAGTTGCCTGTTCTTTGTAAAATGAATTTGTCAGTATGCACGATTATATATTTTTGTGTTTATTGTCCTCGTTCTCCGAACATGCAAACTATAAAGCCAGAGAGAATACCTTATTCTCTCTACCAGGTTGCACAATGCCTGATACCTAGCAGATCCTCAACAATCTTTGTCGATTAAATGTGTCCGTTTATTCATTCAGTTTTCCAATGTTTGTCTTCAATCACTTAAAATTAAAATGCCAATTTTTATAATTTCCATGAACCACAAATTAAGAAACTACTGTGTGGCCGGGCATTGGGGCTCACATCTTTACAGTGTCCACACACCTTTACACCTCCAAGAACTTTGGGGGGCCAAGGTGGGTAGATCACCTGAGGTCAAGAGTTCAACACTAGCCGGGCCAACATGGAAAAACCCTGTCTCTACTAAAAATATAAAAATTAGCTAGGCGTGGTGAAGTATGCCTGTAATCTTAGCTTCTTGGGAGGCTGAGGTAGGAGAATTGCCTGAATCCCAGAGGCAGAGGCTACAGTAAGCCGAGATAGTGTCACTGCACTCCAGCTTGGGTGACAGAGTGAGGCTCCATCTCAAAAAAAGGAAAATAGAAAGAAAAAGAAACCACTTTTTCCTTGTCCAAGGAAAATGTGGCACATATACAGCACAGAATACTATACAGCCATAAAAACTGAGGAGTTCATGTCCTTTGTACGGACATGAATGAATCTGGAAACCATCATTCTCAGTGAGCTAACACAAGAACAGAAAATCAAACACCGTGTGTTCTCACTCATAGGTAAACGATGAGAACACATGGACACAGGGAGGGGAGCATCACACACTTGGGTCTGTTGTAGGGGGAGGGGCTAGGGGAAGGACAGTGGTGGGTAGGGAGGCTGGGGAGGGATAACATGGGGAGAAATGCCAGATATAGGTGACGGCAGGGATGGAGGCAGCAAACCACATTGCCATGTATGTACCTATGCAACAATCCTGCATGATCTGCACATGTACCTCAGAACCTAAAGTACAATAAAATATAGAGAGAGATTAAAAAAAAAGAAAAGAAACCACTGTCTGCCAAGCCTTGACTGGAGGCTTACATTAACTTATTTATATTTGTGGTTAGAAACATCACCATTTTTAAATGAGTGAATCCTGACCCTAAGAAGCTAAGTAATCTCCAGAAGTCATGTAGTCAGTAAGTGACAAAACCAAAAGTGAAACCTCTGGCTGATAACTTCTTACTTTTCCTACCAAATGACACAAGTGGCTACAACCTGAATGGCCAGGCCCGAATGAGTAGCAAGCCTTGAACCGCATTGGTCCCCAGCCCGCAGCACCTGGGACAAGACCCAGAGTGGCATCCTCTTCTACCACAGCAGAGGAGACTACTTAGGCAATGAGACGGAACTGGCATGTTTACCTGCCTCTGATTAAACAGAGTTTTTACTTGACAGCAGTTGTTGAAATAATTAGGGCTAGAAATAAATAGGAACTGGGCTAGAATCTGAACCTGCTTACAAAGCCAGTCCTTTTCCATCTGAGCCATAACAAATCCAGTCTACTCAGGGGAAAAATAGGAAACAAGGGGGAAAAGCTTTCGGTTTCTGTAGATTTTAATGAAGGATTGATTGAGGTTTTAGGCAGCAAGAAGGGCACAGCTGGGGAGTAATTGCCAAGAAAATTGAGGTGCAAGAGCTATTTACATAGAAGAATTAACTAAGGTTCCTCACCGGTGCTCAACTGAAAGCGACGGTAGCAACTGGACCAAATGACAAGCATCCCAATCTCATCCACTAGCACCCCACTCTAGGAATCAGAACCCCCTTGTCATTGCCTCTTTCAAAGGTACCACAATCCACCCCAAGGCAGGCAATGGCAATTCATGTGTATCCTCCACTTCCAAACCTTCAGTAACCCAGACACCCTTTCTAGGGAGCTTCTGAAGAAAAGGCTTTAGGCAACTTGTTCAAGATCACTTAACACCACACACAATGGCTAAAGCAGGACTGAATCCCAGATGTTATGACCCTAGAGAACCTCTCAATCAATGGTAGAACTCTCATGCACCATCTTCTTTGGTTAGGGGCAGAGGAGGGATAACTTAGAGCAGGTGATAGTGTGGCTTCCCACAGGTTAGCCACTTTACAAGAATTCATCTCTGTCCCTTTACTTCGTATCTGTCCCTTTACTACACTTTATGGCCACATTTTATTTCCTGTTTTCTTCCTCTTCCTCTTTATTGTACCTCCATCCATCCTTTTGTAGTGCCACTTTCACCCTGGTGTGTGAACTTGCTGCTGACTTCCCAAGTGAATTCTGAGAACCAGTTTCCTGTGCTTCGTGCTCTGTGATGGTTCAAGCCACTCATCACACCTCTCATGGGGATCTCTGGCACTGTGGTGGGCCATACTTAGAAAACGTCTTCCTCTTTGATCCTTCGCTAACAAATCCTATAATCTTAACCTCCCAGGGTCTCAGTTATACTACCCGCAAGATAGGCAGAATTCCTGCCTAGAGACCACCATAAATGTAGGAAATCCAAAGATAATAATATAAAAGGGCTTGAAGAAAAGAATAAAACTCGGACTGTAGTGAGGTGAATAATTCAGTGCATCCTCCTTAGGCAGCTAGAGTTAATTCCAAGGAAGCACTTTGCAAAATCTGAGGCACTATGCATGTGCTTTATATTTTATTTTTGAGATGGCGTTTCTGTCTTGAGACTGGAGGGCAACGGCACGATCTCAGCTCACTGCCACCCCTGCCTCCCAGGTTCAAGCAATTTTCCTGTCTCAGCCTCCCGGGTAGTTGAGATTATGGGTGCCCGCCACCATGCCCAGCTAATTTTTGTATTTTTAGTAGAGACAAGGTTTCACCATGTTGGCCAGGCTGATCTCAAATTCCTGACCTTAGGGGATCCGCCCCTTTCAGCTTCCCAAAGTGCTGGGATTACAGGCGTGAGCCACTGCACCCACCACATGTGTTTTTTAACATTTTTATTATTTCATTTTTGGAGTCATTATTATTTTTATGACATCACACAAATTGCAGTAACCTTAAGAGATTGAGATGATGATGACTGATGATGATGATATGAGGTTGGTGGTGGTGATGACAGTGATGATGATGATGATGGGAATGTTGTTGATGGTACATAGATAGTGGTAATGGTGAAGATGGTGGTGATACTGGGGAGATAATAGCGATGGTGGTGGTGATGGAAGTGATGCCCATATTCCAGGTCCACTCTACACACCCATGTTCTTTACAAATGTGAATGGACCCTATCTCCTGCAAAGAGAGGGCAGCACAGTTTGTGAAGAGAGCTCTTTTCCTTCCCTGATATCTTCTGGTTTTGGAAATCAATGGATGTCCTTCATTCTTTTCCCCATAGTTCCTAATAGGATACTTTCCTGCTTCTGAAACATTCACTATTTCTATAGTTAGTCTTCAATCTGTAAGCTCCCCAGCAACCCTCACTGTTTCCCATGATGCTAGGGACTGGGCCTATAAGACATGGATCCTGCCCTTGAGCTGCCCTGATCCTGCCTGTGTTGCTAGAAAAAGAAACATCTGAAAAGTGAAAGAGAATATGAAAGCAGAATAGCATGCACACTACACCAGAAGGTGCACCCTGGTTCCGCACGGTGGTGTCAGGGACTGGCAGGATCGGGGATGGCTTCCCTGGGAAGGTGCCTTTCAAGCTGGCCAGTGACAAAGGGGCCATCCCATCCCATCCTCCAGGGAATGGGTGGATAAAGAGCACCCTAGGCCACAAACAAAGCAGAGAATATACAATACATTACTGTAGGCTATGGTCTGAGAGATATGGGAGATTTCAGGAAAAAGGACATACATTGAGTTTTTGAAGTAATAATGTATTTGAATTTTATCTTGGAAGAACTATGGATCCATTAAAGGTCTCTCAGCAGAGAAATGAAATGAGATGAAGCTGGGTGTTACAATGTTTCCTCTATAGAGCCTAACCCCCTCCACTTGTGTTCTCAACAACCCCAACATCCCCCAAGGAGCTAATAAGAAATGCAAAGTCCCAGGCACCATTGCTACACCCCTTGAATAAGAATCTGCACTTTTCAAAAGTTTCATTTTCCAAATTACTATACAGTAAATTTAACTTTTTTATTTTTGGTGTAAAGTTCTATGAATGTTAGCATGTATATCAATTTGTATAGCCACAACCATAATCAAGATACAGAACAACTCTGCCCCCAAAAACTATCTCGCATTATCCTTTATGATCACACCTACCACCCCTACCCACTGATAACCACTAATCTGTCCTCTGTCACTACAGTTTTGCCTTTCTAAGGAAGTCACATAAATGGAATTCAGATAATATGTAACCTATTAACATTGGCTTTTTTAACTGAGCAAAATGTTTTTGAGATTCATTCAAGTTGCTGCTTGTACCAATTGTTAATTCTTTTTCATTACTGATGTACCACAGTTGTTTTAGCCATTCACCTACTGAGGTTCTTCCCAGTTTGGGGTAATGATGAATAGAGATACTATAAACAACATGTATATGAATGTTTTTGTGTAAACTTCAGTTTTCATTTCCCTAGGATAAACACCTAGACACTGAATTTCTGGTCATTTATTAAGTATATGCTTAATTTTATAAGAAAACTTCTAAACTGCTTTCCTGAATAGCTACGTTATTTTGCATTCCCACCAGTAACGTCTGAGAGTTCCAGTTGCTCCACATCCTTACCACTACTTGGTATTATTAATATTTTTATTTCAGCCATTATAATAGGTCTATTCATATCTCATAATTGCTTATACTTGTATTTCCCTAATAGCTAAAGATGATGATGTTCTTTTTCTGTGCTTATTTGCCATCCAGATATCCTCTTTGATCGTGTATCTGTCCAAATCTTTTACCCATTTTTCAGTTAGGTAGCTTTTTCTCTTCCTGTTGAATTTTGAGATTTCTTTATATGTCCTGGCTATATAAAGCCTTCTGTGGTATATGTGATTTTTAAGTATTCTCTCCCATTATATAGCTTGTCTTTCCATTCTCATAATAGTGTCTTTCACAGAATAATAGTTTTTAATTTTGACAGTGTCCAAGTGATCCATTTGTCTTTTGAGAATCATCTTTTTGGGGTCATGTCTAACTTACCCAACTTTGGGTCAAAATATTTTCTCCTACATGTTTTTATCAAAGTTTTATAGTTTTATATTTGTATCTACTTTGAGTCAATTTTGTATAAGGCATGAAGTTTAGGTTGAGCTTTTGGTTTTGTTTACCTTTGGATGTCCAATTCTTTCAACACCATTTGTAGAAAAGACTTTCCTTCTCTATTGAATTGCCTTTGTACCTCTGTCAAAGCAATTGACCATATTTGTTGTAGGTCCATTTTTGGACTCTATTCTGCTCCCCTGAACTATGCATCTATCCCTTTGCCAGTATGACATTGTCTTGATTACTATAGCTTTATAATAAGTATTAAAATCAGGTAGGATGATTGGTGACTGCTTCAAAGGTACACTTCTTTTTAAAAATTATTTTAACTATTCTAAGTTACTTTGCCTTTCCACATAAATTTCAAAAATCGGTTTTTTATAACCACAAAAAGTCCTTCTTAGATTTTGGTTGGAATTACGTTAAATCTATACAGACATTTGGGGGTGAGCTGGCACCATTACCAGGATGAGTCTTCCAATCCATGAACATGGTATGTCTTGCCATTTCTCTAGATTCTCAGAATCTGCATCTTAACAAGAACCCCAGGCAATCTCCCTGTACATTAAAGACTTGGAAGCACAGCTCTAGAGTGGAAATGACAGCAAAGTCATCTTGGAGGATTTACAAAATATGGAAGCCTAGACCTCACTCAGACCAATTGAATAAGAATCTCTGAGGAGGGGGGCCTATGTGCTGGAATTTTTCTAAGTCCTGTAGGTGATTCTAACTGGCAGCTATGTGTGAACCTCTACTCTATACCCAGACAAGAGCTTACCCGGTCTGGGCTCCTGTGGCTCTGGCCCTATGCTCAGTAAATCAGTCTGATTACGGCCATCAGTTTATTCCTTTTCAACCTTAAATGCATTTCGGAATCCTTTGAGGATAAAGGTTACCTCAATGAGAATTTTCAAGAAACAATTCTAGTTGACAGATTCACCAAACTTCCTCTGAGTGCCCACCTATATTTGAGGATCACCTTTCCCTGCCCAACCCCAGAAGCTACAGCAACATTCCAGAAGTTTTAACTCTCAACTCTAAAAACTTCCTGTCTTTTTGGAAGTCTCCCTGGAAGTTACTGAGGCAGCAGGAGACAGAGAAGAGAGAGAACATGTGTGCATACAAGAGAAATGTCCAATGGAATAAGTCTGTTCAGTAAGATCTATGAACCAAAAATACTTGCTTCGTGGCAAAGGAACATCTTTTGCTTTCACATCCATCTCACATATCTGCTGAGTCAAGGAAACTGCTCCATACTTAGTAGAAAAACCTTCCTCTAATCTCTAAATGCAATACAAGCTTTTCTGTGTCTTTTTCTGTGGCCCCTTGGAAATGTTAAATGCATGTCTCAGTTACAGCAAGGTGGGACATGACATGTTGGCCCCCAAAATATGAACCAATTGAATGTTGTCTGAAAACAGCTGTGTTTCTGCTATCTTTTAATGGATTTTAGGTAAAGAGTGTTGATGTAGATAAAATAGATATAAAACCAAATTCTTCCACTTTGGATGTGCACCAACCCCAGCAGGCTAAAAATAGATTCGACTGCATCAGTAATATTTTTCTTTAAAGTTGCAGGTCCTTTGGGGGGTTTGGAAACATTCAGAGAGGATATAAGGGGAGAAAGATATGAAAACAGCAAAAGCTACAGTCTAAGTCTCCAGGTGGAGGCCTCAGGGACAGCCATGCTGGAGTGCCTGATTTTCAGATGTGCAAGTACCCATTTCCTACAAAAAGCCCTTCCACATATGATAAGAACACATCTTTTCTTGCAGGGCTGCCAAGTTCATTTCTAAACACCCCTGACACTGCCTTAGATTAATGCATCTCCAATCCCTACCCCTTTGTTTGAAACTAAACATCCAAAGACCTTTAGAATCACAAAATGTCAACATACAAATGAGTCGCATCTCAATATGTATCTCAACTGCAGAACCACAGCACGTTGTGATTGGACCAAGCAAACCCTGAGGAATTTTCCTTTCTTGCTCCTCTGTGGAAGATGACCTATCCAAGCTCACACACAGGTGACATGGAGCATGTGGAGAGACTCAGCATGGGCCAGTGCAGTAGTGGTGTCTACTGGAAAAGACTTAGCCTTTTGTAGTCTCATTCCAATCCCAGCCTTGCATTGACCAGCTCTGTGACCTTGACCTTGAAAACACAAGAGTCACATTGCCCTCTACTTCACAGGGTAGTTTGGAGAATCAGCGAAAATGTGCACAAAATACCTGATACACAGTAAGGTACTCAGCTAACACCAGTCATTTCTGTAATTCAGATCTTCCAACTTCTGGTCCAGTGCTCTTTGTACAGTATCACCATATGAAGACCCTGAGCCATCCAATAAGTGCACATGAACTATAGGTTAAATCCCCCTGCTCTCCCCATAAATACAGGCCAGCATTGCCCAGCCTTCTTTAAAGACAGCAAGGAAAAGAAAGCAAATTCTTACTACTTACGCAACGCTGAACGAGACACGCTGGCTTTCTTTCCTTAATTTCCCTTTTATTTGTCCTGGATTTGTGTTTCTTGGGCAAGGTGAGCTCTGCTCAGTATGATATGTGACCCTGACCACAGTTTCATATGGCCCTGTCTTAGTTGCTGCCTTCTCCTTACTTAGTTCTCCAGGTCCACAGTCCTTTCCTGTGCCATCTTCCTCCATGGCACCCATGTGTAGGAATCTTCAACAGCTGCACTGCTTATAGAGAAGTCACAGGCTGGAGCCCCACGAGTTTCACCCTAGACCCCATGCATAGGTCAGCAATCTTGACCCACAGACTGATATTAATTTTTTAATTAAATTGATAACATGTAAAAAACATGGAGATTTCACAAAAATGCAGATTTGTGACTTGTTTTTGACAAATTACAAACTGGCCAAATGTCCACAGTTGGCGAGAGCTCTGAGGCAGCTGCTCCCTTCATCTGGTAAGATTCTTGCTCCACTGGTCAAGGTCCCCACTGGTCCCCTCATTGCAACCTCCCCATTCTCTTTCTGCCTCTGAGTTTTCCACCCCTGTTATGATATACATTTCCAGTTCTCCAGCTGGACACCCAAGGTGTATCACCACATGGCCCACTGCACCTATTCAATCTCTTCTCCTGGGAAGCCCTTAAAATCTCTGCTTCTAGGCTCTGCTTCGGAGCAATTCCCCTGCCTACAATGTCCTCCTTGCTCTTTTATTTGCCCAAACCAATCAAGAATTTCTCTTCTCAAGAAATTATTGCTGACCACCCAAGCCACAAAAAGTTCTCCTTTCCTCAAAGTATGAAGTCAACAGTTATCTTTCCCACCTTCACATAGTTGGCTGTTCCTATTTGCACATCCTGTTTCCCTAGCTAAATTGTAAACTTCTTGAGGAGTTCACACTTGTTTGCCTTCCCCAGAAGGCAGCCACAGACTTTGAAAAGAGAAAGTTCCGAACAAAGATGAAGTGTTTGGTCAGGAGTTATCAACCATATCATCACTCAGTGCAAGATCAGGCTCTCCAGTCTCTTTTGCCTCCACTCCTCTCCCCAGCTCCCTTGCTCCCCTCTCAAATCTGCCCAAACCCCCAGCCCCCTGGAATCACTCCAAAAGGACTAGAATTTGTTTCCTGTTTTGCTGATGATTTTTCCCATCGCTACCACTCCCTAGGGCTAAACACAGAACCTGGCACCTAACAAAAGCCTAGCATATGCCCATCAAATAGAAAGTGCCTTACTTTTTAGTCCCTCCATCTTAACATCTGCTGTTCGCCTGGCTACCCATGCCCTGCTCCTTTTTCACCAACAGATCTATGGGTCTTGGAAATCCCAGTTAGGTGTTCCCCTCTCAGTCTTTTTCTCCTCCTTTACTCAGCCAAGTTGCTCCTCTCTCTGGGCTGCTACAGTACTTTGCTCTTGCCCCCCACAGCCATTGCCAAATGGTGGTGCAATTGTGTGCCCACATCTTTTTTTCCTTGGATGCCAGCTCTACCGAGTCCAGGACTGTGTGACCTTCTTCCACGGCCCTGCCTGGTTCCCCAAGTCATAACTGGGCATAATCAGTCTGGTGGAGAAGGCAGGTATTATGGCCCTCATTTTACCAGTGAGGAAATGGAAGCAAGGCACCAGGCTGCCTGCATGCAGGGGAGAGAAAAAAGAGGAAGAGAGGAGTGGCTTGGGTCAGAAGATTTGGTTCTGTTAGCAAGGGTCAGGCAATGGAAGTGTGTCATGTCCTTTCAAGGTCATCTTTGGAGCAATGTTTAACAGCCTGCCCAAGAAATATTTATTTATCTAGGGGAAAGTAAGTACCTGTGTTTACTTGATATTTGCTACCAATTAAAGACCCAGCTTCTGTGAAATCACACATTAATGTGTAGGATTTTGCCTAGTAGAAATATAAATATTTTCTGTTCAGAAGAAAAAGTCATCTCAACGTTTATGAATTGACTGCCCTGTAGGACATTAACTGGATTTGTTTCTAATCTAGCAACTTACTCCAGTAACTATGGAAACCCATGCTGCCATCCTGTTGGTTCCCTCATTCAGGAGCTAAATGCATTTTTGACATGTGCACGTTAGATTCTAGATTTGCACGAGTCACAACTTTGACTTTTTGAAAATTATACTTTTCCACCCAGCTGCCACCAACTCTGAGAGTGAGAGCAAGTCCCTCCCTCTCCTCTTCTGGACTCAGTTTCTTCAACAGTAACATGAGTGTGTATGTCTGCATGGGAAACTACAAGCCCCAGGAATCTTTGATTTTAAGCCTGAATCTTAAAAATAATAATTTCCTTATAGGGTTGAACATCTTACAGCGTTATTTTCTAAAATAACAACAATAATGAGATAGTGCTATATCCCTAGGGCTAGGTGTTTTAATTCTCACATAATGAGGTGGGGCTATTATTTCTAGCTCTATTACAGGTGAGGTTAAGAAAGCTGAAACAGTACTTTTTTTTTAACCAGGAGACACTACATTTCTCCTTCCACTCATGTTTCCCTCCATTCCTCTTTTCACCTGTCTGCTCATCCACGTTTCCAGCCATTCATCCAACTGATGCAACAAGAAGGTGGTTTCCACTTTCACTCTGGATCTATCTAATTGACTGTCTAATTGATGTAAAGGCAGTGATTGCTTCCAGTTGGTGGGCCCAGGAAGACTGTGAAAAAGGTGCCACTTTGGGTTTGACCCTGAAGGTTCAAGCGGGACTACTTAGGGACAGGTTGAACAAGCATCTTTGCCTGAAGGAACCATGGCAGACGCTGGGAGGGAAAGGAGGGAGACATGCACAGTGACCAGTGGGTCATGGCTTTGGGAAGGGTGGATAATGGGAGACGAGATGAAAAGACTGATTGGTCTTGGTGTATGTCAATGGCTGATTGAGAATCTTAAGTTTCCATGATCTGAAGCCCTGTCTACAATAACCCAGACTTTGAATACTTTATGTGGTGATAAGAGGCAAGACAAACTCTTCCCCAGGTGCCCTGATCGGCCAAGCCTGGGTGCTCTGACTACCCAAATCCTGAACTCTTAGAAGGTAGCGTGGCAAACAACCATGGCGGGAATCTCCTCCAGCCTTCCTTCCCGAACATGTGGGCCTGAACTAATGTAAGCTAGTCTGAGCTCACTTTACAAGCAGGTGTCACAAGGCGCTACCTCAAAGGACTCCCGAGGCCCAAATATTTAACAACCAGAACACTCCCTCCATCCGTCAGTTTGGTAATTCTATCCACACAAAAAAACTATTGGGGTTTCATTTCTGGCCTGCTCATTTCTTATAAACATGCCAGGGCCATTTACAGCTCACAACTCACTGCTCTCTAAACATTTACACATTTCTCCCTCTTAACACATCCTTGGCCATCTGACTAAGTGGTAGATAACAGGGGAGGGAAGGCAAGGCCTCAGCATCTTTGGGTTTTCCCCAAAGCTGTCTTGACATGGGTTCAATGCCAGCCTCCCTTTCCAGTAAGCACAAGGGCTAGTGCACTCCTGGGCACAGGCTTGCTGATGCCTTGGTCTTCTCTATCCTTCCTCTTGCAGTTCTTTGAGGAAGGAGGGAATACAAACTCCAGGAACAAACAGACATGAGGTCATTTTATAAGCTGGGCTTGCTGGGAAAGCTGCTCCCCATGACACTTAGGGCTGAGTGAGTGCCCACATTTCACAACACCCTAATTCCAGAAAGGAAGCTTGGAGAAGTGTCTGTATTGGGGGGAAGGACACTGTTTTCTGGACTGTTAGCAAAAGAATCTCACACAAGGCCTAAACCAAATTCCATACAACTTCCTTGCCCTTTGGGAAGGTGCAATCTCACAGGACTGGTGGGACTTGCCCGATACAGTCATCCAAAAACATAGTTATGGCCAACACGTAAGTGCTGAGAAAAGTCAAGAAGAGGGAGTCCTAAGGGCTGAGAAAGTGGTGAAGGCTTCATGGAAGAGGCATGGAACTATGGCACCACTGGCCGGGAACACCTGGAGACCAGGCATGGAGCTAAAAATGGGTATGAGCAGGGGTAGGAGAGGGGACAGTGCCGAACATCTACAATGGTCCTGCTCCTGTTAGCTCTGCCTTCAATCTCAAAGGCAATTATGAACAAAGGAAAGCATGCTGCCTTGAGTCTTACCTAAGTTTGAATCCTGGCATCTTTCCCAGCTGGTCATATGACCCCTAGGAGCTACTCAACACCTCAAAGCCTCACTTTCTTCTGCACCAAACAGTGATGCCAGTGTATATCTCCTAGAGGTGATAAGGGAATTCAGGAGGCTGTTGATAAGCCAGTACCTGCCTGGAGCCAGCACAAGAGCCCTCCGTAACAGTACCCACCACACTGCAGATGGGCCAATAGCACTGCAAGCACACCATAGACAGAGGCCAAGCTTTCCAACTTGATCTGCAGTGCTTCAACACAGTGCCTGAGCCATTGGGAAAACCCTGTGGGCCGGGAGCGGTGGCTCACACCTGTAATCCCAGCACTTTGGGAGACCAAGGCAGGAGGATCACCTGAGGTCAGAAGTTCAAGACCAGCCTGGCCAACATGGTGAAACCCTGTCTCTACTAAAAATACAAAAAAATTAGCTGGGCATGGTGGTGGGCACCTGCAACCCCAGCTATGCAGGAGGCTGCGGCAGGATAATTGCCTGAACCCAGGAGGCAGAGGTGACAGTGAGCCAAAATCATGTCATTGCACTCCAATGTGGGCAACAAGAGTGAAACTCCATCTCAAAAAAAAATGAAAAAAACAGAAAAATAAAATTCTGTGACAAACACAGACCCCCTTCAAGAAGGATTTGTTGCTCAGCAGCTGAGAGGGTTGTCAGCAGCTTCCTCAGGGCTTGCTCAGTTGCAGAGAGCTACCTGGCCCGAGGTCACACCTTTCAGGGGCAGCCCACCTTCTCTGAGTGATTGGAGTGATGGAATAAAGGCCCATGTCAGCCCACCCCAGGACCCAACCCAGCACAATGCTGGCAGGCCATCTTGATGCTCTCCATGAGGCTGGCTGTGGCTGCATCCAGCCTGTATCACAACTTAACCTCTGCACAATCCTGCTCCCTTGGGTATGAGCATCTAGCACACTCAACTTCATGTCAGAGTTTACTTTCCAAGAACCCTACTTGCAATGAACTTGGTATTTGTTGATAAGTAAAGGCCTGAAACAAGATCTCCAGTCTTCAAAATCCAGAGTTAAAACTCAGACCAGCCATGGTCCTTGGTCATTCTAGGTCCAAGAGGCTCTTGCTGCTGGCATGGCCAAGAGATGCAGGTAAGTAAAACAGCATACTGTGGTGCTATGACTGCCCAGGGGGCCGCAATGTCCCACCCAGGAGAATCAGGTACCTGGTTGGCTTCCAACAGAGGAAAATTACAAGTTGAAGTTATGCTCTGTAGACCTCCACCACTAAAGCCCCCATGTTTATAATTTCCTGGGAGACTAGGTCCTGGAGGAAGAAGGGGAGATGAGAAAACAATGGAACACACCAAGAGGAAATCATGTAATGGAGCAGTACTCACTAATGCTTATTTTTTATTTATTTATGTATTTGTTTATTTTTTAAGGCAAAGTCTCACTCTGTCACACAGGCTGGAGTGCAGTGGCGTGATCTCAGCTCAATGCAACCCCTGCCTCCTGGCTTTAAGCGATTCTCCTGCCTCAGCATCCCGAGTAGCTGGACTACAGGCACTACGTAGCTAATTTTTGTATTTTTAGTAGAAACAGTGTTTCACCGTGTTAGCCAGGATGGTCTTGATCTTCTGACCTCGTGAGCCACCCTCCTCAGCCTCCCAAAGTGACTATTTTATCCCAGGAGTCACAAAGGGCCTGGAATGGCTGAGATGGAGATAAAGAATGAAGGGCAGTACACTCAGGGTGTTATCCGAAAAGTCGCCTTGGAAGAAGTTTCTACCAATATCAGAAGAGCAAGAAACCTTTTTTTTTCCCTAAAAGATAAATGGCTAATATCAAAATAATTTATTTTATCAATTACCACATAAGTTTTTTTTTTAATTCATTTTAAAAAATGAGGCCAGGCACAGTGGCTCATGCCTATAATCCCAGCATTTTGGGAGGCCAAGGTAGGTGGATCACCTGAAGTCAGGTGTTCAAGACCAGCTTGGCCAACATGGCAAAACCTTATCTCTACTAAAAATATAAAAATTAGCCAGGAGTAGTGGCTCATGCCTGTAATCCCAGCTACTTGGGAGAACCCCTTGAACCCAGGAAGTGGAGGTTGTAGTGAGCCGAGATCACGCCACTGCATCCAGCCTGGGAGACAGAGCAAGACTCCCTCTCAAAAAATAAAATATAAAGTAAAATAAATGTTTCACTTTTCAAATGAGGAGTGGGAACACTTAGATTACACACGCTGTTAAGTTCCTTCTGACTGTGCGGTAAGGAGGAGAGCCTGCGCCTAGGCGACCTCAGCCTGGTCAGAGACGCTGGCACAGCCTGGACGTGGGGAAGAAGGGATCTCTGCAGGTCTATCCACAGCACGGTCCAGGGCAGTTTCCTCCCAGGCTGTTTCTGTGCCAGAACTTGTTGGCTTCGGGAGCCCCGGCTCACCTTTCACCAACCTTCAGCCCACAGTACCACCCCCACCTGCTGACAAGGCCTCCTCTCTTTCCCATGCCAAGGACAAAGATGACCTCTCGGGGATTCCTTTTGGCTGGCTCATAAAAGAAAGAGAGAGGGTCCAAGGAGAAAGAGCTGCTGGGTCCTTCCCCACCGAGAAAATGGGAAATGGTGACTTTCCAGTAGGGAAGTGGTGGCCTGGTAGGCAGAAATTGACTAGATGGGTCCCTCCGGGGTATGGTGGAAATAACCTCCACTTCAAAGAGACAGACTTCCGGAGAAGGCTGGCATTAGCACCTGATCTGCTCTACCGAAAATTCCAGGGGTTTCACAGAACTCTTGCTGGGCCATGAGGGGCATGGTCTCCTCCTGACCTCAATCCTTTAACCAAAGCAGCTAGGTTTTTGTTAGTGTACCTGGAGCTTCAGGCCTCTAAGCGTGTAAAAGCCACTGCCTCTGAAAATATCCCTTGCTGGAGGTCCTAGAAAATAGAGGCTATGGAGTCAGACCACTTAGCAGCTGTGCCACATTCAGCAAGTCATTCATCCACTCTGAGCCCAGATTCCCTCTTGCGTAAAACAGCAATTATCACAGTGCCTAGCTCCTAGTCTGGGTATGAGAGTTCAAGGTGTGGCCGACTAGGGGGTGTCTGGCTCACAGTGAGTCTTCAATAAATGTGAGCTATTTTCTTTCAATGAATATTTGCCCTTTCCAGCACCACGAATGCACGAGCTTCCAATTCTAGAGATACAAAGACAGAGGGGATTTATTTCTTTCAGTGAGTTCAGAGAAGTCCCCAGCAATTAAAATGCTATAAACTGAGAAAGTAAGCCATAGTTCTGAAGATGTTCTGTGTGCCCATTCACCTGAAGCAGTACTGGGGATCACCGCAGCCTCAGGAGCCACCAAGACACCAGGCCACGGAAAGAATACCCACCGACTCACTCCTCTGGGTGAAATGGTTTCACAGGGACCCAGGTGAGTTGGTGAGGTTGCTGCTTTTCTATGCATTGACTTTTCTGCCTCTTGACTGTCCCACTTCCATCACAAAAGTGGCTGAGCTCTGGAGCAAAGGCTTAGCCAGAAAAAGTTTCCGATATTTTCTTTTGTCTTTTTAAACCTTCAGGGAAAGGAAGGAAAATCTGTCTCGTGCTGGGGTGAGGACCACCAAGCTGGTTAGCTCACTCTGCCACGTTCTGCATTTTCCACCTTCAATACAATGGATAGTGGGCTGTCTCTCTCTCTCGCCATATGCAATCAGGAAAAAAGCCCTGTTTTGGGTGGGGCTCTGGTTTGGGTGGGGTCTGCATTGGGTCTACAGCCAAGAGCAACCTGCTGTAGTCAAGGCAAATGACGTAAGCTCTCTGATCCTCAGCTTTCTCATTGTATAGAGCAGGTGTCCCCAAACTACGGCTTGCAGGCCGCATGCGGCCCCCTGAGGCCATTTATCCGGCCCCCGCCGCACTTCAGGAAGGGGCACCTCTTTCACTGGTGGTCAGTGAGAGGAGCACAGTATGTGGCAGCCCTCCAACAGTCTGAGGGACAGTGAACTAGACCCTGTGTAAAAAGTTTGGGGACGCCTGGTATAGAGAGCTCTCGGCTCCAGGTTTCATTACTTTCAGGGTAATTAGGATGTTCAGATGCCAAATAAGAGAGCAAAAGGCAGAGCACCCTGACAAGTATAAAGCACTGTATGCAAACATAAAGCACCATTATCATCATTATATACCAACAAATTTATGGTTGGAAGGGTGGAATTTCAAGACAGAACTATCATTCGTTGTAAGATGACTTGTGTAATACTGTGAATGACTGTCTTTGCCCCATCCTCTGATTCAAATTAAAACTCTCATTCCATGGCCCCTACACGTTCATTTTCACTATTCAATTACAAACCCAAGATGAGACGTTTTGATGCCTTTGGTAATTGCCTGGTTTCTGTTCAGAAGTTCTTGGTTCACAGCATTACCATGTATTTCATTTGATGTTTGGCACCACAGAAAACAGTGTATGTTTAATGACTTCTGTATTAAATTGAGTAATGAATAAACAGGAAAGATAACAGACCAAATGGCAACTTCCTGACACACATGCTTGATGGAATTCTGAGCATTTTTCCCACTCCATCAAGGACAACTTAATGGAGAATCAGAATATTTTTCTAATACAAATAAAGTAAAAATGCAATGTAATTATCTTTTCAGGATAGAAGTATTATTAAATCATCAACCATTTTTAAATTAAAGTATAACACTATCTTCTACCCAATAAGCAATAAGAACTCACTTGAATTACTTTTCATGGGCATTTAAGGGATATTAATAGGTACAGACAGAAGAAGGAAAAGTACAGGGAAAAAAACAACAGATAAATATAGAGGAGCAGAAAACGAGTGACAGAAGAGGAGCAGAAGAGACTAAGGGAGGGCATCTAGGATGCAGTTGTAAAGAGAAAATCAGACATGAGTAGGCAGAAAAGAAAACAATCAAACAACAATAACAATAATAAAATGAGAAATAAAGAGAAACTTTCATAAAGGAACCCGTAATTTTGGAAGCTTATCAGTAGATTTTAAAACTAGATTACAGATTTATGACTCCAGGAGTAAAGAGTATGTACTCTTAGTAGTTGTTTCCTTAATGACATAAAATCACATTAAGACTATATCCAGCTTGTGGGCTAGCAGCTCCCCATCCCTGCCCCATAATGCTGCACTGTGTTATTCTTCAACATAAAACATTTGGTGTCCACTTGAGTCAGCACCTCCAACAGACTGCCAGCACTAAGGGAGGTGAGCCAGCCTCCCACATCAGTTTCCTCCCCATGGGCTCCACTGAATGGGGATGAATGTGGTACTTAGAGTAGGGATGTGGGGATTCACGAGGTAATATAGAAAAAGCACCTGGTATTATAGGTGGCATTTAGTAAATCCTTAACATACATTAGCATTCATTATTAGCCGGGGTTGTAAACCGTTATTCTCAGAGTGGGGAAAAGGAATAAAAGTGTGTGAATAGTTTAAACCAAATATTTTTGAAATTTTATGTTGTCATCTGAAAGTTCTTTTGTATTTGTTTGAAGGCATCATACTCACTGTCACCCTCTTCAAATGGTGACACTGAATGTTCATAAAGAACATTCTTCAATTTCTGCCAAAGACTTGACTGCTACATCTCATTCCTGTCTTCAGGTTTCTACTGAGCCCTCCAGCTCAGGGGGCCTCCCTCCCCATTAGTCTTCCTTAGGAAGCCCAGCCTATGCCTTTAATTTTGAGAAGCATTTCTCTTATTTCAGCTCTTCATTCAGCCAGTGGTTCAACCACTGAATCACTTCAGTCTCCTTCCTTCATTTTATTCACAAAGGAATCCTTTCATCTGCATCCCCTAGCTGGGCTCCTTTGAAGAAACTTTCTCTTATATTACTTTTTTGCTCAGCCTTCCTTAGGAAAGAATTAAGGCACATTTCAGGAAACAACAGAAGATGCTAATTTTTTCTCACTCATTGTCCTATTCGTAAATCCTTACTCTCTCAAATGTACCCATAAATAAGCTGTAGATCCACATCTAGTTCTGAGCCCAGCACATAGTAGGAGCTCAGATGAATGATCATGCCTGCCTTCCCAGCCTTGCGTCTGCCATCCCTTCACCTGGAAAACCTACTCCTCTCTCCTTAACTTGGTAGAACCCTCATGAAAGCTGCTGTCCCTTTTGAAGGAATGATGCCCCAGGCATCCACCCTGTCTACTGTTTACTTCATGCACCCTAGCGGATGTGGTGAAATGAAATGACTTTTCCATTTCAAAAAAGAAAGCACATATTTTGTTATGCCAGCCAAAAAGAAAAAAAAGAGAGAGAAAACACAAAGACTCCAAACTTATGACCTCTTTCTCAGAATGCCAATATTTATAGCTTAGCCCTGGGCAACCCTGTGCTTTTTTGACCTTAGATTCCCATTTGGAGTGGAAATGGCTTTTCTATTTCTCCCTAAGGTTCTCTGAATTACATGACCAAAGGAGAACTTAATTCTGCTAAGACGGATCTATGAGACCCATTCAGGCTCTCTCCATTCATTCAACAGATTCACTCCTTCAGCCCCTACTGTGTTCCAGGAAATAGATGCCAACCATACAGGAGTGACCCAAACAGACAAAGAAAAAAAAACAAAAACCTGCTTTTATGTAGCTAGTTTGGATTTTAGTGAAGACAGGGAAAGACAAATGATAATTAAAATAAACAAAGTATATAGAGTATGTTAGAGAATTATAAGCTTTATAGAGAAAAAATTAAAGCTATACAAGTGGTAGGGAATGGAAATAATTTAAAATAGGGGGAAGTTTATAAACATAATGGAAAATATGCATGTAAGTAAAATTCATTCCAAAGAATGGGACATTTGACGCTAACTTGCGTTGTAAACACGGACACATTATGGGCTCCCTCCAAGCCTCCGTTTCTTTCTCAGCAGTATAAGGTGGAAATACAAAGTCTCTCTATGGTACTTTCCGGCGCTGAAATTCTCTTTCTCTATGCAATAGATAGCAAATTCTCTTTCTCTATGCATTAGATAGCAACACGGGAGCCTGTTGGATGCCAGTGACTGTGGTCTAGGTTTCAATGACATCTTTTTAAAACCCTACATTCCTTGGGGTTCCCAGCAATGCCTCCATGTGTGTTGCTGGTCCAAATTAATTGTGAGAGCAATCACAAATTCCCTTGTTGTTTTATTTTTTTTGGATTGTTAATTTAGAATCCATTTTAAATCCAAGCCCTTCTTTCCCACAGATACTCTCAAAACACCTTCTTGATAGGCACTAACCCCTAAAAGGGTCATAAAATGGGACTCTGAGAGCAAGGATGCTGGGCAACCTGGCTTCCAATGCCACTTATCCTAGCCACATGAGTACTCACAGCAAGCCTGAGGTCAATCAAATCAGACTGGCCCTGAGAGGTGGCACCCAACAAAGAGTTTCTTCTTCGTGGACTTCTTGTTCCCTCTTTATTTATTTTCCACTAAGCTACATCAAGTCTCAGGAGGAGACCCGTCATCTGGGAAAAGTCATCTTGGGACCATCCAGGGAGGAAAAAGCATCTATCAGGCACTCATCAGCCACCTCTGATGAAAAGCTCCCTTCAGGGTAATTTCTCTGCATCACAGAGTCAGCCTTCTGCCTGCTGGAGGAGCTGTGGTGAGGATGTGAAGGGAGGTTCTGAAGGCTCCAGCAGCAGCCACCAGTCCCCCTGCAGTCCTTAATGAGAGGTGATCCTTCTTCAGCTCCTACTATGTGCTAGACACATTCTAAGTGCTTTACATGTATTAACGAACAAGCATATGAAGCAGGTGTTACCGTTATTCCCATTTTACAGGTGAAGCAAGTGAGATGTGGTGAAGCAGCTTGCCCAAGGTCACAGGTATGTAAGTGTTTAACCCTGATGCTACAGAGCATCACTGTCCAAAAGAAACATAAGACAAGTCACATCAGTTATTCTAAATTTTCTAGAAGGCACATTTCTTTGACACTTATTTTATTAACAACTCTGCAAATTCAAAGACAAATAATATTCCAAGTGGGGTGGGGCATGGTGGCTCACACCTGTAATCTCAGCACTTTGGAAGACTGAAATGGGTGGATCACCTGAGACCAGGAGTTCAAGACCAGCCTGGCCAACATGGTGAAATCTCATCTCTAATAAAAATACAAAAATTTGCCGGGTTTGGGGGCAGATTTCTGTAATCCCAGCTACTCAGGAGGCTGAGGCAGGAGAATAAGCTAAACCCAGAAGGCAAAGGTTGCAGTAAGCTGAGATGGCACCATTGCACTACAGTCTGGGTGACAAGAGCTAAACTCTGTCTCAATATAGAGATAGAGATAGATAGAGATAGCGATAGAGATAGAGATGAGATATAGATAGATAGAGATAGAGATATTTCAAGTGGAGGAAGGAAGTCTTCAGATTGCTGTCACCTGTAACTCCCATACATTAATTTTCGTGTACATTTTTCTTTAAGATTACAGTGATTGCCACCTAATAGTCAGTTCTGTTCCCTCCCTTGTTCCGACAACCCTGATTTTGTTCAGGGGTGCAAGTACCTCACCAAAACCGACCCTGGCCCCACTCCTGGGCAGACCTCAGTTAGTCTGAGCCAGCCCTGGTGCTCTCATTCTTATGCCAACAATTGGTTTAGGACCAACCTATGACTGGTTCTTGACCTGTGAAATAAATGTGCAGGTGTGCTGGGGGCTTCTAGAAATGTGGGCCGGACTCCTGAGAAAGTGGCCTAGAGAAATGGTTCCTTATCTTCTGGACATTTTTTTTTTTTTTGCTTTCTTTTTAAAGTGTGGTAAAATAAACATAAGGTAAAATTTACCATTTAAATAATTGTTAAGTGGCATTAAGTACATTCATATTGTTGCATAGCCATCTAGAATCTAGGAGGAACATTTTTTTAAAGTAAAAAGAAAACAGTGAAATTAATTTTAATAATGGAGTTTCTTTAATCTATCCAAAATATTATCAAGAAGTAATCAATATAAAAATTATAAATAAGGTATTTTACAGTCTTGTCTTTGTACTAAATTTTTACTTACAGCATTTTTTTTTTTTTTAGAGACAGGGTCTCTCTGGAGTGTAGCAGCATGGTCATAGCTCAAGGCATAGTCCTTGAACTCCTGACCTCAAGCAGTTTTCCTGCCTCAGCCTCCAAAATAGTTGGGACTACAGGTGCACACTACCACACTCAGCTTTACAGCACATCTCAAGTCATATTTCAGATGCTCACTGACCAACCACCAGTGTTGGACGGCCCAGGTTTAGAGTTTCTCAGATTGGTGCATGCTCAGTTGGCTCGTGGGCACCCTCAGGAGATAGCAGCATGCTGTATGTTTATGAAAGATCTGTGCGTCACCATCAGCTCTCTGGGGCAGCTTGTGATTCACCACAGGATGCTAGATTGGTGTCTGACTCTAATGGTTCTGGATCAGCCTCTCTAACCCCCTGGAGATCACTGTCATCATGCTGACGGACAACACAAGATCTGGAGCCTAAATGAGAGCTTTTCCTGGTGGAGCAAATACCGTGCCTTCACCACCCAGCTGTGGTTACATCTCCCAAATGATAACAAGACCTCAACAGCAGAGATAAGGGCAATACCTACGTAGCCACCCAGGCACTCCTAGGTTGGGCCAATAATAAACAAACACATTCCTACTTGGAAAGAGGGCAGCATGTGTGCAGGGTTGAGGCAAGCCGCGGTTGCCATGGAAACCAACCAGTCTCACTTCAGACTTTTTCCCTGGTGCCTGGATCATTCAGTGGCTGACAAAACCCAGTGGAGAGGCATTGTTCCTGTACCTGTGGAAACCTTCCAAATAGGCCCATTATGATGAAAGCAGATCAAAGACGGAATGATGACGTACCTTTACCATCCACCGTCACATCCACTGTTTGTCCTGGGTAATACCCAAAGGAGAAGAAAATAAAGCCACCCATGTCACAGAGGGAAATAACTGGAGAGAACTAAGGCATGACACTAGGGTTAGTAAGATGGTCCCCAAAAGGGAGGCAATGAAACTGCCCCATCTCAACATCATGGTATATGCTCGACTGGACAAATGGCTATGGCTTCAGGGTTTTGCTACCTGCCCGAGCTGACTTACAACTCAACTTCTATGGTAAGCCTCTGGTTTGCTCTCTTTCTGGAGCCATGCATGTTTGAGATCTTCCCATTCATTCTTTCCTATGCTCATTCATTCCTTCACTTATTCTTGAATGAGAAGCAGTATGGTTACATGGAAAGAGCCTGGGTCATCGAGTCATGAGAACCCAAATTTAAAGCCCAGCTCAGATGCTTATTACATGTGTGATCTCACCTAAGTTATTAAAAATTCTCTGAGCCTTGGATTTCTCCTCTGTAACATGAGGACGAGAGCAGAATAACATTTGCCACTTGTCTTCTACACAGTCGTATTCAACGTGTTTAGACATGACTTATATCTCATTCCATTTTAATCAACAATTGCTGGCTGAACAGAGAGACTGGCGCCTCCAGATACTTAATAAGATCAGTCGAATAAAGATATGACAATGCACTTTCACATGTATTTTCTTTCCCTCTCTCTTCAAATTTCATTTTCACAGCAATCTAGTTCAGGGTTATTTCAGCCCAGCATAAGACAAAGGGGATTATAAAATTAAAATACATGTTTCTGACTCCCAATGTACTTATAGTTTACTATGTTTGATTAACCATCTATATAATACTTAGTCTGTCCCGGCTACTGTTCTAAGCACTTTATAAATATTAGGTCATGTAATCAGCATAATAACCCTATGAGGTAAGTACTATGTGTCTTCTGTCTCTGGCTCAGGGTCACACTAGTACCCGGCAGAACAAAGGTCAAACCCAGCCAATCTGGTGCTATAGCCTGTGCTCTTAATGATTCAGCCACATTGCCTTTATAGTAGATAAGTCACACGCACAAGTCTATGTGAATAGTGTACAAGACTGGTGGATTTCAGAGGAGGGACAACCATGCATTGCATCTTAAAGATGAGGTAGGATGTGAACACATAGAGTACATGGTGGAGAGCTGACAAAGGACAGATTGGAAAGAGGATGAGGGCCCTGATCATTTGCATGAAGCCTTTGGGCTTTAGACTTTGGAAAGCTACTAGAGGTCTCTGAGCCATGGGGAAACCCAAACAAAGCTGGCTTTGGGGAAAATTCATCTGGCAATAGCAGGCAAGACGGACTGAAGCAGGGAGATGGGACAAATGAGGAGAGTGACATGTAGCTGCTATAATGAGGGAAAGAAGGGTCATAGGGCTTAAGCCAGAACAATGGGAAAAGAAGCATCAAGGGCAAATCCACAGGACATGCCTCCTAGCAGGATGTAATATGTCTCTCTGAGTTTCCCACCAATCCATTCACATCAGAAACAAGTTCCAGGGAGTACTCACTGGGCACTTTGCTGGCCACCCAGAGTGGCACATGGGTACTCTATAGCACTAATTTCCTCAAAGGAAACACGGGGCCATCTTGAGCAGCTGAAAACATGAGCTGAGCCTTTTCCAGTTGCATGCAGCCAATTACTGAAACCAAGGGGGCAATATCCAATCCTGACAAAGAATTCTGGCCACCTCAAATGCGAAAGATAGCCAAGTATATCGAATCATGGTCCCATTTGTTACAATGCCCTATAAATCACAGCCTAGGACTTACAGTTAATGCTGCTTTCCACTCCAATTCCCATTATGCTGGAAGGGGAGAAGCAAGAATTGAGGAACGAGTGAGGAATTTGAGAATGAGTTACAGCCCAAGGATATGACTTGTTTGCCTTCTTCCAAGCTCTACCAATTGCCTGAAATTCTCTATCCGGTCCTAGTTTTGAGTAAATTCCCGGAGAAAGCTCTGTCTGATACCACAATGAAATGGATGCCAGGGTGCGGCACAACAGGTAGACTCATAAAACTAGTAAAGAGAACTCTGCTATGACAAAGGCTGGAGTTTTCCTTGTTATTTATCTTTCCTATTTGAAGACTTGACATCCCATTTTCATCTTGATGGAGAAGATAAATTCTTAAATAACTTTTATGGCTCCCAGGACAAAACTGAGGACTCTGCCTCTGCTCCCCGCTGCAATTCTGGCAGACTTTTAAATTCAAGTCAGGGCAGAAACTGCTTTTGGTCAGAGGCAAAATGTATTTATCTCTGTAAGCATAGCCATTAAGATGTGAGCATGAATAGCTAAGAGAAAGAATATTAAGGGAGAAACAGGAAGAAATAGGAGGTGAGGCTATGATGGAAGGAAGTGATGACGCATCAACCCCCACCAAAAGCTTTTTACGGTGCCGGGGGAGTGGGGCACGGGGAAAGGCATCTGCAGAGATTGGGAGAAGCAACCGGGGAGTGGGCTGAGGGGAAGGCTTTGCAGTGGGAGGGCTGTGATCAGTGTGTGCTTCATGCAAAGAGAATTTTGAGAGTGGACATAACAAACAGGAAAATTGTGCTTGCATTTCTGTTTGTCTGTAGAATTACTGTGGCTCTGAAATCCACCCCCTCTGCTTCTCCAAACACTAAAGAAAGTCTCCAGATGGAAAAATCTGAAGTCAGGCTGTAATATGAAAAAAGAAAGAAAAGAAAAGGCTAATATAGGAGGTGACAAATTTGCTGTTTCTCTGAAGTCTAACCTATGAAGCTGGGGTATCAAATGCTAGGCAGGGTCAGGACATATGATGCCTGAAACTGACCAGATGACCGTAAGCAAGCCCCACTTTGTTCACACATAATGTAAACTTCAGGGAATATGACCTAGAACAGGTAGCTAAGGCACAAATTACACTGGCACCACCACCCTCCAAGCTGGTACTCATGGCAGACATCATTAATCAATAACAGAATTCTATTTTTTTTTCCAATGGACTCTTACTCTGTCACCCAGTTTGGAGTAGAGCAGCATGATCTCGGCTCACTGCAACCTCTGACTCCCAGGTTCAAGCCATTCTCCTGCCTCAGCCTCCCAAGTAGCTGGGACTACAGTTGCCCACCAGCATGCCCAGCTAATTTTTGTATTTTGAGTAGAGAGAGAGTTTTACCCTGGTGGCCAGGCTGGTCTTGAACTCCTGACCTCAAGTGATCCACCTGCTTCAGCCTCCCAAAGTGCTGGGATTATAAGCATGAGCCACCACACCTGGTCCCTGGAATTCTTTTAGAACAGCGTCATGATGACTCTTTGCTGCTGAGCCTTGAATCGTTGGCACAATACTCTCTGTAGCCACTACTGATCAATCAGAATGTACCCAGGAGATGAAAGTTGATGAAAGATGGTGAAAGTTCACCTTTGCTAGACTTGATCTCTTATAATCATTAAACACCAGAGCCAGAAAAGGTGGCATGTCATGTGTAATCTCATCATAGACATCCTTAACTAAGTCCTGCCTTGCTTTTCTTTTCTCTTTGGCCTATAGATTAACCGTCTATATAATACTTAGTCTGTCCCAGCTACTGTTCTAAGCACTTTAAAAATATTAGGTCATGTAATCAGCATAATAACCTACAAGGTAAGCACTATGTATCTTCTGTTACTGGCTCAGGGTCACACTGGTACATGGCCCTCCAAGTCTTGCAGCTAAGGCTGTGAAATAAAAACTGTTATGAAGGTTTTCACTCAACTTCACATCTGAAGCTCTGAAAGTGACCTCGTGCACTTTCCTTGAGCCTCTTTACCTTAAGTTCCCCCATTCTGCCACAAAGCCCCTGGTGGGCCTGGTGTTTCCTCTGCTCTCCTAAGGATTGCATCAAGGTAAAAAATTCTATTCCTTTTCAAATGCTTTGCGATCACGGGATAGAAGACAGCCTGGGGAAGTTCAAAGACATTTAATCATGAGCCTCAGTTCTTTTGAAAATTATTAAAGAGCCCAGAATTAGAAATTCAGATTTCTTCCAGATCCTGAGAACAAACAGCTCTCTTGTAAATGGCTTAATGTGTCTGTTTAATGTACACAAAATTATCTTTCAGGAAAGTGGATTGATTTTCCATATCATTTTGCATCTCTAAAATATACTACCTATGGCAAAAGGATTGGGATTCAAAGTCTGACAAAATCTACAGCAGAAATAATTAGCACTAGAGGCTGTTTCTGAGAGTTAAATAAAAGAGGAACTGGTTATTTATTTCTGTTCTCTCTATCTAGATCTCCCCATCTCAGGCCGGGGAAGAGGAATTGTATCTCTTGGCACTGGAAGACTGGCTTGCCGAATCGCCTTTACAAGGTTTGTTCTGTAAGACAACACTGAGCCCCCCAACACACAACTCCCTCTGGGCCAGAGTGCTATGGAAACGACTGCAGTGCTCCAGCTCTGTGGAAGACAACAAGATAAACCCACTGGTTTGCAAACTAGGCACAAGGGCAGAGGAAGAGTGATGTTTTCCAATTTAGCATCCAGGGAGGCAATGGAGACTCTCTGCTTAAATCATGTTAATGAAATTGGAAACACTTGAAATTGAGGGTCTGTTGCCCCTGTTTTTTCAGGTTCCGCTAAAAGTTAACCTCCAACGAATTTTCATTTGGGGAATTTCTGCAATGTCAACTGCACTGATCACCCACAATGTTTAACACCCTTGCTGTAAATTTGGGGGTTAGCCTGGCAGCTCCTGCCACCACCCTGAGTCTGCAACCTTGCTCCAGAAATAAAAAATGACTTTTGCCACAGTCATGTTTCCTCCATCCTCCCCCTCCCCACCCATCCTGGGTGCCTCTGGCAGTCATTATCTTAAATAAGCATGACTTTTATCATTTTCAGGTGCACAGAGATGGAGGCACTTCTACCTCTGGAGAAGGAATGGACTTTCAGGGGCACTATGACTTGTAGCATTTCAGTCAAAAGCAATATAAACAGAAAAGGATAGAGGCTGTTGTCTCACCCACAAGCTCCTCAAGCAGAGGATGCTCAATTGAAAAGAAGGTTCTTCCTGTCAAATTTGGGGCTAGTGGGGTAACTACATTTGATACCAAGTAGGCACGAGATCCCCTTAGAGGCTTCCAATTGGGGAGGTCTCCAAAAGAGAGCTCCATGGCTGAAATGATTCAAAGGAAACCAACTCCCGATTCCTCAAGGATCTAGAAATAGAAATACCATTTGACCCAGTAATTCCAACACTGGGTATATACACAAAGGATTACAGATCATTCTATTATAAAGACACATGCACACATATGTTTATTGCAGCACTGCTCATAATAGCAAAGACTTGGAACCAACCCAAATGCCCATCAGTGATAGACTGGATAAAGAAAATGTTGCACATATACACCATGGAATATTATCCAGCCATAAAAAAGGATGAGTTAATGTCCTTTGCAGGGACACTGACACAGGAACAAAAAACCAACACCACACATTCTCACTCATAAGTGGTTGTTGAACAACGAGAACACACAGACACAGGGAGGGGAACATCACATATCGGGGCCTGGGGGGTAGGGGCCTAGGGGAGGAATAGCAGGGGGTGGGGAGATTGATAAGGACAGCATTAGGAGAAATATCTAATGTAGATGACAGGGCAATGGATGCAGCAATCCACCATCATGGCACATGTATACCTTTGTAACAAACTTGCATGATATGCATATGTACCTCAGAACTTAAAGTATAATAAATAAATTTTTAAAAAAGAATACTACTCAGCCATAAAAATAAATGAAGCCAACTCCTTCTCATGGAGCTGGTCCTTTGGGATATGGCCTTTCCTCCCACAGCACCCTTCACCACCCCTCCCCACCTCCGTCCCCACTACCAGCACCTCAGGCCCATCCAGATGCTTCTACCTGCAGGCTTTGCTTCTTCTCTAGAAAGGAGTGAAGAAGGAAAAGAATCCTTGGAGGTGAGTTAGAAGCAGAAGCCATATCTCATGGGGCCCTGTGAGCCAGGAAAACAGTTTGAGATTTTACTTTAAATGGAGGCAAAACCAGGGGAAGTCCATGCAGGGACACTCCTTGATTAACTGCTCCACTCCAACCACTGGCAGCTAAGAAAAGTGCATTCTCTCTCCTTTTGCAGTTCTCTTAGTGCCTAACACAGGGCCGAGTGCACAGCAGATATCAGGCTAACCCTTGTAGCCTTCACTGATAAAGGACAGTGAAGGAGATAAGAAAACATAGAGACATTTTGGGCTGCAAAGGAACAAACTACCGAAAAACTGCTCCAGCCCCCTCTCTTTATCCATGGAGATGCTGAGGCCTTGGAGAGGGGACTGATGTGTCCAAGGTCAACCAGAAAGTTGATGGCAGAGCCAGGGTTAGAATCCCGGTTTCTGCTGATTGAGGCTCCTTAGATAAAAGTAAGTGACTTGCTTCTCTACTCCCATGTCCAGAATTGATCTCAAACACTGTCATGAATCCCCAAGGGTCAGGGAGACACACAGCAGAGATCAAGGTGAGTCAACTGTTTCTCTCCTGATGATCTTAGCTTTTTCCTGGAGAGATCTGAGGTGGCCAAGAAACCAAGCTGACTACGTCATGGTTCAGAGGGAAATAATAACCTTATAGCAGCTTTCCCCAGAGCCCTTGCAGGTGCCTCTGGGATTAAACAGCACCTGAGAACAACGCCTTTCCTTTGAAGGAAGTTATTTTCCACCCCTGAGGCGTGACACCAGGCAGAGGGCTCTATAAGGACCTGCTGATATAATTAGCTCCGGACAGACTCTCCAACCAAAGCAGACACAACCAGGCCCTTGCTCTAGGAACAAAAAGAATGTTCTGGACCTCTCCCAGTACACTTCCAAAACCCACGCCTTCCTGGGCAAGTTGGGGCTCAGAGGCCAAAAAACCCAACAGGCTTCTGCAGCAGCCAGGGAGCTAACAGCCTCTGTCCCCTGAAATGCCACCTTTTTGTGATTCAGCCTCTGTTTGAAGCTCTTTTTAGTGTAAGCAAAGGCTGCATTTGAGGGAAGGTGGTATAAGAGGGGTCTTGACGTTCTCTCTCCTTTTCAATGAACCGTTCCGTTTCCCTCAGGATAGTCAACAGCAACAAAAGGTGGGAGGAGAGAGGATTAAAAAGAAAAATGGGAAAAAGATGAAAACTCAGCCTCTTTGCTAAAAGTCTGGGAACACTTATAGGAAGGTAGTTTCTCAATCCTTCAGATAAACCTGCTGAATCCTGGGCTGCTCCTGCCAGTGGGGAACCAATGTGGGCCCAGCCCATCTACTTTCTGGATTAAGCAACCTCTGGTAAATAAGGAAGGCCCCAAAGTTTGCTTTCCCAAGGACGTGGCACAAACAGGTTTAACGGTCCCCTTTGATGGCCCAGGGAAGGATGTGTATCCTTGGAGCCTGTGAACGGAGAACCAGGCTTCCACTCACAGAGGGCTCTGGCTTCCCACCCTCACTCTGTCTCTATCATGTCAGCACAAGGCCAATTTTATGAACCAAAATTAACTGGATGAGCACAAAGATAGCCCTGGTGCTTAAGAGGTTTGGATACATTTAATTGAGTTTCCGAGTGCCCTAATTCCTGAAGAAAGGCAGAGATGCCACTGTCATGTCCTAGATCCCTCACTACTCAAACAGGAGAGAATCATTTTTACAATAAAATGTTAGGGCAAATGGTGGCTTTCTGTTGCTGTCATTTCCCTGAAGCAGGTTTTTTTTTTTTTTTTTTCCTTTGGTTGTTTTTTATCTTTTCTGGAAAAAGCCTCACTCTGGACCCAGAGTCTAAAAATGAGGCACCTAGTGCACCAAATTGGGCTGTTTGGGGCCCGTAGGCACGAGTCAGTCTGCCTCCTCCTAAACATAGCCTCATAAACTAAACTTGGAAGCATCAGCTTGCGTGTGGTCCCGAGTGTGACTTTCCAAGCATACGCTCCCCTGCAACGACAAAGGCTGATGACTTTGTCATCATCATCGTCTCTATTTTTGAGTCTCCCTGCTAAACAAACTTTCTTGCAGCTGAAATGGAGGCTCTAAGGATATTTTTCTGACAAAAAAATGGACTGCTAAACTATCAGCACCCTCTGAAGGCATTGGGGAAAAGGCTGGCTAAGAAAAGCCCAACTCGTTAGCCGCAAATACAGACATTTCATTTCCTGAAATGCCTCCAGGGGGCGCCAGCTTTTACGAGTTGGGAAGAAGGGATGGAAGGAGGGAAGGATGGAATAAAGCAAGAAAAGAAGGAAGGAAAGGAGGGAGGGAGAAAGGGCAATGGGGGAGTTGGGAGAGGAGGAAGGAAGGAAAGCACCAGCTTTTACAGGTTGGGGTTAAAGCAAAAAAGGGAGGAAGGAGGGGGAAGGGAGGGAGGGAGGGAAGGAAGAAAGGAAGGGAAGGAGAAAGGGAGGGAGGGAGAGAAGGAAGGAAGGAATGAAGGAAGAAAGGGAGGGCGGGAGAAAGGGAGGGAGGGAGAGAAGGAAGGAAGGAATGAAGGAAGAAAGGGAGGGCGGGAGAAAGGGAGGGAGGAAGAGAAGGAAGGAAGGAAGGAAGGAAGGAAGGAAGGGAGGGAGGGAGGGAGGGAGGGAGGGAGGGAGGGAGGGAGCGAGGCCATTACTCATATATTTGCTCAGGCCGCTGGGATTCAGCTGCAGAGCTGCACAGGGTGTGCAATCAGGACTAGAATAGTTGAGCTCCCAGGTCTGTCCAAGGGACTGACAGATGCGTCACAGGTTCTGACTTATCACCAAACTCTACTTCAGAAACCTTGCCACCTCAAATCATTCTAGAAAATGCAAGCATAACATTTCTACCTTCGACACTTTGGTTGACTGCACTTTGCAGACTTTGCTGAATGAACCCACATGTGTCCAGCACCTTGAACAGCATCTGACCCCAAGCAGGTGCTCTCGAATGTTTGAAGGAATGGATGAAGGGATGGAGGAGCAGCTCAGAGGAGCTGCATCGCATGTGCAGTAGAATCTGGGTCTTTACCCTCTGGTGACCTCACACGCTTTCCCGTCTCCTTTCAATGGATGTGTGGTCACTACCTGCCAAAATGGACATCAAACGTACCTCCCTGAATACTGGTGCGGATGTGCCCTCCGAAACCAGCCTGTCCCTACCCCATCAGCCTTGCCCCACCTCCAGGGAGAAGTGGACATGGAGACCACAGTAGGTGCACTTGACCCTCTTTCCATAAGACTTATCTGTCATCCTGCCAAGGTATTTCCTGTGACACATGTGCCCACAATGTACAGCCCCAGGGAGAGCCCCCGGCCAGCTCAGGGAGGCTATATGAAGTGAGAATTTCCTGGCCAACTTGACAATGCAGAGTCAGGCTGGCATGAGCCAGCTGCAAAGAGGACGCAGCCTAGAGAAGCCTGAATTAAGTGTGTGCACAAAGCAAATATCATCTGGATGGTGGACCCAAACCAGGGCTTGCCTGGGGCATTCAGAGCCTTTCAGATTCCCCTGCCCAGAGCTGCTCAGCACTCTTGGAGGATGTCTGGGTTTGGTGAGGCTTGCAGGCTGTTCTACTCCTGCCCCAGAAAAGGATTTGTTCTCCACCCCCTGACCCATCTGTCTCCACAGCAGCCCATTTCCTCCATGACATGGTGACTGGCCTCACACACACAATAACAAAAATAATAATAACCATGTTTATCAAGCACCGTGTCAGAGGCACTGTTCTAAACATTTTACATGCATAAATCCATTAAGAGGTAGGGACTATTATTGTCCCCATCTTGCAGATGAGGAAACTGAGGTATGAAACAATGAAGCAACTCACCCAGGGTAAAAGCCCCTGAGGCAGATGGATCTGGGAGTCAGGAGGCTGCAGAGGCGGGGCTCCCAACTGCCCAGCTGCACCACACAGCAGCTCCTTCCCAAGGATGGGTGTCCCAAGGAGAGAGGAAAGGCAGGAGCTGGAGGCTGCTGTGGGCACTACTTATCCTCCTTTTTGGTTCCAATCAAGTGAGAAAGAGACACAAGGAGCCAGATGGAGGTTAAAAAAGAGTAGGAGCTCTAGTTAGACCACAATGCACTGACAAAGGGGCAGGGCTCCTCACTCCCAGGCCCCAACAGAGAGACAGAAACAGAGAGGACAGAGGCAAGGCAGGACCAGCAGAGGGAGGCTGGCCTGTCTGCTGACTGCACAGAGGATGCAAGCGCTCTGCTTGCTTACCAGGGCCCCACTGGCTTGTGGTACGATCAGTTCTGTAATACTAGGGAACACCAATCAGTGTTGGTGATTGGACAGGTGGATGAATGGACATAGATGGACAGGCAGACGGATAATGAGATGGAAGGCCAAAGCAGGTACCCATGTGCACCCGGAAACTTCAGAGGAGAGGGGAAACGGCCACATAAGCACTTGCCATCAGAGCCCAGAGGGCCTGGGAGCCAGAGATGAGTGGCCAGGATCAAGTGGGCTTCTCCTAGGCCAGGAGACTCCTCCTCACTCCAGGGCTGGCTGAGGGTTGATTTCTGAAACTCTCCTTCATTTTCACAGCAGCCCTGAAAAGGGCAGAGGAGCCAACACATCAGCTAGTAAAATTAACAGCTGCTCTTTACAGGGCATGCCGGAGAGCCCAGCACATGGCGCGGGGCCTGCAAACCAGCAGCTGCTGCGAGCTGAGGTGCCTGGCCTGCAAGCCCTGATCAGGGGTCCTCCTGTGGGTAAGGCTTAGACTCAGAGCTGCCAGCAGGGCCTAGGGGTGTGGGGGCTGCCGAAGAGGCAGGCAGGTGGACAGAGAAATTCATGGAATGATGCTGCTATAAAATTCTCAGACACATTCTCCTGACCTTGTGAAGTGGAAATCCATATGTTCACCCCAGCTGGGTACCTGCTATGGAACTTGAGGGCCCACCTGACTCTGGCCTCTCCATCTCTAATGCAGTATTTAGTTGAGCTTGGGGAAGGGAATGTAGACATATCCCCACGAGAAGTGGACAGATGTCACATCTTATCTATTACCTGTGCCATGGGTAACTTACAGAGCAAGTCCTGTAGGCCACTTAAGGAGGAATATTGACAGGCATACAGGGAGAGGCAATTGTTTCTTTGCAGGAACAGATGGTAATTATTTTAGTCTAGTGGGTGTTTTGGACTCCGGATACTACTTAACTCTGCCTTTGTAGCTTGTCACGGAAGCAGCCACAGATGATACGTAAATGAGTGAGCATGGCTATATTCCAATGAAACTTTTGTTTATGGACACTGAAATCAGAATTTCAGGCAGCTTTCACATGTCATAAAATAGACTTATTTTGATTTTTAAAAAATAACCATTTAGGCCAGGTACAGTGGCTCACATCTGTGATCCGAACACTTTGGGAGGCCAAGGTAAAAGGATTGCCTGAGCCCAGAGGTTCAAGACTAGCCTGGGAAACATAACAGAACTCCATCAGTAAAAAAAAATTGTTTTAAAAATAGCAGGTCATGCTGGCATGCACCTGTAATCCCAGCTACTGAGGGATACTGAGGCAGAAGTATCGCTTGAGCCCAGGAGTTTGAGGCTACAGGGAGCTAAGATTGCATTGACACACTCCAGCCTGAACAATAGCGTGAGACCCTGTCTCAAAAAAAAAAAAAAATTAAACATGTAAAAATCGTCTTTAGCTTATGGACTACACAAAACAGGCAGCGAGCCAGACTGTCCCACAGGCTATAACTAACTAATCCCTGGGCTGAGTAAATGTTTCCCAAAGTGAGTGCTATGTGATGCCCACAGGTATTGCATGGAGAAAGGATTCCACAGGGAAATGAAAATGGGAAGTGCTGGGCGAAACACAGCCTTTCTGCTTTCTGACTGCTGGACTTCTGTAAGTATTTATACGCTGATATGTATTGGCAATCTCGAAGAGGGGGATGAGAAATGAAGTCTGTCCAAGTTCCCAGGGCACCATTTTTATCTGGGAACAATTCATGGGTCTAGTGTTCTGTGGAACCTAATTAAAGCAATGAGGATAAAGTCTAACCAACTGTCAGCAACAGCACCACGAACTGAGATCCTGCTTGCTCTTTGAATATTTCCAGTAACAGATTACTACCTGTCGGGGGAGACGGCTCAATCCAGTCACTTCTCTGACTCACGTTTTCCCATCTGGGTAAATGATGTTGAGTCACAAATAACAAACCTAGTGCAAATCTAGTGTATCTTTCATTAGATAAAGAGAAAAGTTCACGTTTAATGATAAAAAGAGAATGTCTCTTCTTTGACTTTTTGACTGATACCCATAATGTGAATTCTGTATCTATCTGAGGGATAAAACAAAGAACTCTTATTAAGTCCTGGAAGGAATTATCTTGTGGCTCCTTCAAGCCGAGGCCTCCCTTAGGAGTGTTAAAACAATGCAAATAAAACTTCAACTTACTCCCAATAGGAGAGAGAAGGACATACTTGTTCACTATGGGGGCATTCTTACTAAAAGTACAGTCCTGTGAAACCTCTAGCCTTTCTGCTACACAAAGCATTGGCCAATGATATAAGAATTTAATGTATACTTGCCTAAAATATAATGAAAGCTGGGGCACAGATGAGAGGAGGAAAGAGAGAGACAGAGAGCAGGGTGTGTAAATTTTCCACCATGGACCACTGAAAAAGAAAAGTAGAGGATACTGATGGGAAATGTCACAAGCTCCATAGGGCACCTAACAGAAGTGAATGCAATGAATGTGATATATTTGATTATGTGTGTGCCCATGTGTACTCCCTCTGGGTTCAACCAGTCTGTTTCATATGCAAACAGCACAGCAGTGAACGTGCATATATTTAACTCTACTAAACCAAGAGGATTATTCCTATTTGAAAGGTATATTTGCCGGGCGCGGTGGCTCAAGCCTGTAATCCCAGCACTTTGGGAGGCCGAGGCGGGTGGATCACGAGGTCGAGAGATCGAGACCATCCTGGTCAACATAGTGAAACCCCATCTCTACTAAAAATACAAAAAACTAGCTGGGCGTGGTGGCGCGTGCCTGTAATCCCAGCTACTTAGGAGGCTGAGGCAGGAGAATTGCCTGAGCCCAGGAGGCAGAGGTTGCGGTGAGCCAAGATCGCGCCATTGCACTCCAGCCTGGGTAACGAGAGCGAAACTCCGTCTCAAAAAAAAAAAAAAAAAAAAGGTATATTTGACACATATTTTCTTGTGGGCCCTCGGAGATCAGGATAAAATGGTCAGGCCATGTATACAACGTTAATGTAAAATGCCGCACATGCAACATATTTAGAGGGATAAAGGGAGAGGCTGGTATTTTTCTTTCTTCTTATATGGATAAATCATCCTCTACACATTCAAGCAAGTAGTACATGCTTTCAGTTCACAGAATTAGTCGTGTAAGCTTCCCGGGGCAATACTCTAGGAATATGGGGAAAGTAACTACAGAGTGATTCTAAGGGACTCTCCAGCTTTGCTCAGGAGCAGGTAGCTATTTTGGCAAGGCCCGTCCTTGAAGAGACACACAAAACATTGAATCCGTCAGGGGGTTAAGGTAAAGTTCAGGCAGTATAGATGCCGCTGACACGTTAAGGTGAGGCTGTCCTTGGCCGCAGGACATAGTTTCTTTAGGGAGATAGCTACTCTGAGATCAATCATGGAAATGAATATGAACATGCAGAAACTAAGTGATCATGTGGATAGTGACAGTATGTGTATGTGCCTGTATTTATCTTTGTGTGTGTATCACTGAGTCTACAACACTTACCCTTACAAAGAGTGTGACACCCATGCTACTTGACCTCAGAGAATCTCTTCGCCTCCAGCCCCAGCCTTTCAGTTTCTTTATGTATAAAACAAGGGTATAAATTAAACTGAGTCAGCAAACTATGGTGTGTGAAACAAATCTGGCCCACCACCTGTTTTCTTTTAAAAAAAATTTTGCATTGACATATAATAGTGTACATATTTTGGGGGTGCATGTGATATTTGGGTGCATGTATAATGATTAGATCACGGTAACAGACAACCATCACCTCAAACATTTATCTTTGTGCTGGGAACATTCTAATTCTTGTCTAGCTATTTTGATATGTACAATAAATTACTGTTAACTATAATCTTCCCTATGCTGGAACTTATTCTTTCTGTTCAATCACTTTTTCTACCCCCAATTTCTATAAATACAGTTTACTTATATAAATGTAAGGGGTACAAATGGTTTTGTTACCCAGATATTTTGCACAGTGGTGAAGTCCACGCTTTTACTGCAACCATCATCCACACAGTGTGCATTGCAACCATTAATTAATTTCTCATCAGTCACCCCAGCCCTCCACACTTCCACCATTGAGTCTCCAGTGACTACTATTCTGCTCTCTGTCCAAGTGTACATACTATTTAGCTTCTACTTATCAGTGAGAACATGTGGTATTTGACTTTGTCTCTGAGTTGTTCCACTTAAGATAATGGCCTCTAGTTCCATCCACGTTACTGTGAAAGACATGATTTCTTCCTTTTTATGGCTGAAGAGTATTTTATTGTGTATATGTGTGTGTGTGTGTGTGCATAAATGTAAATATATACATTTATAATGTCATATATTCTTGTGTTTGTGTACATATATATGTATTTATATAAATGTTTTCTTTATTTAATCATCTATTGATGGACCCTTAAATTGATTCCATAGCTTTGCTATTGTAAGCAGTGTTGTGATAAACATAGAAGTTTGGGTATCTTTTTTACATATGATTTCTTTTCCTATGGGTAAATACCAACTAGTAAAATTGCTGGATCAAATGGAAGTTCTGTCTAAATTTCTGTACTCTTTTTCATAGAGATTGTACCAATTTCCATTTCCACCAACAGTGTATAAGTGATCCCTTTTCTCCATATCCTCCAAACATCTGTTTTTCTTTTTTTTTGTCTTTTTAATAATAGCCATGATGACTTGTATGAGATAATATCTAATTGTGGTTTTAATTTGCATTCTTCTGATGATTAGTGATGTTGAGTATTTTTTCATATGCTCGTTGGCCATTTGTATGTCTTCTTTTGAAAAATGACTATTCATATCTTTTGCCCACTTTTAAATGAGGTTGTGATTTTTGTTGTTAAGTTCCTCGTGAATTCTGGATATCAGGCCCCTGTCGAATGCATTTTTTGCAAATATTTTCCCCCATTCTATAAAGAAAGTTTTATTGGAACAAAGTCACATCGAGGCTGTTAGTGGCTGCTTTCAAACTACTGTGGCAGAGTTAAGCAGTGGAGCCCACATGACCTGTAAGCCTAGAATATTTACTATTTGGCCTTTTACAGAAAAACATACTGACCCTGAACTTGACTATCGCTATTGATTTTGGCTTATGATTCTGTACAGTACAATGAAAGTATACTAAATCCTATTTCACATGTTTCTTGCCCTCTTTATTTAGAAACCACCTTATTCTTAAAAGGATTTAATTTACCTGACAAAAATGTACGGAGCACACAGCTGCATATCTGTAAATTTCAAATAGGAGTGAGAAAAGTAGGGCAAAGGGAAGATGAGAGGAGAGATGATGAGGACAAGTCAGGGGAGGGTGCAAAGACACAGAGTGCAAACTTGAGACACTGTATTTTCCATAAGCACCAACTTGGCTCTGAGTGGCCTCCCCCTGAGAGACCTGAGCCCTTTCTCGACTTAGCGTGTTCAGTGGATATTCACCAGGAAAACCACAACAATCTCTGGTGCAAAAAAAAAAAACTATTTATCCCACGAGTCTGTGCATAAAGCGGGTAACACGAGATGCAGTGAACAAAGTCCTCAACGACCCCCAAGTGGTTGAGAGAAATCCTGACGATATCGACTACTGTATCCAAATTTCCCTCTGCCGGAGCCAACTCCAAATCCCAAAGTGGAATTCATCAGCGCTTCTTCCAGTATGTTTCAAAATTTTTACAAAAGCAAACATATATTACGTTCATAATCAGAAGAGAAACATTTGTTTATTAAGAAAAATTTAAAGGAAGCAGTACCCTCGACAGTCTGGCATGCACTTTAATGTAGAATCCCTCCGCCACATGCTCCAAGAGAAGGCTCGGTCCTGTCCTACTATTTTTGGGCAGCTGAGCCTGGGGCCAGGGTGAGAGAGGAGGCAAAGACAGGCTATTCTGAGATCTGGAGCCGAGGGGTCAAGGAATTTTTATCACGTGGATGATGGGGCTCCAGGCATTGACTGTAAAAAGCACTGGTGAATGGCAATTATCAATTTCTTAAACTAAGCTCTGCACCCTTATATCTAGTTTATCAATATAAATAATTCATACTCTGGAGTTCTGTTGCTCACTGTGTTATGCTCAGTACCTTAAACAGCGTAAGGTACAGGTGAGAAATAAGCATTTAGTGAATAACAGATGTGCTCGTCTGAGAGATCCTACAGATATTGAGATTGTCTTGGCAAATCTTTCCCCAGCTGGACCTTATTCATGATGTCCCAGGTTCGAGATTCTCACCTGTGACAATTAGGCAGGTGAGAGGCCCAGATTTGGAGGCCAAGCTCCTGAGCATCCATCAAGGAAAACAAATTAAAAATTGAAAAGGGAAACTGAAGAGCCAGGTATCTGGTCTTGCTTTGGTCCTCCTGTTGCAGGGATAAACATTGGGACAGCTCAAGACAAACACAGCTTTGGGTTTTGAACAGGCCAAGCTGCTTTCTCTTGTACACCAGGACTTCATTGGGAAATCTGCTCTTTGCTCAGTGCAGAGACCTGCCTGCTCCACGAGGACAGGCGTGTTCTCAGGATACCTCCTAGATCTCTGAGAGGCCTCCTGTCTGCAGTGGGTCCCACTTTGCTCTGGGTGGCCCCAGCAGCCTTGGCAGGATTTTCTGCAAGGAGACCTTCAGAGAGCAGCTGGCACCTTGGGCAGGCTCAGACAAAGAGCCCTGTGTGGACCATGCTTCAGCGTGCACATGTTAAACAAGCCAGCCAAGCATCCTCAGGACCAAAGTGGCCAGAAGATGGTAATGTCAAAATGTCACAGACAAAGTGACAGCTCGCAGGGGCTTAGAAAAGAAAAGACATTATCTTCAACTGGGAAGTAATGACAAAAAGAACACCAGACTGGGAGACAGGGGGCTGGCAGGTAGTAGCCTGGCTCTGTCACTCAAAGCTGAACGTTTCTAGACAACTCATTGCCCTTGCTATGTCTTGATTTTTCTCAACCATAAAACAGAGATGAATTCACTGATAAGACTGGCTTGTTTTCTTCTAATGAACCCCTACAACACAATAGCAGTAAGGAGATATGGAAGAAATATGACATTGTCCCTGCCCTTCAAATTGATCATAACATATAAGGCCTAGCACAGTGACTGGCTCCCAAGAGGCTTTCAACAGTGTGAATGCCAGGAGAGGATCAAGGTGGCCACTGGGTGTGCTTGGCCCAATGAGTTCTGCTTCCAAGATATTACCCCCATCTACCACCTGCATCATCTGCTTAGTGCCACTGCAGACTGTGCCTCACCAGGACTACGGCAGGAATCTGCTCCCAAGCCATCACTAAGGCAGCAGCTCACTGCCCTAACTTGTCCTATAGCCTCCAAGCTCCAGCTTCACCCATTCAGTCTCCACTTGTCCCCGAGCTCTCTCTGTACAACACCCCCTGCCTCAAAATCTCCTTGTTCTACAAACTCCAGAAACTCTTTAGCTTGGCCTTTAAAGCCCCACCAGGCTGTCTCCATCCCTAGACTTTGGGGTCTACACCCCCCATTCCCCAGGATACCAGGCTCCTTCTCTGCATTTCCTGCTCCTCGCTTTGAAGGCTTTCCTCTCCTTTGACTCTCAAGATCCTAACTCACACTACAAAGCTCACTGCAAATGCATTCTGTCGTATTAGGTATTCTTCACAGATTCTGGCCCACCTACTGGTCATTTTCTTGTGTTTAGGCTTGGATATGTTTTTATTTTTGATATCTTCCCGCCATAAAGCACATGCTCAGTTCATCTTGAAATGGGAGCTTTAGTTCAAAGGCTTTCCTCCCTATGAAGGCTTTTATGATCAGCCCTACTTTCCCCCACAGCCCCTCCTCACACCCACACACATGCACACCGTGTTTGTACTCACAGCACCCACCGTCCACACATTCCTTCAATAACTTCCCTACATGGCACAATAGAATCAGGATCCTTCCTTGTTTTCCACAGAGCTGAAAAAACAAATACACTTGGCCCAGAATTCGTGTTCAGTAACTCTTGGCAACGCTGATGAAGAAAATTAGACCTGTCTATAATGGCCACATGAAAGGAACAAGTGTCACATTTGTGCAAGCAAACTGTCTCCTGTTCCCCATTCATTATCACCACCGTACATGTAGAATACATCCATTGTGTCCCCATGAATACCCAGGTCCAGAATTTAACCTCTGTAAGTTTCCAATGCAGAATCTGCTCTTCTTTAAGCATAAAAGCACAATGGAGACTTCACTGAAGAGGCAGGAAGAAATACAGAAGGGCTGTTACACAGCATAGCCAAGAGCAAGGCACTTCCAAGTCCCCACTACACATCGTCCCTCCTGGGTCACACCAGACTGGATTGTCTCCCTCCTGTGCATTCCTCCAAGCAGCCACTGACCTCATCAGTTTTTCTCTCCTCCTCCAAAACTCCAATTTTAAATTTCCCCTCTTTCCATTTTGCTATCAATTGACATCAGCCACAGTTTCATATCCAGTCTCTTCAGCACACAGCTCAAGACAGATCCCTCAGTGAGCAGAACCTGTCCTTCCTGAAGGCTGTATGGCCGGCACCTTTGATTACTTATGCACCACGTTCAGTCTCTCAGTCCTTCCTTCAAGAAGTATGTGTGATATTGATCCCAGACATAACACTGAGTTCTTTCCAAGAAGGATTCTGAGAAGTGAAATTCTCACCACCGTCCTCCATCTACAATCACCTCCTCACTGAGTTTTTGCCGCGAAACTCAGAGATAATGACTGTTTCCCAGTTTCCCTGCCTGGTCTTTGAGCCACGCAGGCCTCAGGAAAGGGCCACACATGCCCTACTCCTTCCATCTATGAGCCAGATGACTCTTGACTGAGCTCTAGCTTCAAGCCAGGACAGGTGACCCAAACAAAACAGCTTCCAGAATCACAATGAAAAATCACTCCGAATGCAACATCCTTCTTAGGGAAACTCCTGACCTAGAGCAGACCCAAGAAAGCCATAGAGCAGGGCTTTCCCAGAGTATGGACCTGGCTATGGTGACTAATTCATCCCTGTTTGCCCAGGACCTTCCCAGTTTTTGCACTGAAAGACTCATGTCCCATGTACCCCTCAGTCCCAGGCAAACTGGGATTGTTGGTCACCACAGGCCTGTCCCACTAATGATCCTTGACAAAAACTAAGGGCTCATGAGGCCAGCCAGTGAAGCCAAGTTTCATATAAGCAGATCAGAGAGATGTTGGAAATGCACAGAGAAGGGGCAGGATCAGCCCTGGTTGCAGGTGGGCCTGGGAGACAACCTCACCAGAAAAGGGCACACAAGGGAGCTTCAGGCACACGGGCCAGGCAGCCTCAGATGAGCTGCTGATGTGTCCACCATCAGCATGACTGATTTTTGCCATGCACAGGGCCCAGCTCACTGCAGAAAATCTGGAAACTGCTCCAAGCAGAGGTCCCTACAGGCTAAGAGAAGACAATGAGAACATCCCCTGAAGGCCACCACACACACACACACACACACACACTCACACATGCATATGCATGCGCGCATGCGCTCGCGCTCTCTCGCTCGCGCTTGCTTGCTCTCTCGGCACTCCCCAGGATCCCAGCATTTGTGGCCCTTCCATAAGTTTCTGGTATGTTTCCTTGACCAATATTCCTCTCCAATATGATGGAGGGTGTGTGTGTGTGCAGGCGTGTGCATGTGCATGCATGCGCACTTATTAGCAGAGGAAACGTGCCACATCCTCCCAACAACCCCTCTCTACTGCAAACACCACTCCCTGAAAATCCCTCCGCAAACCACCATACACAAAGAACGGAGCCTCTCCTTCATGACCACGTGGGAGCACTTGCTGCTCACCCCCACCTCCCAGTAGCCAGCCTCCTGCAGAAGACCCTAGGGCACATCACATCTCATAAGCAAAGCCATCTTGGCCCACACAGCAAGGCCTTCCTGGTGTGGGAAGGGGTGGAAACTCACCAGGACTCTGCCAGTCAGTGTCTGGGCGGATATCATCACCCCCGCCCAGTCCTTCACAGAGGTCATCCAGCCGACCTCGGCGGCCACTGCCTCCTCTTTTTCATCCACTGGTTTGAGAGTGCCATCCGCCTGGCTTGAGCCATTGTTAATCTTCTGGGCCTCCTGGCAACAGAAAAAGCAACAGTTGAGATATAAGGAACCACTGGATTTAAATAACATACCCTACCCATAAAGAACCAGAGCCCGAAGGGGTCCCCAGCTCAGGTAGAAACTGGCTTAAAGGTACAGGAGTAAAACAGAAGGGGTAAATTATGCCTTTAATTTAAAAAAAATATTTATTTTAAAAAGAATATTTTCTTTGTTTCCTCTTAAAATATCTTATTCAAAGTAAGAAGGATGGTATTTTTCTCTTATTTTTTATTTTCTGAGATGAAGTCTCACTCTATGACCCAGGCTGGAGTACAGTGGTGCAATCTCAGCTCTGCAACGTCTACTCCCCAGGTGCAAGCAATACTCCTGCCTCAGCCTCCCAAGTAGCTGGGATTACAGGTATGCACCACCACGCTCAGCTAATTTTTTTATTTTTAGTAGAGATGGGGTTTCACCATGTTGGCCAGGCTAGTCTCGAACTCTTGACTTCAAGTGATCCACCCACCTCGGTCTCCCAAAGTGTTGGTCTCCTCCCATTTTAAAGAAAAAAAAAAAACACCAAAGCAGAAGAAAATGCAGTTGGTCTAAGATTAGGGCATGCTGAGGAGGGAGGAGGAAAGTGCAGGAGGGATGCCGTGGTCTTTGCCTGCCCAGTCTCTATGCCCCTTCTCACAGCAGCACCCCCACTTTCCTTTAAGAAAATTATTATCTCTTCATCTCGGTCTATGTGGTTCAAATGGAAATGGTTCAAACGGAAGAGATGGCCCCACATTGCCTCCAATGGTGGAAACTAATCAATCAGCCCCTTCTACCTCCTGCCAACAGCAATTGGGCCATGAATAGTCACAGTATCCATGCCAACCCAATAAGACTCAAGTGTAAAACATTTGCAGGAAAGAATAGGAAAAGTCATTCTTCCCTGAGAATGAAATCACCGCAGAGAAAAGTAAAAGTGATAGAATACTGATGTCATCATTTGAACACCTGGATCCAGCTGTGCCTGAAATCCACACCAGACCCTTTCAGTTACAGAAGACAACAAATTCCCCTTGTGGCTTAAAATGTGCTTGAGGAAACAAGGCTGATCTCGTTAGATAACTGAGCCCCACATAGGAGTCTAAATTGTAAACTTTTGCACACAGTGAGTTTTCTGCCTAGAATACTCTTCTCCCACAGAGACTTATGGCCTGCTTCCTTGTCTTCGCTCAATAAAGTCTTCCCTGGCTACCTGTTTAAATTTGCAACACTTTCTTTCCAACAGCACTTTTCTGCTTTGTTTTTCTCCATAGCACTTAAAACCTCTAATATACTTAATAAATCATTTATTTCTTTCACTTACGTCTGCTTCCCCAACTGCTGCAGCCTTGGTGCCTAACAGAGTGCCTGGCACAGAGTTGGCTCAATAAACATGAATGAATGACTAGAAAGGGCTGTGAGTATCGGCCCCTCATTGGCCACAGAGGCTGGGTTTAGTGTTGCCAGATAAAATGCAGGATACCAAGTAAAATTTAAATTTCAGATAAATAACAAATAACTTTTTAGTACAAGTATATTCTCCAAATACTACCTGGAACATACTTATACTAAAAGCTTATTCATTATTTATCTAAAAATGTACATTTAACTGGACCCCAACACAAATACCCACTGCAATTATTACTGCAAATGAAGATGTTTAAAAAGATGCCAGCAAATTTAGTTCATCATTTAAAACTCTGGAATTAATTCCCAAGGCAAAGCCACACTGGGGAATCACTGTGATCTGGAGTAAGGGGAAGAACCAAGAACGGTGGTGAAAAGCTTTGTCTGCAGTGACACAGGGGGCGAGGCATAGGGAGGCCAGGCACATGGGAGGCAGGTGGTGAGGGCACGCTGGTGAGTCATCCTCTTGGGGACTTGGTCACGGCAGACAGGAAGTTGCTCTCGATTTCCACTTCTCTTCCTCTGGCTGCCTGTGGCTCAGGGAAGCTGGGGAAGACAGAAGCCGCATCTGCAGCCCTGGATGGTAATATTTCATTTCCAAGTGTGTTAAGCCCCACGGAGCTAGAATGACCCAAGAGGAGGCCTGGGAGGGGGAGGCCGCAGGGGCTGCCTGCTGACATGTGTGGGACCTGCTGCCCAAGCCTCCTAGGCCAGTCTCAGATAGGACCTGTTAGGTCTTGCCCTGGTCCCTGAGTCTCTGCCCTGTGAGACTCTGAACAGGAGAGTATTTAGGAGGAGGGGGAGGCCCTGATACAGGGGCAGCCATGGTAACTAAATGCATAGATTTGGGGGGAAATCTAGCTCTCCCACCGCTGTGGGACCTCTTCCATAAGATGGGGACAGTACTCCCAGCCCCTCAGGCGTTCTCAGAATTAAACAGTGCCCAACACTACAAAATACGGGTTCCAGCAATCATCCCAGCACCCCTGGCTGCTTCTCGTGCCACTGGCACCATAAAGCAGTGGTGCTCACATATGAGCGGGCATCATAAACGCGCCGGAGGGCTTGTTGAAACAGTGTGTCTGGCCCCTCCCAGAACCTACATTTACACCAAGTTGTCAGGCAGTGCTGATGCTGCCAGCCTTGGGAGCCCACTTTGGAGACCACAGCTCCTGACCACCCTGGTATGGCTCGGTGACTGCTGAAATGGGACATGGATCTTCACTCCCAGTTCTCCAAGGACAGAACCATTTGCTTCTTTCAAAATTGGACATTGGTGGAGGGGTGGGGAAAAGAAGAGGGCAAGGAGATGGTCCTTAAATCTGAGGCTCTACTATTTCCTTCTGAGTCAAGCCTCCCAGGATGCTTCTGAACTGGTCCCGGGCCACCATGTGGAGGCCTAGAAGGCTAGCTCCCTGCTGCTCAGTCCTGGGGACCCAGGTTCCACAGCCCCTTGGTAGATCCTGGAGAGGAGAAATCAACGAGAAAAAGGCTGGGAGGCAGGGGGGCCCTCCAGTCACAGTGGTTAGCTGCATCAGAAATTCACAGCACAGAGCCGGACGTGGTGGCTCAAGCCTGTAATTCCAGCACTTTGGGAGGCCGAGGCGGGTGGATCACGAGGTCAAGAGATCGAGACCATCCAGGTCAACATGGTGAAACCCCGTCTCTACTAAAAATACAAAAATTAGCTGGGCGTGGTGGTGCGTGCCTGTAATCCCAGCTACTCAGGAGGTTGAGGCAGAAGAATTGCCTGAACCCAGGAGGCAGAGGTTGCGGTGAGCCGAGATCGCGCCATTGCACTCCAGCCTGGGTAACAAGAGCGAAACTCCGTCTCAAAAAAAAGAAATTCACAACACAAGAGGTATGTGGCAGATAATGCTATTTCACCAGCCCTCTTACCTATTGTTTTACAAGGCATTCATTATTTTAATTACTTTATGATAGGCAAGGAAAAACACAGACTAAAGGGAGATAATGCTCTTGTTATTATTTGCTTACACTAAATGTTGTGAGCTTAATTACCCATGTGTGGGAAGCTGGCCTGGGAGGAGTGATGTGGAGCTATTTAAAGGCTGATGCCAGCCGGCCCGGTTAGCCACTGGGCTACCACAGATCCTGTGCGTGGAGAGGCCCCTCTCTCCACCACTGACCTCACTCTGGCCAAAGCACCCCTTACGGGGAACAGGCACTCTAACTCCATGCTCCAAAGAAAAAGGAGCAGAGAAGGTTCAGTAGCCTTGCTGGGGATATGCAGGGGCAGAGTCCGTTATAAGAGTGTTGGCCACCATTGAACAAGCTAGAACTAGATGCCAGCAACTAAGAATTAAGCGTTCTCCATGCATTATCTTTCTTAAACCTTCCAATACATCCAACAAGCAAGTGGAATTATTTCCATTTTACAGACACAGTGACTAAGAGCAGGTATCTCTCAGAAAAAGGTGCAGAGCCTGAGAGCTCAGGCTGGAAGCAGAGAGCCCACCTGGGCTTGTGCCTGCTCCAGAACTTCCAAGCTGAGGGCTGTGGCCCATCAAGCCCTGAGCCTCAGCCTCCTCCGTGTAAAACGGGGACAAGCATGCCGCCTCATTAAGGTGGTGCGGAAGCTGAAGCTTGGCACAGTCCCGGGCACACAGCAGTACAGCTGCCCTGTTGAAGCACCCGCTGGTGGGGCTGGGGCCTCTGGGGGTAATCAGTTGATGCTGCACCGCTTCCACCAACCAGCAGCCCTGGGAGGCACGCTGGCCAGAGTGAGCCTTTAATAAATAATTATAGAATGGAGGATAAGGGAGAGCAGATTCTAAGGCTGTTACCCTCCAATGAGCAACGAGCCCCTAGAAGGTAAGGTGCAGGGCTCCTGCAGAGCTTCTAGTAGGAGCTGTGTGACTGCCACCCAGAACAGCTGGGGCAGAGGTTCCCACACAGGGTGGACCCTAGATTGAATGGCATCACAGATCCCTTCTGACTTGAAGCTCCATTAGATCAACCTCCCATTTTTAAGATGAGGCTGAGAACCAGGGAGAGGCTGCCTCCTGAGTCCCAGCATTCTGCTCTTGCTCCTGTGCCCACAGGACACTGCCTCACAGTTTGTTCTGAATGGCAAAGGGGGCACCCAGCCACCCCAAACCTTCCACCTCTCAGTGCAGAGGACCCAGTCCCTGTGCAGGAAGCACTTCCGAGTAGGGGCGGCCTGATGTTAGTCAGGAAATCACTGTGTGCGTGTGCTCACACACATGTGTGAGTGTGTGTGTGTGTGAGAGAGAGTGCGTGTGTGTGTGTGTGTGTGTGTGTGTGTAAGGGAGAGGAGAAACCCCACTAGCTGCAGTCTCCAGGTATCCCAGCTTCAGGAAGACAGGCCACCAGATCTTTGAAAATGGAAGAAAAGAAAAGAGAGGAACATGGAGAGAAGGACAAGTTAAAAATGAGAGGTGGGCCCGTCGGGTGGGAAGACTATCTCAGAAAGAGGAGGTTCTGCAGGAGCCCTACCCCTGCCCTTGGCAGCTCCTTGAGAAAGGGATTTGGCCTCGCATTGGAGGCCACTCTGCTCCTCCGCCTCCAACCCTGCCCTCTCTCCCCACCAGAGTCCTGTGTAAAGCAGGCCACAGCTGCCTCTCAGTGGCAACAGTGACATCTAATCTCAGTGTCCACACCAAAGGGTGGGGAGGGCTTCGGAGCCAAGGTGCAGGCACAGGAGGCAGGGGAGAGCAGTGGCCGCAGTCCCCTCCTGACACCCACCCTACCCAGCAACCTCTCATGGGGCCGTGCCCAGCCTTATACCCTCACCCCTTTCTATGCCTTTTCCCCATTCCCTTTAGTGGTGTTCTCCACGATGACTTTCTGTTGACACAATGACTGCAGAGGACCTCACCCCTCCTATGTCACCTGGAGCCAAAGGCCTGACTGGCCCCCATCATCTGGTGCTCAAGATACAAACCTCATCTGATAGGTTTGGGCATTTCCTGCTGATTCGCAAGATCAAAGACCAAAGTTTGAGAAGGGACCTTAGCAATTCCTGAGGATCACCACCACCACCTAACTACCACACACGCAGTGTATAGATGAGAAAACTGAGGGCCTGGAGGGAAAGCCACAAGCTCAGGCCACCCGGCCCAGCCAGGTGACCACGGAGCTGGGAAGCAAACCCCAGCTGGCAGTTTCTCTTCTCTCAGTGCCTTTCCGATAAGACAGTTGCTCCAAATCTAGCCCAAGTGACACAGTCACTCTGCTGCCCCAGCCTGCAACCTGGAGTTCCGGGTGTTCCTAGGACAAGCAGAAGGCTCCACCTGGCCTGGTACTGGGTTCAGGTGTGAGGGCCATGACAAGGACCAATCCTGCTTGTCTTCAAAGGGCCCAGCCTTGCCCAGCCATGCCAGCTGCTCTGGTCTAGCACAGGAGAACAAGCTCGTGCTAATCCTAGGACCACACAGCCCTGACCCTCAGACCTGGCTGCCTGCATCTATCATCCTTGCTGAATTAGACCCAGGAACTGGGACTTTCAGGTCTGCGGTGTGGCAGGAAGAGCTATGAAAATCAAAAGATACTCTAAACCAAGTCCAGCTTTTCTGGGTGGCCTCCAGCAAGTTATGTCATTTCTCAAACCCTCCATATTATCTTCTATGAACAGGGATGAATCCTGCCTTGTCACCCCGCCTGATCCTTGCAGGAACCCTAATCCGATAACAGAGAGCACGGCCCTTTCTAAAAGCAACTGCTTTACTAAGGGCAGGCAATTGGAGTCACTGTCCTCTGGTTCTGGGCAGGAAGCAGGGCTGCTCTGGAGAAAGAAGTCCTGTGCCACAAAGCCAGAGGCCTCACAGAACACGGGGCTCAACACTCAGATTCCCACCCAGCTGTAACTTGCAGGGCAGGGCCCCCCTTGTCACCCTGCACCCCAACAGGATGTCAAATTGGCAAGTCTCGCCAGGAGGCCTGCCGTGCTGGGCACACCCTCCCTGATAGAGTGAGCTGCGGCCACACCTGCTCTCCCCAGGTTGGACTCAGTCACCCCCAGGCACACTCCCGACACTTGTCAAGCTGAATCAAGCACTAAGGTCTCTGCGGGCACCACACCTGCGGGGTGACTGTCTCAGGCATGAGAAGCTGGCTGGGCCTGCCTTGGGGGCGCCCCTCCCTGCTGCCTGCCGAGGGCCAAGCTTTGAAGCTCCAAGTCTGCCTTGGGCTTAACTACACGTCAGTTCTTTGGACACTGGTTTCTCATCCAGGATCTGCGAAGTCATTTAGGCAAAGGCCACCTGGAAGAAAAGTACTTCTTCAAAAATATAACCGAAATCATATCATTGCTGTAGCTGACACCCTCTTGTGGCTTCTTGGCCCACTCAGAGGACAAGTGACAGTCTTCACACCCAGTTGGCCCTACTCCTGCCTGTCATCCTGCGAGCCTGCCACTCACCACTGCTCACTAGCTCCGCTCCAGATGCAATGGCCTCCTCGTGCTGCTAGGACATTCCAGGCTCTCTCCCGTCTCGGGGCTGTCTGCACTGGCCTCTCCCTCTGCTCCAGAGATCCCCATGGCTGCACCTTCATTTCTCTCGGGTCCTGGTTCACATGTCACCTTGTCAGTGAGCTCTTCCTTGACCCTACTGAAAATGACACCCTCCCTCATCCCAACCTCTCCCTGTCATTCCTCTCTCCTCTGGAGTATGTATGCCACCTGCTCCTTTTACTTCTTCCTTGTGTACTGTCTGCAAGTTGCATGAGGGAAAGAATATTTGTCTGTTTCTTCTTCTTCTTTTTTTTTTTTTAACAGAGTCTCACTCTGTCACCAGGGTGGAGTGCAGTGGCACAATCTGAGCTCACTGCAACCTCTGCCTCCTGGGTTCAAGCAATTCTCCTGCCTCAGTCTCCTGAATAGTTGGGACTACAGGCATATACCACCACACCTGGCTAGATTTTATATTTTTAGTAGGGGTTTCACCATGTCTGTTTCATTCATAGCTGTATCTTCGACATTGAAACCCTGTGACCTCAGAGTGAGTACCTCACATGTCTTGGTGGTAGGAGGGAAGGAAGGAACGGGGTAAGAAGGGGAAGAGGGAGGAGAGCTACAGCAAATGAAAAGTCCATTCTTGCCATGTCCAATCTAGAATAGATAGTATTACTAATAAGTACTACTACTAATAATAATTATACTATTGACTGCTGTTTTTTAGCATGACCATAGTAACTCTATGAGGTTGGTACTAATGTCCTCCATTGACAGATGAGAGGTTAGTAGCTGGCCCAGGAAGACACAGTACAAATTTAAATCCAGCTGTCTGATGCCAAAAAGGGATGTGTACCCATCCTGTTGTCCTCCTGGGAACAGTGTGAGGAGCAGACGGGAGTGCATGAGCAAGGATTATCATCTGCCGCAAAGTGCCCATGAAAGGTTTATTAACATGAAGAGCGCTCAACTCATCCCACTTCTGGGTACTGCTTCTACCACCGCAACCCTTCTTCCAGGGCCCTGTGCCTACAGAGGACAGTTCCATCAAGGGCAGAGAATACGGTTCCTTTCTCTGCCAAGAACCAGCCCACAACCATAAATCACCCTTCATGGAGCAGAGCATCACGTCGGAAATGAGTGTGGCTAAGCTGACGGACCGTGAAGCCCTCCTGCTAAGAACCATGGTCCTCTATGCAGATGCTGCTGAAGGAAGACTTGGCTTCCTCCCTTACCATGCATATCCTTGGAGTCCTTAGCACACTCTGCACAGCAGTCTCCGGTGCTAAGAGGCTGAGCTCTGCAGGGCCTGATGCACCTGAGTGGGGGGTGGAGTGACCAGGTTAGCACAAAACCATCTCCCCTAACACTTTTGGTACCAAAGTAGGGGCCAGGAAGCCCCTTCCATCCATGGAAGCTAGATGCTCTGCCCAGCACCCTGGCACCATGGATAGTCCCAGGATGCTTGACTTCCAGAGGGCTTTGGGAGAAGGAAGGGCCACATGCCTCACAGCCCCTTTGTCCTCAAAGTTTCCCGGTTGACATCAAAAAGCCATTTCCCCTGAGCCTGCACTGATGGACTGTGCTCTGAGTTACTCATTCCATCTGTGGGGAGCCCCACCCATGCTCTCCCTGACCAATCCATTGCCCCGTCCTCTCTCGTCTGTCAGAACTGACCAGGCAGCCCCACATGCAGCTGGGCACAAAGCAGAAGGGCTCTTTCCTGCCAGAAGGATGAGGGCAAGGGGAAGCCCTCTGGACCAGAAGTTATGAAGCCTACATTCTCTCTCCAGCTCTGCCACGAACAGGCTGTGTGGCCTGGGCCAGTCGCCTAACCTTCTGAGAAAAGTACCTGTCTAGGGGATGAGAGCGGGTGGTGAGTTAAATCCACAGCTTTCTGTACCTTGGAGCCCAGCATTTTGAGGTGCCCCGGGGGGCTGGTTACCAAGGAAGGGCCTAGGAGGCAGGACCCCAGACCCCATGGAAATAAAAGCATCTCTGCATTGAGCAGTTTCACCTACTGTTGTTCTGTGCTTGACTGCATCCGAGTGAAGGGATTTACTGAAGAAAATCATTAGAAATCCCCTGAGTAAAAGTGCAAATGTTAGCTTTTTTTATTTTGAGGAGTCTCACTCTGTTGCCCAGGCTGGAGTACAGTGGCATGATCTCAGCTCACTGCAACCTCCGCTTCCTGCATTCAAGTGATTCTAGTGCCTCAGCCTCCCTAGTAGCTGGGATTACAGGCACATGCTATTATGCCTGGATAATTTTCGTATTTTTAGTACAAACAGTTTTCACCATGTTGGCCAGGCTGGTCTCAAACTTCTGACCTCAAGTGATCTGCCCACCTCAGCCTCCCAAAGTGCTAGGATTAAAAGCATGAGCCACCATGCCCAGCCCCATGTTAGCTTTTTAAAAATGCTTTATTTCATGACAATATCTATGACATCCTGTGGCACAGTTTGGCCTAAGATCCAGAAGTGTCTGAACCTCAATACCTTAGGAAGCCCTGGGGCCGCTACTCTCCTCTCCTTCACCTCAGGTTTTCACCAGGCCTGAATGCTGGGTGAAAGAGACAAGGAGGAAATCCACCACGCCAAACAGACAAGGAGGAAATCTACCCGGCAGCCTTTTTCACTTCCTGGGCGGATGTCCCAGCCACGGGCATTCTCCCAGGTACCAATAATCCTGCATATTAGGGTATTAGGCAGATTACCCAAAGCAGCTCAAGCAAATCAAGCATAACGTGGGCACCACCAGCTGGGGTTTTCATCACAAGAGTTCTGCAAAAGGAGAGGATGGAGGAGGTGGTTACTCTGAGACTCAGGGGCCAGAGAAATAGGGCAAAAGCGGGCCCAGGTCTTTCCTGGAGCTGGTGTCAGGAGTGGCAGAGTTCACTTCTGCCCCGGGGAAGTTCCACAGTCCAACCTCTCCCTGGCTGCCCCTCTGCACCCCAGGGATCCTGTACCAGCAGGGCTCAAGATATTTGCACCAATGAGTTTACAAGCAGCTACTGTGTTTTGCTAACTGTGGGCTACACCTTTGGGGTACACAGATTCAGGCAACAAATATGGCATTTTATTTTACAAGCATATGTAAAAATATATAAAATATGTAAAAATGTGTAAAAAATATGGTATTTGTTAAACAACAATCTCCTTCTCCTTCAATTAGCGTAATAAAATGGGAAAATATAAGTGACAGTCCAGAGTCCACTATCAGAGCCAAAGAGACTTTGAATTGGATTAGCAGAGTCCTCAGCCAGGATGATCCTGGCTGGGTCTAAGACAGCCTGCTCTCCAGCAAAGACTTGGAAACTTAAACTAAGTTTAAAAAAAAACTTAAAAAGAAACTTCAACTAAGTTTAAGAAAACTTAAAAAGAAGATCCGCCCACCTCAGCCTCCCAAAGTGCTGGGATTACAAGCGTGAGCCATCACACCTGGCCGCAAGGTAGGATTGCCACGAGGCTCAGAGAGGTTGGGTAATTTTCCAAGATTACTCAACCTCTTTTAAGTGATAGAGCTGAAATTCCAGTCCAAACCGATTGCCCTGAGCTGTCAGTAAGCCCTTTGAGTTTACTGGGTGTCTCCGCTGAATCTACAATGCTCCACCATCAAGGTGTTTTTAGCTATTGCTTTCTGGGTGCACTATCCAGATCCTTGCTCTTAGAAACACCACTGCACTGGGTGTGAACAACTACTCTTTACATGTCTTCATGGTAGAAAAAGGCCAGGTGACCTTTAACAACTCCTTACCATCTGTGCCTCAAGTTTCCTTGTCTCAAATGCAGGGTGCTGTGCAAATGCTCCCCAATGTCTGTCCAGCTCTAAACTCCCTGACCCAGAGGCCTGGATCATTAAGTCTCTTGCTCTGCATGCACTGTTTCAGCTCCGTAACCCTGGGCAAGTCAGTCAGGCACCATTTCCCTCCCCTGGAAAATGCTGCAGGAGGACAGGTTCCTTTTCAGCTCTTCTCAGAGGCAAGTTCAAAGCTGCTCTCCCATCCCCTGAGGACCAAGGACCACTGGCCCTCAGGAAATCACTGATTCCCTCTCACATCTACTGTGTTCTGTCCTTGGTGATTTTATACCAACCAACTCAATCTTGACATCAAGTCTGTAAGATAGGAATGATGTTTTTTTGGTTTTGCTTTTTTTTGTTTATTTGTTTGTTTTTTGAGATGGAGTCTTGCACTGCCTCCCAGGCTGGAGTGCAGTGGCGCTATCTCGGCTCACTGCAACCTCCACCTCCTGAGCTTAAGTGATTCTCCTGCCTCAGCCTCCCAAGTAGCTGGGATTATAGATGCTCACCACCACACCTGGCAATTTTTTTTTTTTGCATTTTTAGTAGAGATGGGGTTTTACCACATTGGATAAGCTGATCTCTTAACCTCAAGTGATTCGCCTGCCTCAGCCTCCCAACGTGCTGGGATTACAGGTGTGAGCCACCACACCTGGCCGCAAGGTAGGAATGACACAAGGCTCAGAGAGGTTGGGTAATTTTCAAGGTTACTCATCTTGTAAGTGGAGAACTGAAATTTCAATCCAGTCCATTCTGTCTGAAAGCCGTATTTTTCTTTCTATTCCACACTGCCTTAGGATAGGTCCAATATACAAGAACAGAAATGGGATCTCTTTAAAAAATTCTGTTTGTTACTACTACTGAAACAAGCATCTCATACCCTATGGCTTCTAAATAACAAAATCCTGTAGTGCAGACATCTAAATTCCATTATAATCTGCTATGTAAGGACAGAGAATTAGAGAAATGGGCGAGGGGAAGGAGCTCCAACCTGGAAATACAATGGCCCGTTAGACATTAGATATGTTCTCGAATGGCCACATATGCTGCCTAAAATTAGTAAGGCAACCTCCAGACTTTCAGGGCTAATACATATGTCCTGGCCAATATACCATATTTGTAAAATAACAATCTCCTTCTCCTTCAATTAATGTAATAAAATGGGAAAACATAAGTGATGGTCCAGAGTCCACTATCAGAGCCATAGAGACTTTGAAATGGATTAGTAGAGTCCTCGGCCAGGATGACCCTGGCTGGGTCCAAGGCAGCCTGCTCTCCAGCAGAGACTCAGGGACTCAGTTGCCAGTCTGCAGGGCAGCCCATGCCCAGAAACTCATCTCCAGAACTGCCCAGGCAAGAAAACTAGCAGGGGCCCAGTTGGAAGGCAAAAATTACATTTGTTTCTCATCAGGACAGGCTGGGATAGGGATAACCAAGACACAGAGAAAATCCCAAACTCTCATGTTCATAAAAGAAGGCAGAAATATTCATGCCAAGTTAAGTCTTACTGGAGGGAGCCCATTGCCATTCTGTAGACTAGGAGGAGGATCCAGCCCCCAAGGAGCCTCACTCTCCACAGCAAAGGCTCCTGCAGGCTGGCTCACAGGTGCTCTGTTCCCAGGGGTCCCACAAAGCCACAGAGCAGTGCTGCCCCCCATGCGGTATGGAATGAAAGGCCTCAGTACAGTGCGCTATGTGTGTCAGGGAAAGATGGCTGATGACGAGCCTCTCCTGGGAAGAACTGTCCTTCTCTTTAACATTATGTCATCACATCTTTGTTGGGTATTAGCATGCCCTTTTAATGAAATGACAATGGTGGCAGAGCTGGCATTTGACAGTTTCTTTTGTGTGTTCTTGCTTGTCACAATAAAAAGCTGGTGGCCTTGTGATATTCTGTTTCATAAAGATTAGTGGACTATCCCACAAAAAGTCTAGGAACCACTTCCCTCGTCCAAATGCCTCATTCTACAGGCAGGAAATTTAAGGCCCCAATACTCCACACTCACAGTGGTCAGGTCCCCCTCCAAAAATATGGCCTTCAGACTTCAGGGGCCCAGGGTGTGTCTGACACACTAGCCAGAGACAGCCTTGGAGCCAGGAAAGGTAGGGCCTGAGGGACAGAGGCATGGTCTCTCCGGGCTGGAGGAGCACTGTGAGCTGCTGGCCCATACAACAGGGGAAGGGGGAATGCAAGCGTTTTGGGAGCTGAGGGCCCCACCAACCGCCGGAGCTCCTGGCATCTGATGCCCTCAATACCACTACTGCAGGAAATGCACAGAACTACAACAGCCTCCCTGGAAATACTACAAGTGTTGCCACGGCCCCAAGCCACCACCCAAGAGGCAACTGGGAAGAAACATTTCACCTGCAGATAACAGATAGGATGAATTGTTTATGGTTGAATACTCCCTTCAGAGTCAACAGAGGACTCCAAGCAATCTGGAGTAAAAAGATGAGTAACCCTAGAGTGATCAAAGTCACAAGCCAGTGCCCCGCATGGAAGGGAACATGGTCGTCCGCCTGGCTGCTGTTCTTTGCTTCCTAGCCCCCACCATGGCCTTCATCACACATGTGTGCTTATTCAGCAGTCAGGGCAGAGTCTGCCTGATTTGCCCACTCCACATCCTCAGAGCCTGAACAGCACCTAGCACACGGTGAGCACGTCACAGGGCGGTGAAAGAATAAATGAACAAATCCTGTTTTTTGTTCTGTCCTGCTTTGTTTTTACTCTTTGCTCATGTCTTCTGGAATCTCAAAATTCTGCCAAGTCCACACTGCCCAAAGCACATAAGTCAAACTCCTCAAGGCCTGATCTTTAAGGCCTGCAGCTGAGGCTGCTGGCTGCCCTCCCCACTCCTCACTGATCCACTTTCCCACCGATCCACTTTCCCACCTGACCTCTGGGCTATGACTTTGTCCTCCTGACTGCCATACCTCTGTGCTGGCTGTCGCCATTCCTGAGATTCCCTCCCCATTGCTCCCCACCCATCCTCATCATCCCTGATCAAATCCCAGAGGTGCAGTGAAGTTCTTCTTTCTGGCTAGATCTCTCGATCCTGTCTCCAGTGCCCACATCAGCTCCCCTCATTCCACATGAGACAGGTACTTAGCTGTCTTTTGATCCATGCATGTTGCATTGCGCCAGTTAACCTGGATGATCCCTGAAGGCAAGGTCTATATACTTTTTATACCCAAAGTGTTTAGCACGCAGCAAAGTGCTTAGTAGACACTGAGTAAATTAAATCTCTGCTCAGTGGGCATTGGAAAAGCAAGAGCTTTCCCAGGCATCACTGACATCCGGGGTAAACCAGGCCAGTTTCCATGACTTGAAGCTTAAACTGGAGTTTGGCTCCTAACTGCTATTCCTCAGGGCAGCTACATTTTCAAATACAAACACCAAATCCCAAATGAGATCAGATGACGTGGAGCTTCTGAGAGGCACATGCCCCACCAGGCATGTCAGTCAAAAGAAAGATGAATGTTCTTGTTTACAAAAGGATTTGTCCCATGCCAGGAAAATTTTCACCGTGATTTAGGACCTAATCCAGTCTGTGCCTATAGACCTCACCAACTGAACATGTTCCTGCTTATTCCATTTGCTGAACTTGGATGGGGTTTGGCTTCAGGTCAAAAGAGCTGTCGCAATTCGATTGTCAGACAGCCTTTCCCAACACATAAGATGACCCCCATTCAGGAAACCAATGGCTAGTAAGACAGACAGACTTTGGGAGACAGAAAGATTGGCCAGGTTACCAGGCATACAGTGGCACTCAGGGCCCACCACTCCGAGCACAGCCCAGCCTGAATGAGGGACCAGGCTCTCGGAGCTGCCCAGCCCCCTGGACTCTGACCTCACCCCTTGGAAGAACTGGCTGGGTTCCAAAACCCCGGCCTCTGTGTCTCCCTGGGTTCCCACACACTCAGTTTGGATCTAGGTCTCCAACACAGCAGCCAAACACAAGAGAGTCCAGGGCAGTTGCTAATGTGAAATAAAAACAATAATTCAAAAGCCCAGGGAAAGGAGACAGGACTTCTTTTTCCACTGGATTCAGAGAACTCCTTCTCCTCTTTCTTCTCGATCCCTAATGGGAGTTAGGCAGGGCAAGCGCCCGGCCCTGCAAAGCCTCAAGTCTCTACTTGGCTCCCTCCAACCCATCAATCTTCTCTCCATGGCCTGGGACCCCTCCAACCCTGGATGTCGGGACAGGCTCGGCAGCTGTGAGAACCTTCTTTCTCAAAGAAGGTTTTTCCAAAATTATATCAGGTTTCCTTCTACCCCAGCTTGTCAGTGGGGGATTCTTTTGCCTAACATGGTTGAGGAATGTCTTAGAAACTGGTGTGATTCAGTCTGGCTTCTGATGAGGTTTTCCACCCAGACAGAGCTCACTGAGTATCTGGAAGCATCGGTTCCTGCCCCCACATTCTGTCCCCGTCCCCAGACCTCAGTGAGGAGGATACCCTCGATGAAGTGGCTGGTCCAGCCCTACGATGAAGTTGGATCCAGAAAAAGAGCCAAGAGGAAGCCAAAAGAACTTGCCCACACACTGGCATACACAGGGACCTTCTTCCTACCATGTCCCTTCTTCCCCCCAACTTTCTAAATTGGTGAATCTATTTGCAACACACCCAGTATAAATAATTGAACAGCTCCTGATGGAAGTGACTCAACTGAAATCTCAAAAGGCACACACGTTTCTTTTAGAAGAGAGGGTCCCCCCTTTCAGACTTCTCCAGTGAAAGTCGTTCCTCCCCTCATTCCCATTCAGACTGGCCTCCTACAAAGACAGATTTTAACCAGAGGGTAATTGCTAGAAAGTGCAGTCTGCAAAAATGTCAGTAACCCGAATGCCAAATTTACTAATGAATTGTGACTAGGCTGTTGTTAGTGCCACCCACACTCTCACATGAGGACCCACACTCTCCCCTAGAGAGAGGGAAACAGGCTGACCCTCTGTTACTGCTCAGCTATGACACTGAGGTGGGGCAGCACCATGGGGACTGGCATGAAGGTCACATGAGAGCGGGAGCTCCTTTTATATCTTAGAAGTCTCTTATTAGAAGAATCTGCCAACTGCAAGGAGAGAAGAGCCCTGCAGAGCAGGGGCCCTGCCTGAGCGCTGCGGGTATCATCTTTGCTGGCGTCTTGGAAAGACGCCCCATGTCTCCATAACAACTGTCCGTCCAGCCCTTAGCACTGACGGGAATGGGGACCTATTTTGTGGGGGCAGCTCCGGAAGAAAGGTCAGGTGGTTGCCTGAATCCCAGGTCTCTGGGTTTTTTTTAAATCTTCTTTTGCAGCTGTTTTTCTTACTAGAAGCTAGGCAGAAAGAGTTGTTACTAAGATTTCTTGAGCTTGAGGCATCAAAGTGGAGACACAAGCCAAGCAGAAGGGATGATCAGGAAAGCTTCTGGGGATACCAGCAGTGTTTTATTTTTTGAACACTGGTAGTAACACAAATCTTCTACAATTATTCACTATTTTATAATTTTGCATTTTATAGTAATTTGCAGTTTTCTGTGCATCTGCTTCATTTTACTATTTTTTAAAAGTCTTTAAAAAATAAATTGGGCAAACTGCTCTTTAAGGACCCATCATTATTCCTGGCATTTAGTAAGTATCTTCTGGCACAGGACAAAAGGATCAGTCTGCAAATCACCCTGTGTCATAGCCCTGGACAACAGGACCGAGAATCAGAAAACTAAAGTGAAAGTCATTGGTCCCAGGGGTCAAAATAACAAACTGAAGGAGAAAGTGAAGAGGTCAGAGCCAATCACAACTGGTCATAGGATCAGTGGGTTAGAAACCCCAGAGGACTTGCTGATGCAACACTTTGCTGTTATCCCAGCTTTAGACCTATGCCTATAAACAAAGTCACACAGAGGGGAATGTGATTCATGCTTTGTACCTGCCTTGGAAGGGCATGAAGTGAAATGGGGTATGCAGGGTCCTGGCCATCAGAGAAAGAGTGAGCCTTTTGCTGCCCTACTGATCCATTGCTGTGGATAACTCATGGTCCCAGCACAGCCTGCACTGAAGTTTCAGGAACACGAAGCAATCAGGAGTCTAGATTGAGTTTCCAAAACAGGAGCACCTCTTTGCTCTCTGTAAGCCTCCGCTGATGGCTCATGCCAGCCACATGGCTCCCCTAGCCTCCCCTGCACCCGCCACAGGGTGTAACAGACCTGTCATTTTGCTCATGTTGGATTAATCACCACCCTCCTCCTTCCCAAATCCTACACATTCTTCAAGAGGAAGCCTAAAAGCTGCCTCTGCCATGAAGCCTCTCCGGACCTCTTCAGTAGAGTTAACATCTCCAGGACTGTTTACCCAACACTTCCTTTCTGTCCGCTCAGTATCACTTGCTTCTCTGCTTATCAGTCCTCATTACATTCTAGTCCAGTGGCTACATCCATCAGTCTCCCAGCTAAGAACCTAAGGTCAGGAGCCAGGGCTTATTAATCCTTATACTTCATGTGTTTAGCATTGCGCCTAGTGGATTTGTAGCAGGTATGCAATAAAGAATCAATGTTTATTAATATATCACGACCAAGAGCACAGATCCAGTGACCGGGAAGGAAGGTTCTTTAGGCTGTCAAAGAACACAAACAGCTAGGCAGGAGGGAGGCCAAGCATCAGAGAACCTTCACCTCTCAACTCCACCCACTTCTCTCCATCTCAGCTTCTCTCCCCTGATTGACTCCTAAGATTCATAATCATTTGCATTGTACCATGCAATGGTACAATTCCCGCTCAGTTCCCCCGCTTCATTCTCTACACTGAAGCCAGAGAGATACCACAAGGTTTCCATCAATCACATCACGCCTGTGCTTAAACTCTTCGAGGACTCCCCACTGTTCTTAAGCAAAAGTTAACGCCCTCAGCATGGCCTTCAAAGATGCTGTGGCACATCTGGCCTTTTTCAGGCATCTGGCCAAGATACCGAACCCCTCTTGGCCTCATCTCCCTCAGTCCACAGCAATACCGGATCTTCTTGCATTCCTTCAATCAGCAGTCCTCTTTTCTAATTCACGGATCTGCATGTACTAGGTTTCCTTTGCCTGTAACAACCTTCTTCACATAGCCATATTTCAGACTTCCTACTCATATTTAAGCTCTCTCCCTAGAAAGCCTTTCCTAACTCATCCTCCACCCCGACTCCACCACCACCATCGCTATTAGTCAATAAAACCTTCCAGTCATGTGGTCTTTGTACCGCTCCTTCCTAACACTCAAGGCATCTGCAAGTACTTGTTCAGTGCCTCTTTGCTCCTCTAGACCACAGGTGGGCAAATTGTTTCTGGAAAGGGCCAGACAGGAAATATTTTAGGCTGTGTGCAGCACACGTCTCTGCTGCAACTATTCAACTCTGTTGTTGGGGGGCAAAAGTGGCCATAGACAGTATATAAACAAATGAGCGTGGCTATACTGCAATGGAATTTTATTTAGAGACACTGGAATCTGAATTTCATACCATTTCATGTTTCATGAACTATCCTTCATTTAAAATTTGTCTTCAACTATCTAAAAATGTGAAAACCATTCTTAGCTCATGGGCCATACAAAAACAGAAGGCAGGCCAGACTTGGCACACAGCCTGAAGTGTGCCAGCTCCTGCACTAGACATCAGTTTCCTAGAGACAGAAGCCATGTCTTGTTCACGGATGTATCTCTCCAGCACAGCACCTGGTTCTTACTAGGCGATTCATAAAAATTCACTGAATGCCTTGGTTTATGGACTACAGCAGTGTTTCCCAATGTGAGTTCACGGAACACCAGTCTGATGGGATACTCCACATAAAAGGGACACTTCACATTTCAGTGAAATCCAGAAATGCCATCGTTCCCCTTCTAAGAAGTGTTCCGTGCTCACCGCATACTGCATAGCGAAAGCTCAGAGCCAGCCTTCAGTCAAGGAACTTGTTCGACATAGACCAACACAATGCTGCCCACACTCATTGGACCAAAGGACTTTCTTCTCTAACCCAAAGGAACTTTCTCCTCTAATCTTGCCAGCGTCCAAGGGCAGCCCCACTGAAAAATGGTATAATGAGGGAAGAAGGCAGAACTTAGAGAAGGGGGTCTCACACTTTAGTGTGCATCGGAGTCGCCAGAAAGGCCTATTAAAATAAGAAACTGCCCCAGCCCAGGGTTTCCAATTCAGTAGGCCTAGGGTGGAGCCTAAGAATTTACATGCCTCACATGTTTCCCAGCTGATGCTAATGCTGCTGGCTACAGGAACCCCGTTTTGAGAAACACCGATCTGCAGAATAAACGGTTTCAAGGCTTCAGTCCTTCAGCTGGAGTTTGCTCTTCCATCCAAGGATCTTATTCCCAGGAGAACCCCAATTGGTCCACTTCCTCACACTGCAGACGCAGCCCTGACCCACCTTTCCATTCTTAGGCACTTGTAATGGGTTGCAGTGTTTTTCTGCAAAAGATTTGTTTCAGTAGTAATCCCCAGTTCCTGTGAAGGTAAACCTTATTTGGAAAAGGTCTTTGCAGATGTAATCAAGTTAAAATGAAGTCATACTAGAGTAGGGTGAGCTCCTAATCCGGTATGACTGGTATCCCTAGGAGAGGAGGAAGGAGAGAATGCCCGGTGACCACAGAAGCAGACTGGAGTGGGGGCTGCAAGTCTAGGAAGGCCACCAGCAGAAACATGGAAGACACAAGGAAGGAGAAACCCTACAGGCTTCAAGGGAGGCTGGCCCTGCTGACACCTTGATTTCAGGCTTCCATTCTGAACTGTGAAACGATAAATTCACGTTGTTTTAAGCCACCCTCCTTTGTTATGGCATCCCTAAGAAACACTCTAGTCCAAGGACAGATAAAGCTCTGGCCAAGAGAAGCTCTCTCTTACTCTTGGTAGGTGTCCACAGGAACTTTGAAGGAGGAAGCCACGACTCAGCTATCTGATCCCTTTGTCATCACTGCTAGACAGTAGGTGTCTGCGCTGGGGTCTGTCTTTGGAAATTAGATTATCTAATTAATGTGATTTTTTTTGTTGGATCCATGCCTTAAGGCTGGCTTTGACAAAAAGCATGTTATTATTTTTTACTGTAAAAAAAAAAAGTCAATAAATAAGATACGGAGACTTGGCTTTGTCCTATCTTGGGCTCCACAAGCCCTATTTTTCACTGGGAGGCCGTGGCAAGGAGCTTCTCAGTGACAAGGAAATGGTTTCTTCTCCTCTAGGTCTGAGCTATAAACGCCTTCTCTAATCAACATAGAAACGGCTAAGCAGTAGATATTTTCACAGTCAGAGCACCCTGGTTTTAGTTACAAATTATATGCCTCTCCTTTTGGAAATATAAGGGGTATAATTTTTATTCTTGGGCAGACATAGTCCTGTGCCCAATACCTTAGGAAGGAGCCAAAAAGAGAACGTGGACACAGCTTGTCACAGTGGATGGAGAGGAAGGAGACACCAGGGGCAGGGACTCTGTATTCTCAAGCGCTGATGCCACAGAATGAAAAATTAGAGCCAAGTGAACGCCTTCTCTGCCTCTCCAATCTATGCCAACCCAGGGCTCACATGGGTCCTACATGGGGCCTACTCAAACTGGAAAATCTCCAGACGTTTTACAGGTGGGACAAAGCCACACTTTCTGCTGCAACAGATCATGAGACCTTTAGGATGCCCACCCAAAGGCCCTTGAAAAATGAGAGAGGGGTCTGATTCTTTGAGATGGGTAAGGCAGAGGCACCCCATGGAAGTCAAGCATTCCTTCTCTCATCTCTCCCCAGGCCAGCATTTAATGTCAAATGTCCAGTCCATCCACAAACAACATGTTGGTCTTTGGCCAGGAGGTGGGCTTCCAAAACAGCAACACCTCAGCTTCAGTCTACAGAGTGGAGAGTTTAGCTCGGCAGAGGGATGGGACACTGTCAAGGAAGACACGCTTTTGGAGTCAGGCAATCCCAGCTTTGCAGATTGGCCTTGTTTTGTTGGTTTGTTTTGCTTTGTATTAAAATTTAATTTACTCTGCAAACTACAGCAGTTTAGTAAATCCTTTGAAACCTCAGGTTTCTGAGCTATAATACAGGAATAATTATAAATGCTTTGCAGCAGATTTGTGAGGATTTTGAGAGATGTTAGATGTGTCTGGCACATTCCTTCTAACTTATAAAGCACTATATGCCAAGTATGAATCTAAGTAATGCACACGCCCTAATCCTTTCCATCCTTACAACTATTTATAGCATTCCCCCCATATGGCAAATGAAGGCTCAGAGAGGTCAAGGCACCTGCCCACAGTCACACGGTCAGTAAACAGCTGATTCTGGGGCTGGTGCTCTCATCACAGGGGCTGCTTCATGCCCATAGCAGGTGCCTGGGTCTAGGAATGAAGACCTGTGTTCATTCATTCATTCATTCATTCAGCACCTCACCTGGGCATCTCTGATAGAGGATTACTCACAGTAGGTTCTCAGACACACACACACAAAAAAACTATAATCTCTCCTTCCAGGAGTTGAAGATCTATCAGAGGAAGTAGACAAGTACCCAAAACTAAATCAAGGTATAGTATGACACCAGGGAGGAAGAGAGTGTGGCAGACGGCCTGTTAAATGGCAGAAACTGACTGATTTAATGAAGGTGGTGGTATTTCTGCCAAGCCTCAAAGGATGGGCATGATTTTGACAGATGCATGCAGCCTGGTTCAGTCCAAATTAGGGCCCCCTTGTTCTTTCTCATCGCAACCCATTCATTTCCTTTGTTGGACCCACTGCGATTTTAATTTCACAGCTACTTGCTGATTTATTTGTTCAATGCTGGTCTCCCTCACTAGACCATGAGTTCAGAAGGACAGGCAGCATGCAACTGTGCTCACTGTCTACACAGGGCTCAGCATTGGGCCTGGGCCAGGGCAGGCACCTGGAAGGTACATGTTGAATGAATGGATGGATGAATGGATGGATGGATGGATGGATGGATGGATGGAAGGATGGTTGGATAAGTGGATGGAGGGATGGATGGCTGGATGGATGGATGGATGATGGATGATGGCTGGATGGATGGATGGATGGATGGATGGATAAATGGATGGATGGATGGATGGATGGATGGATGGATGGATGGATGGATAGGGATATAAGTATGGGCAGGCTGATGGTAGCTTGCAGAAGGGTAGCATGTTATCTGTAAACACACTGCCCAGATTTATCTGACGTGGTAGTCACTGCAAATCTTGATTACCCTCACCTGAGCTTTCTCTTTTTGGGGAAGTTTTACACAACCACCCCGGTTTCCCTAAATGCCCTCTCCCTGGATTCCTGCAGCACTGGGATTTAGGCTCCTGAGCACTGGCAGCTCTCCAAATAGGGCAGATTCCCCATGTGGGCAGCAGCCTTGCCTTCTCCTTCACATTTGTCCACAGTGCTTGGGTGATACCTGGATGCGTAGCCCACATTTGGCTGAAACCTGCCCATGGCATGCAGCTGAGAGGCCCTGCCTTCTCCTTGTCTTCATTTATTCCTGTCAGTTGACTGTCAATCATCCCACACCAACCCCAGAAGCACTGGTCCTGGGGTCTCCGTGGTGTGACAGTGTGGGCTGCCCTCCCAGCCTTGCCCAGGTGGCAGGACTTCTGCTGCTGAGAACAGGGCTGTGATCCTCAGCTCCCCAGGGCTGAACTGAATGACTAAGAGCCCTAATGATCCTGGTATTTTTCAAGACCTGTCTCCAAAGGCAGGAAGACATTTTAAAATGCATGGGTCTCTGCTAGGTGACACAGCCTGCTTGGGAGTCTGCTGGCCTCCAGTCTGGGACAACAGAGCACTTCAAATAGGGGCCTGTGTTCATCACAGGACTCTCTGTCTACACAGGGCCTTGGCTGCTGAGGCTCAGAGAGGATAAGCTTGGGGTAGAACAGGCCACCGACCATCTGCAGACCCCAGCACAACCAGGCGGCAGACCAAAGACAGAACGTGTCGTCTGATTCAAGAATACAGGCTACAGAGCCAGACCAACCGGCAACCGGCATGGACTCTCTGTCAACATTCATTCCCCATCTCTAAAATGGGCATATGATTCCCACTTCACTGGACTATAGGTCTTATGTGAAGGACTCTGCAGTGTCTGGAATGTATTTATGGCACCCAAAATAAATAGTTATTGATGACAGTGATGAGAAGAAGAAGATCCAAGGGAGTCATCTTCAAGGCCTGCTTCAAGTCTTGCCTTGGTAAAGCTTTCTATTGGGCTCAAATAAAGCTTATACGATGTATTGTTTAGATAACAAACACGTATATATGATGACCGTATGCTGAGGATTGTTCTGAACGCTCCCTAAATAGTAATTCATTGAATCCTTATAACAACTTTATGTCATATATACTATTTTTGTGCCCATTTTACAGATGAGGAAACTGAGGCATGGAGGGTTAGTTGAATGACCCCAGGTCACACAGCTGTAAGAGGTTGAGCTGGGATATAAACCCAGACAGTCTGCACTAGAGTTCATGTTAGTTAAAGGAGGATACAGTGGGCTGCTGTTATTATGCTTGTAGATGTTGACTGTTATAGTCTCTTGTTCTGTGGAGCAAAGCTAGTCTCTCCCACTTTCTTGATGAATGCTAGGAGCCTCCCCTGTAACATCTCTGAAGCCTCTGCAGCACTTGATAGAGCCAGCCAGAGTAGCTTGCCAGGATTTGCTGTGCCCTCTGCCTTCTTCAAGGCATCCCCCAGCAGAGCCTTAAAGGGCAAAGCCTGCATGCCTCCCTCTGCAGTACTGCTGCATGCCCCACCTCCCTCCAGGGCCACGCTTTCCAGCTTGTAACCTGAACCCAAAGTAAGAAATACGCTTTACATCATGACCCATACATACCTACTATATAAGTAATTGCAACACAGGATTCATGACGCAATACCTAACACTATTACAAGAGATGTACTTTGATAACTTGTATTTTTTTAACATTGATTGCAACTTAATAATCCACTTAGAAAATTCTTCTTAGGGGAGTTCAGCTCCAACATCTAGCACATGCAATTTCTGAGCTTGGTGCATAGCAGTGCTTCCCAAAGGAAGCCCTGCCTGGTGCACATCAGGATCATGGTTGTGTCCCAGCCCAGATGGTCACTCAGATCCTCCTCAGAACCCCGAGCCTGGCTGGAGCACCCCGGCAGTGGAAAGTCAGTACAGGCTGGGAGTCAAAGACCCGTTCAAGGCAGTGCTCACAGCAGACACAAAGTCAAGAGCCTTGCTTTAGGGTCTGATGGAACTGAGTTCAAATCCCACCTTTGCTAGTTACTAACTCAGGTGTTCTTGGATGGGTTCTTAACCTCTCTGAGCCTCAGTGTCCCCACCTGGAAGGGGGCACTATCAATAAGCACCACAGAAGGTGTTAGCTAAGATGTGGAGATGACTTGGCATAGCACCCAGATGCATGATACTGAATCGGTGTCAGTCAGTGGTGCTGGGAGGTCTTTGCTGGGCCCTCTAAACCTAACCCAAAACCTCACAAGGGCCTTCCCTCCCCTCTCTTTTTGTCTCCATATTTACAGATTCAACAACCTGCAGAAGAAACAGCAGTACTTCCTAGCACATAGGTAACACTCAACAAACATCTGAACCAATTAAGCAAAGGCCCAGGCTTTTCCCCAATAAGTCATCCATTCCTGAGCATCCTTTTGAAAGAAGATTTTGTTTTTATAATCTCCAAGTTGAGTGACCAATAAAGTGTGCTCCATGAATTTCACTCATTCAATCGCAGCTGATATCTCTAGATCCAGGATAATGCCCCTCTGTACAGGTGGGAAGAGAGAAACGGGAGGTCCCAATGTAGCTTTCTCAAGGCCCTCCCAAGTTACTGTCAGTGCAGAGCTGGGGTGACAGAGCCCCTGCTCATCACTGCATATGTTGCCTTCCAAGAGAAAAGCAAGTTGTTCAATAAATAGCTCATTGCCCTGTAGACAACGAGAGCCCCTCTGATGAGACTAAGCACAGGACTGAGAGGCTAAAGAGGAAGCAGAAAATGGATTTCCACACGGGTTAGACTGTTCACGCAGCCCAAAGTGTGAGAGAATCCTTAGGGAAAGCCTAACTCCGAAGTCCAGAGAAGGAAGGGAAACTAAGGAGTATGTTTTGCAGGCTGAGTTTTCTGAAGTTATTTATAGGAAAATTCATTTCTATGAGAGGCTAATTAGTCATGACAGTGCTTTGCTCCAGATATAATTGCACTGGTCCCATTCCATCTCTGTGGGTCAGCCTGTATTGGAATTTCCATTACCTATTGTGTTTTGGCTACTGGAGAAAAATGTGTGTTTGGGTCAAGAGAAAACATGAAAGGCTGGAATACCTTGAATATCCATAAAAACCATCTGTAATTTTAAAACTTCATAAAGATGATGAATCTCTGGGAGCCAGAGTCTTCTTGGAATCTCAGCTCTGTCTGCGGGAACTGCTCCTGGCAGGCAGTGAGCTTTGAAATCCAAGTTTCTCAGGCAACAGAGCAAAGCGAGCTCCCCCAGCTTGGCCACTAGGGGTGGAAACAAGACCCAGGAAGGGGGACTAATTGTTCTTACCTAGCCACCAGCCCTCAGGCTGCCAGGATTGCCAGGTTGTGGTAACTGAATATATAGATATATAGACATACGGGTCTGATGCCAGAAATGTGCAAGTCTGTATGGATGAGTACGAATGGCCTCACCTCTCCTGCCTTCTAGAGAATAATATACAGTTCAAGAGCCAAAGATGCCTCAGGGTGAACTGGTATACCAAGTTGGGAAGGGCCACCAAACCACCCAGTCCCCCAAGTGTTAGAGCCAGGAGCAGAAGGGGGTTTCAAGGACTATCTAGTTCAGGGCTTCTCAACCTCAGCACAATTGTCACTTTGGCTGGATGGATAAACTTTTTGTTGTGGGAGGCTCCTGTATATTGTAGGAGGTGTAGCAGCATCCCTGGCATATACAGTAGCTATCCTCCTCCAGTCCACCCTCATTTTTAGTTGTGACAACTAAAATGTCTCCCGACATAGCCAAATGTTCCCTAGAGGGCAAAATCACCACCATTCAAACATCACGGGTCTAGCCTTACAATTCCCAAAGGAGAATGCCAAGGAACATTAATTTCATAAGATTCTCCCTAACACAGGTATTCCATGGTCAACTAAGTTTGAGAATCACTGCATATTGTACCCTCTTCTGGAAATTCTCCATGGCAGTATATTAAAGGCCCTCAAAAGTTCTGTAATAAGAAGAAAACAGTTTATTTTGTTTGACCTAGCATTTTGTAAGCTTTCTCAACCAAAACCCCTTTATTCCCATATTTGCATCTTTCAGAGTTCATGTTCCAAAGCATATATTGTGATTTATATATGTCAATGTATATATATCATATATACATATGTGTGTGTGTGTGTGTGTGTGTGTGTGTGTGTGTGTGTGTGTGTGACGTATCAGGCAACCCAATCTCCCACTGAACAGAGGAACTGAAGCAGTAGGCAAGTCAGGATTCTAAATCCCACTAACAGATGAGTGTCAGAGCCACGTATAGAAGCTGAAGTCCTGATTCCCCATCAACCTCCTCCTCTTACACAAATGATTTAGATGCAATCCTCAAGAAGATACAAGATAGAAGAAAACACCCTTTCACACCCTTTCACAAGTTGGTTTGTGAAAGGAAAGTAAAATCTTGGGACCCCCAACTCACTATGCCAAAAGGAAGAGTGAACTTTGTCACGCAAAGACTGTTTTCTCTTTGTTCCTAAACAGATTGCTGCAAGAGATAAGGCCACCTGTCTCCTCAGGTAGCCTCTCTCACCCCGACACTATAAATTAACAGCTTATCTTCACAGGTAAGGGACAGACAAGACTAGAAATCATCCCTCTGCCCATCCCAAGACAAATCCAGATCTGACTTCTTCCTCTACCCTATGTTTACTTTATCTTATGTAAAATACAGATTTACTGAGCAGGAATCCAATGCATTGTGGACTGTCCCTCTTTTCGTTCCTTCCCACTCTCCCCACTTTACATATTGTTCTCAAAACCCTCTTTGGAAAAAGCACAGGTCACAGAGTCTACTGTAGCCTTTAGCTCTTTTTCATGGGTGCATCCTCAACCCCAGCAACAGGAACCTCTAAATGGATTGAGAACTCTTTCAGACACATTTGGGTTTACAGGCTCCACCACCACCATGCAGAATACTCACCTGGGAACAATGCCTAGTGAAACATCAGCATTTACGTTCCCCAGGAGAACAGACAAAAGAGGCACTTCTTGCTGACACAGTTGAGAAGGACCTTACAATGGTGATAACAAGAGAGGGTGCCAGGAGGCACCATCCACTCACCTGCCAATCTATTATAAGTACAAGTCCCCTGAGAATCACTAAACCTGATTCGTCTTTGTATCAATGCAATACACCTTTGCATTGCGGCAAGCACAGAGTGGGCCTCCGTCAAGTTAGGTAGAAGGAATTAACTGACAGACAACACATGCCAAGGCCTTGTCCATGAACATGCCTGGATTATGATTCACAGATCATCACTAACACAATAAAGCCTCTCCACTCTTCTCTGTCCTCTTCACGATTTTCTTGGGTCATATTCTACCCTGGCCTTTCCAAACTGCAGAGAACTACTCTTTCTAGGATGGCAGCTCCCTGCTCCCCTGACAACGTCTACTGTCATCTCTTCACTTGCACCAGTTCGAAAAGATGAAATATCAATTTCCAGCTCAGATCAGCTGGCCCAATATCCCTTCTGAAGAAAGCACATCAAGGGACCAGTTTCCTGTCACTCTAGGCTAGAAAACACACAGTGACTTGTCATTCAGTCTCTTGATGGTCTCTATTGCCAAAAGCAGGCACTGGAGAGGCCACAGATTAGCTCCCATTCTCAGATTGCAAAACAATAGAAATAATATTGACAGAGAAGCTGGATGGTATGACATTCTACAATTTTCATGGGGACTGAAATGTAACCATGCCTTGAGGCCTCTGGTATCCCAGGGATCCTCTTTCAGCCCTGGGAACAGAAAGGTGTCCTAGAGATTGCTCTAATCCTTTTGTGACATTCTAAGCAGAGTGTAAGGATGCAGGAATGGCCAAAGGTCTCAGCCAGAGGGCAGACCTGGGGTCCCCTCTTGGTTTACCTTGGCTCCAGACAGTCCGAAGAATACGCAGGCAGCCTGCGGGCCACTGATCCAAGACTAAGGGCTTAGCCCTAAGGCAGCTGCAACACAAATGCAGCAGCAACTGCTGGATACTTGCTGCTTCCCTATGAAGTCTGTTCTGTTTTTTTAATTAAAAAAAAAAAAAAAAAAAAAAAAAAAAAACACAGCAAAAACATGGAGGTTGAGATGCTCAGCTGCGGGGCAGGAAAAGCACACAGCAAGCCTCTCACACCTGCAGGACTCCAGGCTCAGAGCCATGGCTTCACTCTACCTCTCTCCCTTCCTTTCCCCTTCAGAGCCCCATCGGGTTACTTAATCAGTCACTTATGGGCACTATTCTAGGCACTGCATGAGACAGGGAAGGCCCTGCTCACCTGTTCCTCTTACTCTGTTATGCTTGTCATAAAATCCATCAAAAACAAGCAGTCATCCTGCTTTTCGTCTTCCCCCCATCAACTGTGGAAGTCACGTACAGCCGTCCAGTGTCAGTCTCATGAACTTCAGAAGCAGAAGAAGCCTGAAGATGAGCTTTGGAGTCACTGTCATAGCAACAAGCAAACTGGCATGTAGAAATGAAGACACTCGAATGAGGGGCCCAAATCCCTTCTATGGTCAATGAGAAAGTCTGGGCCCATGAAAGGAAAAGGCAAGATACATCCTCACACAAGAAAGTAGGGGCAGAGCCAGGCCCAGACAGCAGAGATCTCAAAGGTCCCCATTTTCAATTTTGTGTTTCCCTGATACTATTGTTTCAATGGGGCCATTTAAGTCTGGGACATTCTGGTCCCACTCAAAACAACAACAACAACAGCAAATCATTAAACTTTCAACTTTTAAAATATCAGGCAGGTTGCAAAACAGACTTTCCTATCCTATACCTGGGCAAGAGAGACTTACAAAGGAGGAAGGGACAGGATGGGGGAAAGTGGAAGGTCATGAATGGTACAGGGAAGGACTCAGGGAGGATGGGAGTGGTCATGGTTGGGGTGGAGTACAGATTAGGGAGACATGAACCTCAGATAGAGGTGAGAAAAGATCATGGATATCTGTTCATGAATTTAAAAGACTCTGTGATTTCATATTCACAGAGGAGTAGGACTCAGGAATCAGGCAACGGTTATGAGGTAAGGTTTTTAAAACAGGTGATTTCTTTTGTAAAAATTTGTTAACTGTTTATTTGTCAGGAGAAGTTTTCTTTTTCTTTCTTTTTTTTTTTTTCTTTTTGAGACAGAGTCTCACTCTGTCACCCAGGCTGAAGTGCAGTGATGTGATCTCCACTCACTGTAACTTCTGCCCTTCAGATTCAAGCAATTCTTGTGCCTCAGCTTCCCGAGTAGCTGGGATTACAGGTGCACACCACCACATCAGGCTAATTTTTGTATTTTTAGTGGAGACAGGGTTTCACCATGTTGGCCAGCTGGTCTCGAACTTTTGGCCTCCCAAAGTGCTGGGATTACAGGCATAAGCCACTGTGCCCAGCCTTAAGAGAAACTATTTCTTAACCCACATATTCATGTTTCATAGTTCAAGAGCACAGCAGGTCAGTGACAAACCTCTAGGTAATTCACCCCAAAGGAATACTTGATATTCCAATATCACATTGCACTCTGAAAGATACCTCATCTCCTCAAAATCTTTCATAGAATCAATTTCTGTAGAATCTGTGTATGCCATCTTTCTTAGTTCAGCCACAGCAAACTTACAGAGAGTTGCAACCCCCAGGGAAATAATGAATGCACCAACAATATGAAACGGCAGATGCTCAGCCAGAAGGCCATGTATCTGAGGTTTTGTCAAAGCACCAGAAGCCACGGTAGTTATTATGCTCAATAGGTATGTCAGTTTCAACACCAGCATCTTTCCTGGCTGATCAATTTCCTTTTTTTTTTTTTTTTTTTTTTTTTTTTTTTTTTTGAGACAGAGTCTCAGGCACCAGGCTGGAGTGCAGTGGCGTGACCTCGGCTCACTGCAACCTCCGCCTCCCAGGTTCAAGCAATTCTCCTGCCTCAGCCTCCTGAGTAGCTGGGTCTACAGGTGTGTGCCACCACGCCCACCTAATTTTTTTGTATTTTTAGTAGAGACGGGGTTTCACCATGTTGGGCAGAATGGTCTCGATCTCTTGACGTCGTGATCCACCCGCCCTGGCCTCCCAAAGTGCTGGGAATACAGGCTTGAGCCACCGCGCCCGGCCCAATTTCATTTTTTGACAGATGATTTTGACATCAGTGGCACCAAGGGACTGTGGCACAATATCCTAATAGTCCCGAGGCTGAGTCCCAGGCTACAAGGGTAACTGCAATTCCATCGAGTCATAGCCAGCTACAGAATGCTTCCCCTTTAGGAAGCTCAGTTAAACTTTTTATGTCACCAACACGCCCCAGCCTTAGAGTTGTCCCTTCCTCACTCAACACACAGGACATTTATCTTCACATCATCATCTAGCTTCAAGCTTCCTTTGGCTTTCCCATCCATGGCCCTGACTAACTACATGCTCAGGCCTGCGGCAGAGCCTGCTGATCACTGGCAAGGGGCCTTGGCACATCCAGACATCTGCAGCAAGGCCTGCCTTTCACCTTCTACGCTATTTTCTTTGTGAAAGAACAAGCTGCTGGGAAATCAGACTGCACCAGAACAGGTATTCTTCCTGCTGCTGTGGATGTATGTCTCGATCCTATGGAAAGGAGGTGTCTTGTTCTGGACAGTGTAGGGTAGAGCTGCTGGCGGTCAGAACAGGGAAGCATCATGTTCAGGAGAAACACCATTCGTGACAACCATTCTCCCCACACACATCTCGAGGCCAGCCTGCACCAGGCTCAACCCTCTCCTATGCGAGAGGCTGCCCTATCTGTGCGATGCGTGTTTTGGACCATTATGGACTAAGCGTACATTCTTTCGTATGAAGACATTAAATGCTGCACAATGGCATCTCTCAATACTGGACCCCCAAGCCCAGAATGCAGTTGCTTAGGAGTGGGTGCTCCATCAATACAGGCGAAATAGATGAATAATAACACGTCCAGGTGCCTGTGTCAAGCGCTGTAAAGGCAAGGAAGAAAAAGACACCACCTCTGCCTCCAAGGATCTTTCTGGCTAGTGGAAGTTTCCCCCTTGTTATTTGTCACTGGTGGGGTCATAAATGGCACCAAGGTCAGTGGGTTTTGGACTAATGTAGAAGAAGGACTGGATCAGTGCTTCTTAAATGTGTTATTAACAGACCCCCATCACAGCTTCTGCCCTATCTGCAAGACTCCTATGCTATTCACTAAATTTTTTTCTTTCAACGGAGTCAATTTTTTTAACTAAATAAAGATATCTTTTTTGGGGGGGACAGTCTCACTCTGTGTCTTAGGATGGAGGGCAGTGGTGTGATCATAGCTCACTGCAGGCTCAACCTCCCACCTCAGCCTCCTGAGAAGCTGGGACTATAGGCATGTGCCACCACATGTGGCTATATATTTTTTTAATTTTTTTGTAGAGATGGGGTCTCTCTCTGTTGCCCAAGCTGGCCTCAAACTCCTAGGCTCAAGCGATCTTCCTGCCTCAGCCTCCCAAAGTGCTGAGATTATAGGAATGAGCCACTGCAGCTAGCTTAAATAAATGTATCTTAACAATACGCTGTAACATGACCATATGTGAAAAACTGGTATTACCAGTGAAGCAGTAGAAGACAACCTTCAAAATAAACAAAATAGAAGAAAGCTTTCTAAATAAATGCAAAGCAAAATCAGGTTATGAAATTCTAGGTGGATGCCTCCGTTTGTAGGTAGTCTCAATGGTGGCTGTTCTGCCTTTGCTCAAAAGGGAGACAGGCAAGGGTTAAGAGATGTTCAAACAGCAAACTGAGACTTTCTCCCTGAGATGACTAGAAGGACTGGAAGAAAACTGGAAATGAACTAAATTATTCCTTGGTGACTCAAGGTCCTGTCCACATATCACTAGAAGGTACCTGCCACACCACCCGTGGTGTGGGAAAACCATAAAGCCGAAACAAGCCTTAACATTTCTTTCACTGTCCAGGTCCTACAACACCGTAAGCAGATTACTTAATGTCAGAGAAATCAAGCACATGGAAGGCAGACAGCACCTAAACAACACAGGTCTATTGACTGAATCAGATTTCTACTGTTTCCGGCCCCTCCCAGGTTCAGAATATCCTATGGTCTTCAGGTTACAAATGAGGACAGAAAAGCCCACAGAGAGGAGGGGACATGCCTGGCAGTGACAGACCTCAGAAATCTTCATTTTGGACGAACCATGGGACCCAGACTCCTACAATAGGGGAGGGCTTGTTAACATCCTTTTATTCCCAATCTCGGACTACCTGTGTGTGCAATATGTGTTTCCACCACTAAGTGAAGTTCAGTCAAATGGCCCTTACGAAATGAAGGCGATGACTTGGTCGAGGCCCTGCAGAGAGAACATCAGAACTGTGAAAGACTGAACTGGATCTCCAGACATTCCTAAGACCTGCTGGGCGAAAGGTGCACACCACTGGTCCAAAACCTGTTCGTAAGGAAATCAGTGAAGACCATGGCAAAGCTGGCCTTCGCAGGCCACATTCCCAGGCCCTGCTCTCAAGCAACATCCGGCTTGGATAGATTTTTCCAGAACCCCAAATACAGCTGGGTTAATTTAACAGGTTAAACTCAAGGCATACCAAACTTTAAAACTTCAAACCCGGTGGACAGCAGGTGTGAAAGGAGTTGGAGTTGACTACAAGAAGATTCTTCACTCTCCAAAAGCAATCCTTTGTAGTCTGAGCTCCCCTAGACACTTAAGTGTTTGTTAACAGATTATTAACCCTTTGGCAGGAGGGCAAGCACTAAAGAAAACATAGAGAGAAAGGAAGCGGAGGGAACTGGAATCTCTGCACCACTGGTTTGCCAAGCTTTGTGCTACATGCTTCACTTACATAGTATCTCATTTAACTAATCCTCCCAGCAGGGTTAAGACTCTCCATTATACAGAAAAGGAAACTGAGCACAGAGAAGTGAAGCAACTTGGCCAGGGTGACACAGCTACCTCAGCACTAGAAGCAGGGGCTGTTTCCAGCGGCACATGGCATGGCCTTCCTAAGGAAGTGCAATTTGCATTTTGTTATCACCGTGTACTAAAACATACCCCTCCGGCACACAGCGTAATAACAGTTTCTTGGCATGAATATACATAAATGCTAAGAATACCATATACAGTAAAGAGGACCATTATGGAGCTTAAAAATTATTACAGGTCAGAGGCATCAAAAGAAAATTATCTGAATATGCCAGGCTAGCAAGTGTGGGGATTCCTGATGCCTAAAGCCCTACTATGCCAGTCTGTTTTCTTTACACACACACACACACACACAAACACACACACACACACACACACACACACACATAATCCTTCAGCCAAAATGTTCCACTTGAGTGGATGGAAAAGAAAACCTGGAGGTATATGTTTAGCTTATTGTTGCTGCCTGGCATTCCCCGCTCTGCCCTCACAGGATCTGGGATTCATCTTGACCACCAAACAGCAGAGCACAGAGCTCCATTATCTAGGGTGGACCAGGGCTGCTACGGAGCAGCGCTCTGTGGCTGTACCCTCCAGAAACTCTGGATGTAGGGTGGAAGGACTGTGGTACCTGGTGGACAGTGGTGAGAAAGGATGGAGGTAAAAGAAAAAACAAGACAGGGAGAAAAAGGAAGGGGAGAGAGGGAGGATGGAAGGCAGGAAAGTTCGGATAAAATATACCGTTAGTGGCACCAGATAAAAATAATAGTCTTTTCTGTGACTGAAAGCATTTCTAAAAATCAAAGATAGGAACAGCTGCTGTGCTATGGTGGTGGGATTACGACTACTTTTGTAAATGTCTTTTAATGTTCTCATATAGGTTTAGAGCAGGTAAAATTTTGGAGCAGAAAGATATAAAAACATTCATGGATAGAAAATTCAGAAGTCACCAAGAAGAACTTGGTTTGTGATCGTTTTATAAAACAGTGTTACATAAGTTCCTACCCAAACCTAACCCAGACCCCTGAGAACCACAACCAAGGCCCACTGGGCCAGGCTTCTGGATTTCACAGAGCTTAATGGGGCTTCTGGTGGTAGGGGCTAGTCACCCACAAAGGGAGGCCATGGCATACAGAAACGGGAGGCCTGCACCCAGGCCAGGACCATGCTCTGTGGACAAAATAGGTGACCTCAGGCAAATCCCTTACCTGACTGACTCGAGTCCTCTTCCTTAAAGTAAGAGGCTGCCTGTGATCAGAAGTGACAAACTCAAGTGCTTTAAGGAGTTAGGCCAGGAACACAAAACTGAATGGGCCATCGGGGACTATGTGGCCTGAAAATCACACACCCGGGGGCCAAGGGTGCAGCTGCTACTCAGACCCTAGTAAGTGCTGGGCCCCACGCTGCCTGCCAGTGTAGAGAGGTTGGGAATCTATACTTTTTTAAATGTTTGGTTGAATTATTCTTTTTATTTTTTCATTTTTAGAGATGGGATCCCACTCTGTTGTCTAGGGTGCAGTGGTGCGATCATAGCTCACTGCAGCTTCAAACTCCTGAACTCAAGTGATCCTCCCACCTCAGCCTCCCAGGTTGCTAGGACTAGAAGCATGGGCCATCACACCAGGAGAAATCTAGACTTTCATGTGGGCTCTAATTTTTCTGTTGGCATCTAGTTTCTAAAACATGTAGGGCGAACCACAGTGCCTGCACCTATAATTCCAACACTTTGGAAGGCCAAGGCGGGAGTATCACTTAAACATAGGAGTTCAAAACCACTCTGGGCAACATAGTGAGACCCCCATCTCTACAAAAAACAAAAAAATTAGCTGGATATGGTGGCGCATGCCTGTATTCCTAGCTATTTCGGAGGCTGAAGGCAGGAGGATCCCTTGAGCCCAGGAGTTTAAGGCTGCAATGAGCTATGATCACACCCTACTGTGCTCTAGCCTGGACAGCAGAGTAAGACCTTGTCTCTAAAATATTAATTAATTAAATTTTTAAAAATATTTTAAAATTCAAACACCCTAAAGGCAACACCAAACGTGGATGTGTTCTCTGGGTTAGATGTTCCAGAAATTTCCTAAGCATGCTGCATCAAGCCAGCTGCTGTGTGTCCTGCTTTATTATTGCATGGGGTAGGTATCGCTGACTCTTTTGCTCCCCCAACACACCACTTTGGTCAGAAGAGATTGGCAAGAAAGTGGCAAGAAGTAGAGCAAGCACAACTTCTGGGTGGGACGAACCAGATCTGTTCTTAGATTAGGGAGGAGACCAGGTAGGGCCCCATCTGAGATTTCTTGGGCCCAGGGAAAGGTGACAAAGTGCTCTGCAGAAGCACTGGACTCAGTGCCTCCTGACTCACACTTTCAGACTGGGCATCTGACACTCTTGCAGTCCTGGAATCCACTGTGAAGCCTAGCACAAAGCTTCTCTAACTTTGACATTCACAAGAGTTCTGCATTCTAACAAGCTGCCAGGTGATGGGGCTGCTGCTGGGCCGCGGACCACACTTGGAGGAGCAAGGCAGCACACCTGCAACGCACCCTCCCTTTCTCCTTTTCTCTGTCTACCTGTGGCCCACAAACAAGTCTCCTTTATCCCCTGAAACCTCCTCCCTCTCATGCTCTCATCCCGGTTCTTGCCTATTTCTAACAAAACTTCTGAAAGTGCAGCCTATGCCTGCTGCCTTACGTCTCCACCCAACCTCCTCTCTGTTTAAACTCCATCATCTGGCTTCTACTCTATACTCCACCATGCTCCTAGAATTATTCCTTCAGGCTGGTAATAACCTTCTAATCACCTAATGCAATGGCCTCTCCTAAGATCCTTTCCAAACAAAGCACTCTATTTTATAATAATCATAATAATGGCTAATACCTACCAGTTGGATATTAAATGCACCAGACACTGTCCCAAGTCCTTGCCTCAGAAGTACTTCAAATGTATTATCTTACAAATGTATTATTATCTTGAAAGGCAACCTAGAAAGCACTTTAGAGGCGGAGCTCAGATGTTGTCATTTCTGAATTACAAATAATTTGGCCTCTTCTGAAATCCACTCATGCCATTCCCTTTGTGACTGGGGAGTGCCGGGGGGTGGGGGCAGGCAGGCAGGAGAGTGTTGATCCCAGAACATCTGCACACATCATCACAACACACATCCCAACCAGCTCTGATTTCTCCCCTGGCACAAAGCAGGAAGAGACAGGTATTTGGGAAAAGCTCACCACCCCAAAATATCTCCCTAAACCCTGAAGGCTAAGTCAGCCCCTGGGCTTTCTGAAAGTAGCCAGGGGGCAGCAGAAGAGGCAGTACTTGGGAAAGGGTAGCACTGCTTATCTTCAGAGCTCTCCCTTCCACCTACTCCAGTGGGGTTTTATTGATACCCCGTGGCCCAGATGCCTCCTGTGCCTTTTAGCTGCATTCATGGGATGGGAGGGCTGTCAGGGAGATTTCCCACAGGGGGCCTTTTCATACACCTCAAGGCAATACCATGGCCACAGAATGCAATGTTAATGTTCCCTTGGAGTTCTGCAGAGTGGTGGCAACCTTCAAGTCCATCTGATTCATACAAAAGTTGTTTGACCATAAATAGCAGCTTTCTCCAGTGCCCCATGCAGAGTAGAGACCCTGCAATGGGGCTGCCTATGAAAGGCCTTGGGGCCAAGGCCAGGGTGGCAGTGCTGGACTCCCAATCCCGACACCATAGCTTCTCCACCACTTCTTGTTGTGTGACCTAGAGAAACCCTCCTGTCCTCTCTGGGTCAGAGCTTTACGAATGACGCCACACCAAAGGGAAAAAAACAAGCAAATTCTGGCCGTCTCCTGTGTTCAAGGCAGTCGGCCAGGTGCTGGGTGGAGTGTAAAGAGACATACCAAGGAGCTCAGCAGATACCTCAGAGCCCTGGTCTAAGCCCTTTGCACATTTTTAATTGTGACATCAATGCTACAAAGTGGGCGTGACTTTTATCCACATCGTATAGGTGAGAAAACTCAGGCCGAGAGAAGTTAAAACTTTCCTAAAGTCACAGGGTTAAGTAAGAGGCAGAGCAAGGGTGAAACATGGGCAACAGCTTCGGAAGCCTGCACAGGTGACCCCATAAAACACTGCTTGCTAGAGAAGCCCAAAGACTCCCTCTCTGCCCTCCAGGAAGACTCAGTCCAGGGGAGGGAGCAAGACAAATGTGAAGATTTAAATGCTGATAAAATATTTAAACAACCATTTGAGATAATAGTGGGAAAGATGCTGCCAAGGAGAACATACGTGCCAAATGCAAGTGTTCAGACAGAATCTCTACAGGTCCAGAAAAGGGGGGGAAATCTCTACTGTGAGCTCATTCTGAGTTGGAGGAAGCCTGGGAGGTTAAATGTTACCATCTTTTGCAGGGTGGGCAGGATTTGATCAGGAAAGAGTAGGGGAGAAAGCATTTCAGCAGGAATCAAAATGCAAACGGGTAGCTCTCATGTTGGAAAGGGGGTGACGAAGGAGACCCAGGCATCTGGGATCAACTTCCCCTTGACCTCCACACTGCGTTTCAATAAAAGAAACAGCGGGCCGACTGGTGCCTCCTGAATCACCTTCCTGTAAATAGCACGCTTGGTATTGTGGAAACTCTCCAGAAGACACTGTTTTTACTTAAACAAGATCAAACCACCACCTGACTCCTCCATCCGGAGACCAGAAACCTTTCATATGTAGTTCCTAAAGCTGTAAACCCAAAACCCTGTCATATGTGATTTCTTAAACTGTAAACCCAAGACTACAGCTGTAAACCCAAAACACTTTCACCTGTAATTTCTAAGGCTGCAAACCTAAGATTCTTTCATGTGTAATATCTAGAGTATAAGCCTAAATAAAGGCAGAGCCTCTCTTTGTTAGATGAGCTGGGTCATTTAAACAAATCATCGCCCGGCTCCCTGCCGTAATAAGCCTTTTCCTTCCCAGTTCGGTGTTTGAAAGATCTGTTTCTCACGGCCACTCCTGCCACAGTGAAGGGCCCTGAATGACAGAAGATGGCTGAGGGAAGCAGGAAGGGGGAGCTAAGGCCGGGTCTAAATTTTGCCCTATAAGTAAGAGGGAGTCATAGAGGAATTTCAGTAGAATAGAGGCGCATCATGACCAACATGTCTGCTGATGACACACTGGATACACTAGGGGTGCAAGAGAGAAAATTAATAAGTTCCCCAAAGTGTTGGCCACGGAGTCCTTGGGTCTTGACAAAGAAAAGCAAGACGTTAAGGTCCTGATATGCCTCAGAGACTGACCAGAGAAAGGGCATACTCCAGTTGGAAGTCTTCAGTTGGGTTTCTTCCTAAGAACTGTTTAGAATTTGGCACTCTGTGTCAGAGAAGAAAGCAAATAAGATCCAAAGTCCCCACACTCCCTCGCAGGGTTATATCCAGAGAACAGAATTTTTTAGCACTATTTTTAATCTTTCTGTTGACCAAAAACACACTGAGAAGAAATGAGTCATGAACATCAACAAGAGGCTCTACACACTCCCCTCTCTTCCCTCCTATTAACCACTCTGCGACCCTGCAGACTCACCATATGGTCCACCAGCTAGGTGGCCCCTTCTGATCCTGGATGAGTTGATCTGCTTAATTATTTGGCAGCTATAAATAGAATGATTGGACAATAGCCTGAGTGGTTTTTTTTTGTTGTTTTTTTTTTTTTTTCCTTTTTTTTTTTTTGGTCTTGCAGACAAAGACAGGGTCCCTAGTTGGCAGGACTGGAGAGTAGGATTTCACTCCCTCCCTCCAGGCCATTGTCTTCCACCTGAGCCACCATAGCCTCAGGATGGCTTCAGAACTGTCCTGGATCTGCTAGGCACAGCCCCATCCCAACTGAGCCAGCAAGGAGATGTGCTGGGGTCACTCACAGTTCTTAGAGTGAGGGCGGGTTTCAGGAAAGAGATCACCCAGGAGAATCGAAAGACTCACTTGCTTTAGGCATGTCCTTGCCTATGGGGCCAAGACCTCACTCTAGTTACCCACAGCTTTTCCTACCTTACTGCTAACTGCAGCACCCATGTTGAGCCTTCACTCTCACCCCCACCCCGCTCTCAGGCAAGAGCAGCCACCCTGAGGAATGGATGCCTCTGGATCCAGAGCAAGGAGGTGAGCACAGCAAATGTTCCCAGTGCCTGCAGGAATAAGCCTGGCACCCAGGGTTCCCCTCTCCACCTGGACCCCGCCACCTCCCCATCCAGGATAGGCTTTCTGTACTCCACATATAAGCCCTCTCCTGCCCCAGCTCCTAAGCTGTTCTCCCTACCCCTAATCCTAGCAGGGACTTGGCATGGAAGTCAGATGAGCCTGGGTTGGCCTCTTGAGTCTGCTTCTTAACTAGTTGCAAGATCATGAGCAAGAGGTTTCATTGCTCAGTGCCTCATCCCTGCCTCCCGCCACCCCCATACAATGGGCATAATAACGACACTGACCTCCAGAGACTACTTATGAAGACCTATCAAGATAGAGCAGGTAAAGGTTGTCATCTAGAGGCTGGCATACAGCAAGTGCTTGCTAAGGAGTTACAGGCAGCTTTTGTCCGAGTCCAACTCCCATCGCCTATATGCACGGACTCGGCACACATTTGCTAAGTCACTAGTTTTTCCATGCTCCCCTCCTCCTCCTTCACACCCAGGCGAAACAGCCAGGCGACCACAGGAGTCAGCCTGTTTTGGCACCTGGGGCTCCTGACCCATTCAGTGTGAATCTGAACGCATTTCCCTGAGTGTCTGACACCTGCTGTTTAATCTCCATTACCACCTTCCCTCCTCCTACCTGGCTCAGGGTCCCTCACTCCGCACAGGTAGCCAAGGTGGAGGGGAGAGCCCTCCTTCCTAATGCTTGCTTATTTTTCCGCTCATGTGTTTGCTCAGAGACAGGATACAATGGTGACACCCGGGATCGGGGTGGCTGAGTGCACACACATAGACAGGGAAACCAGGGGAAAGAAAAAGCCCCTGGGGGCCACCATTCTCCCATGAGGGGCCAGATTGGCTCCCAAAAGAGGAGGAAAGGCTGTCCCTCCCAGAGACCCATATGTGTTTTCCCAAAGCAAAATCTCTGTGGTCCCAGCAGGCTTCCAAGACACTCCCGCAGGCCAGGAACTGGTTTCTGTTTGTCCTGAAGCCCTGCATTCATGGTCTACCATAGCCACTAACCTCCTTCAGATCAATCACTGTGCCCCCGTCATGGGTATCTGCAGAGCTATTCGTGGGCTGTAGCCATGAGTTGGAAAATTCTTCTGAGGGGAATATAGCTAGGCTACGCTTCACAGAGAACACAAAGGACAGGGTGACATGCTGCCAGTCAGAGAGAATGGTGGTTTAGAGACCCCAGCACATGAGGAATCAGCCCTGCCTGGCACTGCATTGGCTCTCAAGTAGAACACAGAGGAAGTGGGCTTTGGAATCAGAGACCAGGGATCAATTCCTAGCTGTGCCACTGCCTAGCTAGGTCAACTCTGCTGCTTCCTTTAACCTTCCTCAGCCTCAATTTCCTCATGTGAGAAATAAAAATGAAAATATCTTTGCAGAAATAAGACCTAGTGTTTGACAGATCAGTAGGGTGACAATATTTAAGAAAATTATTGTATATCTTGAAGCAGCTAGAAGAGTAATTCAAATGTTTCTAGCATACAGGCAAATATTTAATGTGACACATATCTTAATAACACTCATTTGACCTTTATTATATTAATATATTAAATATCACATGTACATATGTGTATTTATTATCAATAAAAAATAAAATTAAAATTATGCAAGAGAGGCTTCCTGTGTATGAAATGGAGATTCCAAATCCTTTCTAAGCACACATAGGATACTGACCTGTGTGCTAAGTCATTAAAAAAGGAAATCCTTGTGCAAAGGACTGTTTTGAGACTGTGAGGCTTTAATTTAGAAAGGTGACAGGCACATAGTGAGACCTTACTTAACAGGGCTGGGGCTTGCCAGCATACACACTTACTTCAATTACTTGTTCAGACTCCTTCTGCGCTGGGAAAAGACAGAGTCCTGAGACTTACCCGATGTTTCACCACAGTAAATTCTCCAAGGATGAAGAAAGGAGGAGGAGAAAAAAAGCACTTTTTCTCTCTTCTTCAAAAGCCATAGCAGCCAGATGAAGCATGGTGTAGGTGGCCAAGCAGTGAGATCCTTAAATAGCAACTAATGACTCTGACTGAAACTAATAATGAAACGACACCTGTTAGCTCACTTGGAGCCGCTTTAATTTGCCACATGGCAATTATATTCACTATCCTATCAGCTGGCTCATGAGCTGTAAAATGCTATAATGCCCTGCCATATGCCTCTCTTGTCTCCCATGTTGACAGACCGAGGCTGTCCTCAGGGTGGTTATCAATTCCAGGGCTCCCAACCACTCTGGAGGTTTCCAGGGAGCTTCCCAGGCATTCAAAAAGACTTGGGAACCACCAGCCCCAGTGAGCCCTGCTGAGTCCCAGGGAGCAGCTGAGCAGCCTCTCTGAAGGTGAATGTTCCCCACCGAGCAAGGGGAAAAACACACCCAAAAGTTATTGACTCCCTTCTTTGGTTGGGTCCTTGAAAAGCCTTGCTGGATGACACAGGGAATTCCCTACTTGAGCAATGAACTACAGTGTCACCATCCACATTATCTCCCCAGACAGAGGGAGGACATAAGGAACTAAACAGGCCCCCAGCAGGCCATGAGATTTGGTTTCTATAGCAACTTAACTGAGGTTGGATGAGTGCCAATGAGATACCCAAGCCTCACCCTAGACAGAGCCAGAATTCCGGAATCCCAATGGCAAGGACCACCCAGCAGCATTTAGAGATGGAAAGCAAGCTTTGTTCATGTTCAGAAAGACTCAGGGAAGCCACAGGGAAAAAAACGGGGCTAGGATCCCCACTTTCTATAAGGCAAGTTCCAAGACGATCTGGCTGCCCAGAGCTGGTGTGTAGAGCTGAGATGGGTCCATGGATCAGCACGCTAGGGATATTAACAGAAAATAATCCACCATCTACCTCTGCAACTTCCATATCCTCTTCTCTCTCTCTTTCTCCCACACACACACATACACGTACACAGACACACGCGCACATGTGCATATATAAGTAGAAACAAAAAAAGATCTTGCAATTATTCAAAGAAACTCTAATTGATTTGTCGATCAGAAAAATATCAATGAATGACCAATTGCAACAAGGTTCTTTAATGAAAGTTTCTAATGAGCCCTACCTTTGAACACTTCTATTACGCAGCCTGTAGAGTAATTGTTATTTTAGCTATGTGATGTTTCCTAGTAAGACTGAGCATTCGTAGAGAGGGAGGAAAGCAGGAACCTGAAACCCAAACCCAGCCCCAGGTACAAGCTAGCATGACTAGCAGCCAGCGTACTGGCTTCTCAAATGCTGACATTAACTCAGGAAGCTCACTCACACCGGGGACCTGCTTACTGTCCACAGATGTCATCACAGTCATTGGTCAAGGTAATGGGCCATCCTATCTCTCCTCCTTCGTCAAATCCCAAAATACCACACCACCACCCAAGCCAGGGCCTCTGAGGACACATGAGAGGAAATCCAACTTCATGCAACAGTTATGGCCCTTTTGCCCAAAAGGCAGCGTGGGCTGGAGAGAGAGAGAGAGAGATACACACAAGAGGCTGGAGGTATGGACAGGGTGAGTGAGAAAGCTTAGAAGGCATGCAGCCGGTAAGGCTGGCATTGGGAGGGAGCTGGCTGGACCCGGGAAACCTGCCTCCATGAGACAAAGCCTCTGTTTTTGTGTCCCGCTCTTACAGCTCCTGATTCCCCCAGGGCCTAGTTAAGGAGACCGTTGGACCACCAGTGAAGCTGAACAGAATCACTACCTATGAAGTCCCTTCAGCTCTGGAGCTGTCCAAGGAAACAGATACATCTTCCAGGCCAAATACCAGCTCCACCATCGGAGGGGCTATTAGATGCCCAGCAAATATGGGTTGCCTGGCTGGTGGCTTCTGGCTCAGATGCCAGTCCAAGAGCTAGAGTGGCCTCTCCAAGCTTGGGAGTTAGGAAAGCTCTATCCAGATCCTTGGCACCCACCTCAAAAGAGCCCATGAAGAGAAATGAATGAGAGGGCCCAGGGAGATTCTCAAGGCCCCGGTCAGCTGCCCTAGAAGTCACCTCTATCTTAGTCAAAGATGAGCTGAGCCTTGAAAATCCAGACTCCGTGTGAGAAGAAGCAGATAATCTCAGTTGCCCGAGGCAATAACCCAGAGGACAACCAACAAAAGCCAACGGGGGTCACTTGGGAAGCCACATCCCCAAGCTGGCCTGACTTCCTTAGAGTGGGCAGGAGAAACAGGCTTCAGAGGATAGCTAGAAAGCAACAACAGAGAAGGTCACACCAGAGGTGGCCCTTGGCCATTTCTCAAGGTGACAGCCCCCCTGCCCAGGCGTCCACACTGCAATGTTTTTCATATTGGCTCTTCCTCACAGCGTCCTCCGTTTCTGCCTCCGTACCTTTGCTCACAGCGTTTTGCTTAGCTGGCAGGTTCTTCCTGCTCCTTTCTGCCTACCAAAGCCTGACTTGCCCTTCAGGGTCAGGCCCAACTCAAGCTCCTCATCAAGGTATGCCTGTCACGGAGATGTGCTGCCCCCAACCGTGCTTCAAAGAAGGACTTGAGGCTCAGCTTCAGGGAGTCAGCTTAGCAAACAGCCCCAGGTGTCAGTTCCTTCAGGGTCAGCCTCAGCCAAGGTCAATCTTCCTGGGAGAGCCTGCATCTGGCGACGGAGTGAGGTAGGGTACAGAAGCACAGGAATTTGGACCCAAAGGGATCACCTCTGTTGGATAAATCCACTCCAGAGCTGTCTCTGGGTTGGCTGAGGTTTTGTGGAAGCTGCATTAGCCCTCGACTTGTCCCTCTTGCCACTCCTGCTTCTGCCCACCCTCCCCGCCTCAGCATGGATTCCTCATAAACGTAGTAAGCTCAAACTGGTCTCCATCAGTGCCCATCCCCCTCCACAAATTCAGTCAATGGTCATTATTATTGTAGCCCATGTTTCTGCCACAAAAGGTGCTCAATAAACTTTTGATAAACACATGGGATAATTTAACATTTCTACTTGCTGACTGAGCTCTTGCAGAGCTTGCCGCTCTTTCAGGCACACTCATAGCAGCTGCTGATCAGGTAGACCAAATGACACGAGGCCAATGATATAAGTATGTCATCACAAAAGCATGGCTTCCTCTGGCTCCCCGGGAATCACACAGCATGCTGGCTCCTGAAGACCACACAGGGAGATGCCTCACCTGAGAGGCTTTAGATCCTGGGATCAAGAACAGTGGCTCATTAGTACCTCTGCATCCATCCTAAGTGATGGCTCACTTAAGTGATGGAAGGTCAGCTTTAGTGACACCTTCTCATCAGCAGCGGACTTTAATCAGGATGGCATGACACCACCGTAAATCTTAAAAAGGTTATAATTAGAGATGCAGTTAAAACAACTGAGGGTTTAGAGTTTAGACTAAAGATATTTGCAGAATTTAGTGCAATATAAATAGCAGGGTTTATGGTGTCACGCCTAAAATTTTGAGCAGGCAGATGTTCCAAGGGGACGTTCAGAGAATGTCCATCCAAGCTGGGATTTCTCTCACCTGATTCTTCTCTCCCCAATGTCAGAGTTCTCAGAAATAGATATCCAGAGTGTGCCCATCCTCATAAAGGGCTGAAAAGATCTTGCTAGTCAAAGAATAGGACAGTCTTGCACGAGGACACCTGCTGAAGCTCAGTGGGGCAGTGGCAGCCCCTCAAGCTGCTGGAAACACCATCTCCTGCATGGAGAGCTCACAGCTTCATGATTCCATTGGCTCCGATTTTAAAGCAATCTTGCAGAAAAGGGCCAGCATTTATCAGAATGAGGAAATTGTTTTCTAGTATGATATCAACTGCAGTCTGCTGAGTACACACGACACAGAGCACAGGCAATCAGCACACCAACAAGGATGATAATTGTCACAGTGCCTACCACCAGCCAGACCCCTGCACACATTCACTATATCCTCACAAAAATCCTACAAGGCCATTGTTGGCATAGTCACTTTACATAGGAGAAAACCAAGGCTTGTCGAGTACACAGCTAATGCAACATACATAAAACTGATCAGCAGTGACATCTAAATTTGAATTCAGGTCTGTTCAATACCAGGGTTCTTTCAGATGTGAAAAGGGAGGTACGGGAAGAGCCCCTTTTCTTTTCCCTCTGTGTACGTCTGTATTGTTTGAAATTTCTATCAAGAGTATGTTTTCTTGTATTACTTTTTAAATCTTCAAATCCTCATAAAGAATTTATGGGCAAGAGAAATGATCCTATTTCTATTGAAAATATATCTTAATCTGATGCAATAAAATACCTACCAACAGGCCTGGCACTGTGGCTCATGCCTGTAATCCCAGCACTTTGGGAGGCTGAGGCAGACAGATCACAAGGTCAGGAGTTCGAGACCAGCCTGACCGACATGGTGTAACCCCATCTCTACTAAAAATATTTTAAAAATTAGCTGGGCATGGTAGCACATACCTGTAATCCCAGCTATTCAAGAGGCCAAGGCAGAAGAATCGCTTGAACCCAGGAGGTGGAGGTTGCAGTGAGCCAAGATTGTTAAGACTGCACTCCAGCCTGGGCAATAGAGTGAGACTCCATCTCAAAACAAAAAGAAAAAAAAAAGAAAAACTACCAACAACTATTAAAAGAAAAAAAAGTTTCTGTTCTTTGCTATAATAATTCCATTTCTGGAAACCTATCCTGAAAGAAATAAGCAGAGATGGACAAAATTATATTGTAAAAACTGCCTTTATTTTGAGGTGTTGCCTTTAATAAGAAATAAACTGGCAAGAAACTCAATGCCCAACAACAGAAAATAAAGACTGGACATCATGATGAACTGGGGTGATGCCATGAAAAATAGTTTTGAAATGTCAGCAACCACAAGGGAAATGCTCCTTAAATGTTTCTAGGTTTATGAAACAATAAATAAGCCGAAGCATTCATGCATGTAAATGCTGGTGTATGTGTCTCTCCTCAGGACCCACTGGCATACAAAAGAATTTAGAAAAGAGTAGATATCTTCGGATACAGGTTTCAGGGATTATGGTGGGTGGGGTGAGGTGGGCAGAAAACTTTTACTTTTCATTTTATATCTTTGTAAGTTATTTCAATGTTTACCATATGTTACTTTTATTGCATTTTACTTTTTCAATTATTTATTTATTTTTAATTTAAAATAGAGAATGTGTCTCACTCTGTCACCCAGGCTGGAGTGCAGTGGTGCAATCATAGCCCACTGCAGCCTCCAACTCCTGGGCTCAAGCTGTCTTCCACCATGCCTGGATTGCTTGCTTTCTCTTTCTCTCTTTCTCTCTTTTCTTTCTTTTCTCTTTTCTTTTCTTTCTTTCCTTCCTTCTTTCTTTCTCTCTCTTTCCCCTTTCTTCCTTCCTTTGTTCCTTCTTTCTTTTGAGACAAGGTGCAGTGGCACGATCTCAGCTCACTGCAGCCTTTGTCTCTCGGGTTCAAGTGATTCTCCTCCTTCAGCCTCCCAGGTAACTGGGATAACAGGTGCCCACCACAACGTCTCACTAATTGTTGTATTTTTAGTAGAGATGGGGTTTTGCTATGTTGGCCAGGCTGGTCTTGAACTCTTGCCCTGAGATGATCTGCCTGTCTTGGCCTCCCAAAGTGCTGGGATTACAGGTGTGAGCCACCGTGCCAGACTTATTTTTTATAATAAGTATATTCTAAAGCTTTAATGTATATTACATATATTAACCAATATACATATTAACATTTATATAAATTAAGCAATCTATGTTTTCAGAATAACATTTCATTTTATAATAATAAAATACACCCAAATATGTTTTCTGCATAAGACACTGCATTCTCTTTACAATTTTTCTGTATTTGCCAAGTTTTCTACCATAAACACATAATTTTATTATTATAAAAAGCCTCCTTTTAAAAACTTTAGGGTATATCATTAGTAAGAGGATGTACTTTCTCTAATAAGAGTTTGGGTTTCACCACCAGTCATGTCCTGCCTCAGACCCACTCAAAGAGTCATACTATCATGAGCACAGGGGATAGAAGGGCCCCATGAGACTCATTGCAAGAGGTTACCAAAAGAGTCGACCTGATAAGGTTTGACTCTATGTCTCCACCCAAATCTCACCTTGAATTGTAATAATCCCCATGTGTTATAGGAGGGACCCAGTAGGAAGTAACTGAATGATGGGGGCAGATCTTTCCCATGCTGTTCTTACATAGTAAATAAGTTTCATGAGAACTGATGGTTTCACAAAGGGGAGTTCCCCTGCACATACCCTCTTGCCTGCTGCCATGTAAAACGTGACTTTGCTCCTCATTTACCTGCTGCCATGATCGTGAGGCCTCCCCAGCCAGGTGGAACTGTGAGTCCATTAGACTGCTTTCCCTTTCTTTGTAAACTACCCAGTCTCGAGTATGTCTTTATTAGAAGCATGAGAACAGACTAATACAAGACCTAAACCCTACTGGCTTAGCCAAGAGGTTCATCTGAAGCCACAGTCCTCAGCCCTAGATCCCTGAGATACAAGGGACCCTGACCAGTGGCATCCCAGAATTAAACACGGGGAGAATCTCCATGTCACCCTGAGCAATACACTAGACAGAGCCTATCAGGCAGATAAAAAGAGGAACCCTGCACCCCTAAAGCTGATCTGACTACCAGCAAGAGGTCACATCTGATATGTGCAATGCCCTTCAGGGGTCACAAAGATGACTTTGACCTGGACCCTGTCTTCAAAAGAGAGTGCAATCCAGGTGAGCAGGTGAGAAGGCATGCACGTACCAACTCAAATCCCAGGCAGAAAGTGACCAGAGCCCTACGGATATAGGACCACAGCAGTATGGATATAGGGCAGTTGAAGTTCAGAGGACAGGAGCTCACTTCCAGCCTAGGATGCAAGGACAGCTTCCAAAAGAGGTAATGCACAAACTGGATTTGAAGTCTAGGTACATCCAAATACAGGCCAAGTGTGCCCCTGCCCAGAAGTAGACAGTCTATGTAACATGTGAGCCACATGTTTGAGCACCTGCCCTACCTGCTTTATGGGCAAGGCTGCCGGCTACAGTCATATCAGGGCATCTGTGTTTCCAAGGACCTGGGTGCCTGAAAGTTTTTTCTCCCCAAGGCATGTATCTCAATTACAAACCTGCAAGAAACAAAAGTGTGTGGAGAGTCACAAAATGTATTTGAAATTTATAAGACTTTCACCACAGGAAACTAGGCCTAACAAGTATTTTCCTGTGGAACACCTCTGGCTTTGATTAAACTCCCCACTCAATGTCTCTTTCCTCCTGCAAACTTTGCTAATAGCAGTGAATATAAAAGCACAGATCCTGTATTTACTTAATGATCTTGGCCACTTTAGACATGAGATGGCATTCCAAGAGGGCAGAGGGCAAAGTGCTTTTTAACAAAATTCAACAAGACCCTGCCCTTTTTCCCACGCTCCCACCAGAAGGAAGTTCTCATTCTCTGATCTTCTCGCCTGCTACAACCCTGACGGCAATCCAGGCAGTAAGACTGGCCATGCCTCCTGGTCATGTCCCAGACCGCATGTCCTCATGTGAGACCCTAGATGGGGGAGATGATCACATCTGAGTTATATTTGACAGGGAGAGTCAGGTGGGGGCCCAAAACATGGCTGACATCCAACCAGCATTCTTTGCTAGATGGAGTAGGGGAGGCAGGGTTAACTTTTGCAAAAGTTTATTAGAGAATAAAGTAAGTGTGTTAATTAAATTGGAGCATGAAAGACATTTGGGTGGTGATGAGGAGGCGAGGTGATGATTTGTTTATAATTGGCCAGGTTGTATCTAGCTACCGGGATAGTAATTATACACTTTATAAATGTGCAAAAAAAAATTCCTTTCAAACAACAGGGGTTTCAGGGAAAATCCTGTTAGGGAAGTTTCTGTCTGCCCATGAAAATGACACCACCTCAAGAGCTGCTGGCCACTTGGCTTCTGTCAATCACAGCTGTAAGTTGAGGACTGAATAATCTCTAAATACCCTTCTAAAAATGCGGCCTTTTCCAGGAATACGTACTTAACCTCCATCTGCTTCTGATGATGTTTTCTTATCTCAATTCAGGGACAGGAGGGATCCTTCATATTGTGTCTGATTCGCTGTTTTTGTTTTACCGATTCATATTTAAGTTCCAACTCTCGGATCCTCCCTAACCAAGATGCTGAGAAAGATGCTGTACAATGCAGCATCTCAATTAAGGGTGGGAAGATGTGAATTCAGATCCTAAATTTGGGAAAGTTCCTTCATCTCATCTGGAAAACAGGGATGGGGGCACCTATATGACAGGGTTGCTATAAGGACAGAACGTACTGCAAAGGCAAGCCTGGTATCCAGTTAACACTCATTATCATGTCTCTTAGATTAAGTTGTGGTAAAGGAAACCTTCCAGGTTAACTTCAGGCCCTTGATAATTGGGGATTCCAGCCTCTAGTTTGGCCCCTGTGACCAGCGTTTGCCTCTTTAAGAGCTCCTAAGCACTCAGTTTAACAATCCCAATCCAATCAAGGTTGTTTCCAGAGATAAGCCACGACATCATTAGAATACAGATTCCAGAATCCATCTTCTAACACCCACTGAGAAATTCTAACAAGTACAAGAAATTCCAGAATGCTAGATTAAAAAAAAAAAAAAAAAAATCTTATCTCACCATTCAAAGATTCTCCAAAGAAAGTAGCATGGACTAGATCTCTCCTCCCACCCGAAACAACTAAAAATTCAGACAAGACATTTGAGACAACAAAAGGATTTTCAGACACTGGAACTCAGTAGTCAGGGAAGGACAGCAATCCCTGAGAGAGGAGAAACCAAGTGAGCCCTCTCAACTTCTGTCAAGAGAATGTCCAAGCCACAGCAGAAAGAAGGGAGACTCCGGCAGGGCCAAGATGTCTCCCTGAGTTGAGGAGATGAAGTTTGGATTCCAGGGAGGCCAAGGAGGCTGGAATTCACAGGCCATGGCACCAGAAAGGAAAGAGCTGCCCAGTGAACACTTGAGATCACCAGAGGGACCCCCTGAGTACTGGCTGACACAGGCATGTGTGAAAGCTATCCAAGGCTGGGGAGAGAAATACCCTAAAGGAGCAGACAGAACACTTCTCAAAGCTCATACAGGGCTGGGAACAGTTTACATTCCCACCAACCAGAGTGGAAATCTCAAGTTCATGAAGCACCTGGTAGAGTACTCAGAATAGCAACGTCTCTGTCATGGGGAAAAAATTAGCCCTAGATTAAGGAAGCTCTGATCCCATCTAATAAAGCTCAAAGGCAAGACCCCAAAAAAGATCAAACTGTTTCCATACAACTTAATCATGTCCTAGAAAATAAGCTCAAGAATGTTTTGTGGGAGTACTAAGATATCCAGCAACCAATGAGATAAAATTCACAATGTCTGGCATCCAATAAAAAACTACAGGCATTCAAAGAAGCAGAAAAATTGAACCCATATTGAAAAAGAAAAAAAAAAGTCAATCAAAAGACTTCTCAATTCTGCAATCACATCTACAGTGTATTTCAGGACCCAGCCATAGAACCCATCTGGTCCTAAGAAATGCATTTCAAAGTGCCTGCAAGAGATTGGCTCTTTTTCATTCTAAAGACAGCAATCCTAGATGGAGATAACAGAGAAAAATAAATAAAACAGAAATGCTCACTTTCTAGTTTGTTTTTCTGTTTGCTAACTGTGTCACATTTCCCAAGCAGTGATACTCTCCCATCTCGTTCACCTTTCAGTTCTCTGCCTATAATTTTACAAAGGTTTGTGGCTGTCTTTAGCAGTTTTCACCAGTTTTGTGTTTTAGCCTTCCTGAACCTCTTTCCCTCTACCCTAAGTTAGATGACTCTTCATTCCTCATTCATAAAGTTCTGTCTGTTAAACCCAGAGTTGGTCAGTGATCACCATATACGAACATTCTCTCTTCTTCTGGTGCCCTTATATTTTCCTTCTTTACTTGGCAATTCACAATTCAATATTTAATTAGTGGAGCATACTCAAAACACTACGGTTGCAGACCCCTCCATCACTCTTGGGCTCTCTCTTAAGGCCTTCATATGGACTGCTGTCTAAAACAATCTAGAAGACCGAGAAATCCAAAATTGGGCCCAAGTATGGTAGGGTTGCGGACCAAGGCATCCATCCTATGTGAACTGGATAAACTGCAATCTGTCTGCACCACTGATCTTTCTGAAATGAGGGCACCTAGTTGTCCAGGCCACTAGGATGACAGACCCCACCACAGGACCCTGTGGCAGTTGGCTTTCACTTCCTCCCTATCACTGCCATATTAATCTTCATTCCCTATAGTCATAAAGTTCCAGAATAATATATCAGCTTTGATCTCGTTCAGTTATTCATGCATTCTTTCATTTAAGCAAACAGATATTTACTGAGTGCCTAACCATGTGCTTGGCAACACTTTCCAACCTTCAGAACCAAGCTCTCACACCAAGCCCAAGGGATAGCATGGGCAGGTATCCTCACTTCCACTTGAAAGGTAAAGAGGCTGAGGCTTCTAAAAAAAAAAGACTAAGTCCAGCTCAGGGTCAAATCGTTAATGGAACTCGAACCCAGGACTCCTAGACCCAAGCCTCTCCTGGCTAAGTCTCGCTCACAGCAATCACAGGTCCAGCCTGGTAACAGTGATGAGTGGGACTGTCCCCTGCCCTCCCTGACCAGCCCATTCTAGGCTTCCTCAGAATTTCCTAATTTGAGTGCTCCTTTGCCATCTGAGACTCAGTGATTTCCTTCTCCCAGTTCATTCACATTTGATGGGTTCCCATGAAATGTAGGTGAGCTTCACCTGAAGGATCTGAGGATGAACTCAGGCAGGCCTTGAGGCCACTATTCCCGGCTCCCCTCCTCTTCTCTCCATGAATCACCTTCAAGGACACTTCTGTCAAGCCCGACTCACACAGAAGGCTCAGCCCCGTGAAATGACCAGCCCCGGGGCCAGAGCAGAAAGCCAGAAGGCAATTCCCTCCCGCATCACTGCTGCACTGGGTGGAAACTGGGTCAGAGCTGGCCAGCCCATTCATTTAATCCAAATGCCCCCTTTCCATTCAGCTTTTATTCTTCAGAGCTTTCAGTCCAAGGAAGCACTATTTCCTCTGCAAAATAAACAAAACAAATTAAGCCCATGCTTTCTGATCTCAGGGCTTTTGTGTGGCTGATGGACTGAACAGAAATGATTGGCCATCTTCCTGGCATCTCAAAGACACTGCAAAAAATCAGCTGTGGTTTCCAGCCACCTGCCAGGCACCATGCTGACACAGGAGCACAGCTAAGGAAGGCACTCTTTGCCACCCATTCACCCACAGAGGCAAGGAGAGTCTGAGGGAGGCATGACAGGAGCAGTCACAAGAGTCCAAGACTTTGAGGCAGGATTTGCCTTTGACCACACAGGCATGGATTCTTCTTCCTCTACTCATTCCCACCCCAGGGACTTTGCACTGGCTGTTGTCCCCCATCTGGCATACTTTCTCTGGAGATCTTGGAAAGCTGCTTCTCATCCTTCTCATCTCAGCTTACACAGGACCTCCAGAGAGAAACCTTCCCCCATCAAAAGTAGCCCCCAGACTCCACGCGCATCGCTCTCTCCCGGCACCCTGCTCTATTATCATCTCCGCACTTATCATAATCAGAAATGATCTGGTTGCTGCATTTGTTCTCTGGTTTGTTTTCTGTTTCCACTTCCACCTCCATGACGGCGGGCACATCATCTATCTTGATCAGTGCCGTATCCCCAGCAGTTAGCAAAACGTCTGGCATATGGCATGAGCAAGGCAAATGTTTGCCGAAGGAGGGCGGCTGCATGGAGGAGACTCGGTTCCCTTTCCAGTGCCAGCTCTGCCTGCATCGAGCGCTATGTGGCGCATCTAGACCAGGATCCACATCCATGGTATGGTTTCCCTGGGCTGCAGAAGTGCAGACCTGCACTATGGGAGCAGGTCTGTGTGCTCAAGATCAAGGAAAGCTGCCCGGAAAGATGAGACACAGTTGACTCTGGAGAGGCAGAGAAGAGATAGGGGACTTTCCCAACAGGCTGGCCCTTCCAGGACAGTTGAAGGACAATAGCCATTAGGACCCCAGACCAAGGGTATAGAGATCTTACTATGGGTGTTTCTCTGAGCCCTCAGACTCCCCATGTTTAAGATAAGGTGGTTGGATTATTGGTTATGGATTTTGCTGAATCCTTTGGCGGCACAGACCCACTTGATAATCTGAAGACACCAACTTTTTTTCTGGAGAAATGCATGTGCTTACATAGAGACAAAATATGCCTGCAGTTCCTAGAAGGGTAAGGACCCCTTGAAGCTCATTCAGTGCCCCAGCCCTGCTGGTCATTGGCCTGCTTGCTCTGACACCCAGTCTTTACCCCTCCTCTGTGGACTGTGGACTACACTCCCCAGGCTCCCTCGCTCTTTCTCCTAGGGAAGTCTGTTCTATTCATCAGAAATTCAGGCAGAATTTTGCAGGGTGGGGGGCAGGCAGAAACTAGGACGTTTCTCCTTCTCTCTGTATTTAGTGGCATCTCAGATACAGAACATATCCATCATTACATCTATGACCTCTAGGTGTCCTGCCCTCCCCAGAGCCCTTTCCTCTGTGGTCCTGCCCAGCACAGCAGGCCTTCTATAGCTCCAGCATCCAACAGGTGCTGCTAGATCCTAAGTTCTAGAAAACCAGCTCCTCCCTTCCCACTCTAGCCAGAGGGATGCTGGTAGCTTCCTGCCATTGCTCTTCTCTGGGCCGCCTCTCCATTTTTTGCTTGGCGTTTAATCTCCTCGGACACATTTACAACTAGTTCCCCATATGAACTCCTTCTACTAGATATTTTAGCATGAACTCTGGGTTTCCTCTGGGGTCCCTGGTGGGATCAGTGTACCTCCAGCACGGGGACCTTGGGAGCCTGGTGGCTTCTTGGAAAGGCCAATCAGAGCTGAATTCACAAATCCCTAAGAAGGTCAAGCAGATGGAGGGGCTGGGAGAACCCACGTTGCCTGCAAGGGCAGTGCCCCCATCCTGTCTGGTTCCGTTCCAGGAAAAAAAGTGAAATATGAAAAGCCTCACAATCACAATGTAGTTCAACTGTTTACTGCCTTTTTGTAAATGAGGGAAACAAATGTAAGGCCCTGAGCAGCCTCCCATCAAATCATGCTCTTGCTCAGATCAAACAGCAGCCTGAGTGAATGTTCCTAGAGTTCCTACTTGGGAGATCGTGCTAGCTACTAAATCCTCCCTGCCAAAAAGACCCGATTATACAAAGTGGGGCAGCAGGAAAGCCAGTCCTATGGCATCAAAGAAACACACTGTCTGAATTCCGTCAGCCATGAGCAGGCATCCTCCACCCAGGGAGAATGCAGCCAGGGCACTGTGCCCTAGAATGCCCCACGCAGGAGAACACCTTACCTCCTCACTGTGCTGGCTCCTTTTTAACAAATAGCCCTATCTATGAGCTCCTTTGTTCCTTCCAGCCATGCTAAAGATAGAGCAGGCACCAAGCCCAGGGGTACAGGCAGATCCTCCTCCCTGAGGACCAAGGCACAGAGAGGTTCCAAGGCCACACAGCCACTTGGACGCAGAGCTGGGATTAGAATCTCACCTGGACAGGGAAAGACTTCAACTTACACACATGAACAAACACAAATCTCAACACCCTGTTATGGTGGGGTTCCCCAGACACAGATGCCTGGTAGAGATTTCAGTGCAAACTTAATCATTTGAAAATACTGACACTCAACCATTTTTTTAAAATGTCAGTTTCACATGGCTCACGTGAATAGTTCATTTGGGTAGTGATCCCAGGGAGAACCAGTCAGGGACTGGGGAAATAAAATGGGAAGGTGAAAGGGCAGGGTTTGTTAATGGTCAGGACACTGCTGCAGGCAACTAAGGCTCAGTCCCACTGGGGACCTCCGGGAGATGGGGGAGAACCACCCTGTTCAACAAGGAAGGCACCAGCCACGTTGCGCTATCTACATTTAAATTACTTGAACTGAAAAACTTAGTTCCTCAGTCCCCTAGCCACATTCCAAAAGCTCAATAACCACAGATGGCTTGTGGCTATCATAGTGGACAGCACACATGAAGAACGTTTCCATCACTGCAGAAAGTCACAGGGGCAGCACTTGGATAGCACATGCCTCAGAGCTGTGCCATCCAATGGGTGGAATCTGAGGTAGTTATACTTCCATCAGGGTCTAACATTGGCAAAGGCTACACCTGGCAGTATACATTCCAGGCACTTCCAGGTGTCTTTGCTCACACTGGCAAGGGGAGGGAAGGCACTGGCAGTAGGGGCATTTGAGTGGGATAGGAATAGAGTGGGCTGGGGGCATGGGCAGGGTACTGACAGCCTCTGCCGCAATCACCAGCCCCTCCTGCACATCATCTCTGCTCTTGTCGAAGCACCTCTGGACACGGGCATTTTGACAGCTCCTTCTCGATGGGAACGTGGCCCCAGAATCCTCTGACCTAATGAGAAGCCATTCTCCCTGGGGACAACACACAGAGAAAGACACAATCCAGGCCTCCCAAGCATTTGTGATCTACAGCAGGCAGCTAGGACAGACCGCAGCACGCGGCAACTGTACAAACACTGACTAATAAGCTAAAACAGGAAATCTTTATGGAAAAACGCTTGTGAGCAGTGCCTGGCTAACAGCATGTAGGTGTTGCCTCAAGAACTGTCTAGCATTTGAGAGAGACAGTTAGAGACTGAGCATCCCCATTAGGCAGGCTGGTTCCTGAATAACCACATTATTGCGATAACCAAAAGTTTTGAGACACCACTGCACTGATCACAAACCTGTCCAGGTCAAGGAAGTGAAGACCAGCACCCAAAATCTTCTCAGCTTAGCCTTCCTTCCAAGGGCCTGCTCTTGGGACAGCACAGTGGCCAGAACACAGACTCTGTGGGTCCACTGCCTGCGTTCACGTCTCATCTCCTACTTCCTCACTGCCTGGTCTTAGGCATATTTGATCTCTCTGAGCCTGTTTCCTCATCTATAAAGTGGGCACAATAACAATAACTTTCCAATATGGTTGTCAAGAAAATTAAATAAGTCCATGTTTTTAAAGATCTTATAACAGGGATGGCAAACTTTTTCTGTAAAGAGCCAGATAGTAAATACTCTAAGGCACTGTAGGCTACACAGTCTGTCATGACCTCTCACTTCAATCTTTGTAGCAACAAACCAGCCATAGGCAATATGTAAACACATATGCCAATAAAACTTTATTTACAACATCAGATAGTGAGCTAGATTTGCCCTGCAGGCCATAGTTTGCTAACCCCTATGTTAGAATGCTTCTTGCTCTGTAGTGACTGCTATATGAATGTCTGTTAATAAAGTCTGCTGGGCTCTCCCACCTCTCAGATTCTTCTTGTATTAATTTTCTCTGCCTCCTTCTCCACCCATTCTTCAAGATCAAGCTCAAGAAGCCTTCCTGAAATAGTGTGAAAATTCCTCAAAGGGCTCAAAATAGAACTACCATTCAATCTAGCAATCCCACTACTGAGTATCTACCCAAAGGAATAGAAATCATTAGCCCAAAAAAAAGCAACTGCACTCATAGGTTGATTGCAGCACTATTCACAATAGCAAAGTCATGGAATCAGCCTAAGTGTCCATCAATGGATGGCTGGATAAAGAAAATGTGATACACACACATACATATATATACACACACACACACACACACACACACACACACACCCCACAGAATATTACTCAGCCTTAGAAAAAAATGAAATCATATCTTTTTCAGCAACATAAAGGGAACTGGAGGCTGTTATCCTAAGTGAACTAATTCAGAAACAAAGTCTGACAGAAAGTGACGGGTACACTAAACACCCATGTTCTCACTTATAAGCAGGAGCTAAACTGGGTACACGTGGACATGCAGAATGGAATAATAACACTGGAGACTCCAAAAAGTGGGACGGTGAGGGGGTGTGAGATAAAAATTACCTATTGGGTGGGGCCTGTAATCCCAGCACTCTGGGAGGCCGAGGTGGGCAGATCACCTGAGTTCAGGGGTTCAAGACCAGCCTGGCCAACATGGTGAAGCCCCGTCTCTACTAAACATACAATAATTAGCTGGGCATGGCGGTGTGCCCCTGTAATCCCAGCTCCTTGGGAGGCTGAGGCAGGAGAATCGCTTGAATCTGGGAGGCAGAGGTTGCAGTGAGCGAAGATCATGCCATTGCACTCCAACCTGGTCAACAAGGGCAAAACTCTGTCTCAAGAAAACAAAAATTACCTGTTGGGTACAGTGTATACTATTTGAGTGATGGGTGCACTAAAAGCCCAGACTTTACCACTACAAAATATATCCATGTAACAAAACTGCACTTGTACTCCCTGATCTCTTTTTTTTTTTCTTTTTTTTTTCAAAAAAGAGGCTTCCATGGACCCTCCCTCTTTTCTTAGCCACATCCTTAGAGAATTTCCAAGTTGCTCTTCTCTGGTGACACTTGTCCCACCCTGCTATTTGTGGGGCAATGCAGAATTTTATTGTTCCTATAAAATGAAGAAATGATCCAGTGTCTTCATTTCACAGGAAGGGAAGTAAGGCCCAGAGAAGCCAAGTGACTGATTCAAGGTCACACAGTGAGGGCAGAGTCAGGACCAGACATGGATGTGTCTTGATTCATGATTCAGTACAGTTTTGGGCTTAATGAGATTACAGTACTGAGGAGAGTCAGTCACAGATCGCTCAGCCTTCTACCCTTGATTTAGGACTGGACTAGGCCACCCCTCCACAGAGGTTCTTTACTTCCTGCATCAGCACCCCTCCAGGCAGAGCACTTATGGGGCTTGTCGCCCCAACTAGACAGGTCTGGCTCACTTCTGAGTCTATCACATACCCAGCATGGGCCCAGGCACACTCCAGATGTAGTAGTATTGGTCCTGTGTGCTTTGTCTTCCTCTTCCTCCCCTGGGAGTCTGCCCATTGCCCAGGGAACAACCAGGATAGACTCACAGACCTTCCCCAGGGAACAAGTCCTGTTCATGCCTATCTAATTCATAAAGGCAAATTCCAGAGCAGCCTGCAGCTGGGACTATGTGGGGACTCCCACTGATTAGGGGGCTTCACAGAGGCACAGTCCAAAGTACCACGCTCACAGACACACAAATTCAGACACACACACGCACACATACACACAAGCAGACACATGCACACACTAACATCAACACATATAGATACACATATACACACATGCACACATACACACAAACATCCACACACTAACATAAACACACACATGCACACACATACATGCATGCACACAATGAAACAGAAACACCGACACATGCACACACTAACACACACACACACACACACACACATGCACACACAGAAACATCCACACACTAACATAAACACACATATGCACGCACATGCACACATGCACACAACGAAGCAGGTACACAGACACATGCACACACTAACATAAACACACACAGCACACACACTCAGATGCACACACCTAAACACAAATATACACATGTATACCCACATTGATGCTGACACATACACATGAGCACACAGATATAGACATATACAGACATATGGATATGCCAACACATGAATGTGCATATACATACCCACAAACATATATGTACTTAAATAGATATATGCATGGGGAAACATAACTGCATACATGTGCGCACACACACTTAGCAATAAAAACACATATTTACCCACATGAACACAAATATATGCACTCAGACACATAAATACACATGCACACACACAGACATGTAAACATACACACACACCTATAGATGCAAATGCGTTCAGAGGGACCCTTATATACCTATGCACACATGCACACAGGAACAAACACACTTTCACACATGCCCTTACACACTGTGTGATGTTTTCAGCTTTGACCTTTACAGATAGACATGGGAGCTTTCCCAGGAAGATATAAGGTCCCTGGGAAAGGGACTGTGTCCTATGCTCCCCGCCAGACCCCGTCCACCCACAGCATCTGCCTGGTGTCTTGAACACAGATGGTGCTCACGTTTCCTCAGTGGAGGGATGAAGTAAGTCGCCCCATGCCTGGGCCTTGGGTCCATGAGCGGAGCTTGGCTCAGAGAGCCCGTGCTATCTCTATCACCTCTGAGTTTCCAAGCCACACTCTCTTACCCCATTCCAGTTTGGGAACCAGCCAGCCTCTTTTGCTGGCCTCTCGGCAGAGTGTTGCTGATCCACACCTCTGCCAGAGGTGGGAGAAACCCTGATGAAACTCAAACCAAGTCTTGACTTATCTGAGGGTAGCTGAAGGTCCTCCTGGCGTGGGGAGAGAGTGGAGGAAACCACTGACTAAAGTGGTCCTGGTTCCATTCTCCCAGCATGTAGGTTTTTGGGCTGGACTTTATAAGTAAAAACCTCAGCCAGAACTCACTTCCACCAGAGGTGACACAGGGCATAGCCCCCACCTGTTTCCTGTCATGACACTACCTTGCAAAACTGGCTGAGTGAGAGTCCCCTGCTTCTTGGCACCATCACACAGTACTGTCCCGTCACGCCATCTGGGCTTCAGTGCTTCCTCTGCTTCTACAAAACAGGGTGAATAACCTCTGCATCCTAAATACCAAGGATACAGCATCAAGGAGAAAGGACTCTGACCTCACAGGAGGTGGGACCAAGGAGAGGGGCAACTCACAAAAGCCTGAGGAAGAATATTCTTTGGCGGCACCTCCCCGATGAACAGAGAGGAGCCGCTCTGCAAGTTAAGTAATTGATGGAGCACACGCTAAAAATACAAACTAGGTTAGCACTCAGGGTGGTTTATTGCTCCAAGAGGGAGTTAATTCAGGCACTCAAACGTCCATGGAACAGGGACTGTGAGCCCAGAGCAGGCTCCTGAGCCAGGAGGCTTCATGGAACCCAGCTGAGAAGTGCTGTTTACTTAAAGGCTGAGCAAGACTGAAACAGAGAAAATGAGCTGGGGAAGCATAAGGTGTAGCAGAGAAGGGAACGCCCAGGCCTTAGGAGCATGAGGGAAAGAAAGGAGGCAACATGCAAATTAGTAACAGGAAGTGGGACCGGTGACAACAGCCGGAAGGGCTACTCCCTCCTAGATTGGGCTGCAAAGACCCTAGCTTCCCAGCTTCATGGAGCCCCTCACTATTCCAAGTAAGCTCCCAAGACCAGTGGCATCAGCATCACCAGAGCTCTCATCAGAAAAAACAGAATCTCAGACCCCACCCCAGACCACCCGAATATGCACTGCCACAGATCCTCAGATTTCCTGTGCACACTAAAGTTTGAGAAACATGAGATGAGGAGTCAAAATCCCTGAGTTCTGGTCCAGCCATTGCCATCAAATTGCTATGTGATTTTGTGAGACTTGTTTGACCTTTCTGGATGCTACAATTTCTTCATCTGGATTATGGGATGAGTGAAACTTGTTTATTTCTCCTGGGTTCTGAGAGGCTCAAGTCAGACACTTCATCTGCAGCCCTCAAAAGGGTGGGAGGGCCTTTGCAAATAAATGGTTCCATTTTCTAACAGGCTGCCCCCTTGTCCTTTCTTGGAGTCATTAGTACACAGAGAGGCAGATGGGCAGATGATCCTTGAAGGACACAATGCTGTCAGAAAGAAGTCTTCTTAATGTCATTTTAAGCCTTGATATCTCTCCATCAAAAAAAAAAAAAAAGACTCTAAAGAAGCAGCCTCTTCCTAATGGGGGAAGCAGTGGATCTGAGTCATGCTAAGTAAGCCAGAGCATTTCATCTAGAAATCCCCAGTCTGGTGTTACCCCGTTGCCTTTGAGCAATTCAGTATCACTACTGCACTTGAGAAATGAGGCTTCCGGGGCTCAGAGAGGTTAAGTGAGTGGGTCAGAGTCACACAGCCAGTGAGAGGCAGGGCCAGGATGGGAAGCCAGGCTCCCAGCCTTCATAGAGAAACTCTTTTAAGTACCTCAGGGTGCCTGCGTCCTTGAGAACTGACCCAGACTGGTATGAGGACAGGAAGGGAAAAAGACATTCTGACTATTGCCTGAGTTGGACAGAGTTAAGAGGATAAATCTTCCATGGGAGGAAATGATATCATATGGGTTTAGATAGAAAGTTTCTAAATTATTGCTTAACTTGTTTTATTGAATGCATTGCTTTCTTCCATTAGCCCAGGGATGAAGTGACCAAATTACCTGCCTTCTGCTCAGGATGGTGGCTGTGTGTAAATCAGCTTGGGTAGGTAACAAAGGAATAGCAAAAATTCTAAAACTGATGAGACACTTAAACACATCCCAAAATAAAACACACACAGACTCAAATATTAAGTAATTTGAATATTAAGTTCTGAGATGGCCAGGCCTGAGACCCTCTCGGCCTCCACTCAGAGACAAAACACAGTCTCCGATGATGCTGAGCTTGGCAGCGAGGACTCTGCATAAGCCAGGATCCCTGCCCACAGCTGGTTTCCAACACAACTGACAGCAAACTTCATTGCCTTCCCGGGGCTTTGGGAAGGAACCTTAGGGTAGGAGATTCAGCTAAGTGCAAAGCTGGTACCTGCAGACCCAGGGGCACCAGTCAGTCTACAGCTATGGAGGGCATTTTGATGCAAATGGTAAGGCAACTTTGCTGGGCCCTCCTATCTGGCTCCAGGATGGCACCTCCTGGGGCTGCTTGGCCTTTCCCAGGTCTTGAAAGGCATTCTGGTATATAGAAATACTCAGAGTTTTGGAGTTAGAACAGCCTGTGTTTGATTCTGGATGCTGCCACTCACTAGCTCTGTCTGCTTTGGTTGAGCCATTTAAACATACTGGACCTCAGCTTTCTCATCTGCAAAATGGGGATAATAGCAATGCCAGTGTCAGAGGGCTATTGAGAGGATTCAATAAGGTAACATATACAAAGCACCTGATTGGCACCTGGCAAACAGCAGGCATCTAATCAGTGTGGGCTCCCTCCAACATAGACCAGAAAAACTGGTCCAGTGGTAGCCTCTCCCTAGGAATATTCCCTCTCTTCATACAGTACATTGAGAGGGTGAACCAGTCCAAGCCAGATTCCTAATTCCGTCCTTCAGTCCCAGGCTGCTTGCTCCAGAAGGCACTCCCCACATGGTGGTCTAGATGTGTGACGGCCCCCCGGGGCGGGGCAGTCCACAACCTGCCTCAGTCTATGGAGACACCCATGGGATGCTAAGAGCGAAAGAACAGATACGAATCCACCCTGGCAGAAAATGGGACCATCCCAACAAAGTAGTCCTGGCAGGAACTCGGCGGGCAGGAGGCAGGACTTCCAGCAAGGGCACACCCTTGGCAGGAGCATCAGGAACTGAGGCAAGGGCAGACCATGAGGTCCAGGGCTGCACCCACCTCTCCCTGGCTCAGACCTCTCTGCCCCTCTGAAGCCTGGCTGTCCTCACTCCTCGATCCTCAGTGCCTAGCACAGACTCCCCACACCCAGTCTCCCTCACTTTGCCTGGTCCCCCTAACTAGATAGCAAGCTCCCCGTGGGCAGGGGAACAATTGATATCACGGTCCTCTTGAGCCGAACACACTGCACTAAGCAAGCCCAGGTCTGCGTCATCTGCTGGCTAGCTGCTGCTTCATATCCAAAGCCTGACTGACACAGCCACCCATCTACCTCAGAGGGTAGTTAGAGAGTCCAAATGATGCTTACTCATGCTTTCAACAAACACGTGTTGAGAACCTACTGCATGAGCTCTAGAGTGCAACACTGAAATAGGCAGACAGGATTCCTGTCCTCAAAGAGCTTATACTCTAGTGAGAGACAAAGGCCAATCGAAACCACAAACAAACACTACATATTATCTATGTGTTAAATTGCAATCAACTACAAGAAACAAGTTCACTGCATTTTATAATCAACCATTGAAGGCTTCAACAGGCAAACAAAGAGTGATGCAAGACAGGTTGCATCTAGCTCTAGCAAGATAGTAAGGGGCCAGAAACATAAGGAGGGGAGAATATGAGCAAGCAAGTCTCCCCTGCAGGACATTTCTGTCTGCTGTGATGCCTGTTCGCAGAACTGAGGGCTTGCCTGTTCTGTCACATGGGATGCTGATGCCCACGAGGGAGTCAGGTTATCACCTTCCATCTGAAGCCCTAGAGAAAGTAAAGCTGCAATCACATAGACAGGACCTGAAAGAAAGAAGCAAGGGAAAGAGGGAAGAAAGGGAGAAGAAACCTTTCAGGACCTGAAAGAAGAAACAAGGGAAGGAGAGAAAAAGGAAGAGGAGAAGGAAAAAAAGAAAAAGTAGAGAAAAGAAAAAAGAAAGTGAGAACCCTGTGCTAGGAAAAATCCAGCTAGAAGAACAGAGAGCCTATCCTGTGATTTTGAGGTGGTTTCTAGGCCAGATTGTGAAGGGCAGCATGTTGTAAAGCCACTGCCACCTCCATGTGACGTGTACCATCACCTCTCCCAGTTCTTGGCCTTACATATTCACCTGGTTTTTAAAAACTCTTATATTGCAGCTGCTTCTAAGAGGCTGAGACTCAGTGAGTATGTCAGTTTTCATCTTAATTCACCGCTGTATCACCGCACTGTTGGTAGGACAGGCTTCACGACAAATAACTACACTTTAATCAACCTCTCCGTCAGTTGCATTTTTTGATGATGGAAAGTCCGTCTCCAAAGCCATCGTCTGAGCTAATACTGGCTGAGCACTGCACAGCCGATGTAATGCTGAGCAAATAGAAGATCCCAAGGGACTCCAGGGTGCCAGTGCAATGATCCCACAGGGTTCCAGACACGGCAATTTAGTTGGACTTCATCCTCAGTCATAGAATCCAGTGGCAGAACTCATCACAGCATCAGAGCTGCATGGACACACAGAGTCACCAGAGCCTATAAAGGCCTCCTTTTCCTCCAGTGCCTGCATTTGCCCATAGGGAAAGCCAACTCAAGGTGAAGGCTAGTTCCCAGGTTTCCAGACTTGGGAAAGGACAGTGGTCAGAGAGTTCAGAGTGGGGAGTCCAGAAGTTTCAGAAAGGCAGCCCCATAAGGGCAGGGAGACAGAGCAGGGCCACTTGGCCACTCACCAAGTTCTACATTCACAGGAATTTTGACCTTGAAGCTATTCCTGATGAGGTTATGTACACATTCCTGGAGATGTGTTCATGGAAGGAAAAAATAAGGCATTAACCATTGGATTAAACCAGGCGTCCCCAAACTACGGCCCATGGGCCGCATGCGGCCCCCTGAGGCCATTTATCCGGCCCCCCCACCACACTTCAGAAAGAGGCACCCCTTTCACTGGTGGTCAGTGAGAGGAGCACAGTATGTGGCGGCCCTCCAACAGTCTGAGGGACAGTGAACTGGTCCCCTGTATAAAAAGTTTGGGGACGCCTGGATTAAACTTTTATCCTGTTACCGTCTCATTGTGAGAGTACACTGGGGATTAAGTTTACAAATTAAGTATTATCATTTGAATGGTACAATCATGTTGTTTAATTGCTTTTATTTTTATTTTATTTTATTTTTGAGACAGAGTCTCACTCGGTCGCCCAGGCTGGAGTTCAGTGCTGCAATCTCAGCTCACTGCAGACTCCGTCTCCTGGGTTCCAGCAATTCTCGTGCCTCAGCCTCCCAAGTAACTGGGACTACAGATATGCATAACCATGCCCGGCTAATTTTTGTATTTTTGGTAGAGACAGGGTTTCACCACGCTGACCAGGCTTCTCCTTGGTTTATCAGTATTAGACAGCTTAGGATGCAGTTAAATATCCACAGGCCAGACATGTCCGCAAATTACAGAACTCCTGACCTCAGGTGATCCACCCACCTCAGCCTCCTAAAGTGCTGGGATTACAGGTATGAGCCACTGTGCTGGTCTCATTGTTTTTATTTTTAAAAGCGCTCATTTATTTAACTCATGCAAACATTTTTAAACAGATGACCATTTGCATAACCCTGCTTTGACGTGTCTTCTTTTTTCTCCCTATACTGTCAGTACCAGGGGATTCTGGAGTCAGAATGCCTGCCATCTTCTATCGCTGTGTGTCTACAAGCAAGTTACTTAGCCTCTCTGTGCCTATTACAGGCTGATTTATGTTCCCCACCCCCAAATTCACATTGAAGCCCTAACACCCAATACCTCAGAATGGGATGTATTCAGAGACAGGATATTTAAAGATGTGAGAAAGTTAAAATGAGGTCATTAGTGTGCATGCTAATGCAATATGTCTGGTGTCCTTAGAAGAAGGGGAAACTAGAACACAGACATATACCGAAGGGAGATGATACATACATAGAGAGAAGAAGGCAGGCTTCCACAAGCCAGTGAGAGAGGCCTGGAACCGACCCTTTCTTCATAGCCCAGAGAAGGAGCCAACCCTACCAACACCTTGATCTCAGACTTCTGGCCTCTAGAACTGTATGAAAATTAATTTCTGGCCAGGCGCGGTGGCTCATGCATATAATCCCAGCACTTTGGGAGGCCGAGACGGGTGGATCACAAGGTCAAGAGATCGAGACCATCCTGGTCAACGTGGTGAAACCCTGTCTCTACTAAAAATACAAAAAATTAGTTGGACATGGTGGCTGTAGTCCCAGCTACTCGGGAAGCTGAGGCAGGAGAATTGCTTGAAGCCAGGAGGCGGAGGTTGCGGTGAGCCGAGATCGCGCCATCGCACTCCAGCCTGGGTAACAAGAGCGAAACTCCATCTCATAAACAAAAAAAAAGAAAATTAATTTCTGTTGTGTAAGCCACCTGGCCTGTGGCACTTTGTCACAGCAGGCCTAGCAAACTAATACAGTGCCTCCCTTTCCTCATCAAGAAAACTGAAATAACGGTCCCTTCCTCACAGAGATGTATTGAGTACCCAGTTCCCAGCACGCGGTAGGTGCCCAGCAAATGTTTCCTGCAATACTTATCATCAGTACAGAGTCTTAACCCAACCTGATCTCCTCATGCTGGTTTATCTGACTCTTCTGTGTGAGAAAAGAGGCTTATAAGAAAGCAGAGAACAGTAAATTCTGCAGGCAAGCCACATGCTTCACAATCCTCACCATCCTCCCCGACCCCATCACCCCAAGTCCCTTAAGGTCGAATGGTTTGAGTCCCAAATCTGCACTTGCAAGAAGTTTCTTTTGCTCTAGTTATGCACTTTGCTGACTGTTGTGGGACCTGCCTGCCCGTCCTGTGTTCTTTCTACCCAATGCCTTCAAAGGCCCAAACAGGAACCCTGCTTTCCCTTGGTTTATCAGTACTAGGCAATTTAGGATGCAGTTAAAGATCCACAGGCAGGCTGGGCGTGGTGGCTCACGCCTGTAATTCCAGAACTTTGGGAGGCCAAGGTGGGTGGATCACCTGATGTCAGGAGTTTGAGACCAGCCTGGCCAACATGGTGAAACCCCCATCTCTATTAAAAATACAAAAATTAGCCGGGCATGGTGGCGAGTGCCTATAATCTCAGCTGTTCGGGAGGCTGAGGTAGGAGAATTGCTTGAACCCAGGAGGCAGAGGTTGCAGTGAGCTGAGATCGTGTCACTTGACTCCAGCCTAAGCAAGAGAAACTCCACATAAAAAAAAGAAAGAAAGAAAGAAAGAAAATCATGGAAGATCTGCAGGCTATCCAAGTCCCCAAATTACAGAAATTAGAAGCCTCTCCTTTCAGTTTATTGGAGAAGGAAGATTTCTAGTCAAGACATCCTCCTTTGAGATGAGGTGAAGAGCTGACACAGCTCTGCACAGGTTCCCTGGCCACCTAAGGAAAACACAGCGTTTCGGAGGCAGCATCAGAACTGGGTCTTCTCAAGAAATTTGTCTTGATAAGGGTCCCTGAATATAACAGTTGCCAGAGGGGACTCCTTGAGGCCTATAACAAACTTACTGGGGGTCCTAAAAAAGTTCTCAGAGGTGTGTGAACTCACTAGCAGCTGACTGAGAAACTTGGAGTGGCACAAAGACCTTTAGAAACCAATAAGAGTTCCGAGGTATCAGCAGTGAGCCCAGAAGTGTGGCCAAACTGAAAACCCCAGCTCTCTGCTGCCTCAGCAAAGAGCCAGGGATTCAGTGATGGTGTCTTAATCCAAACCTGTATGGCCATGGTAATTAAAATCAAGGTCATTTAGAACCCAGAAACCAAAGCCATTCTGACTGTAGAGGGAATTTTAATTTGTTAATGGATCTTCCGGCTGATGGCTGAGGGGAAAGATAGCAATTCACAACGGGTTTGAGGCCAAAAGCAGCACCACAGCAGCCAGAAAGCCGCTGATAGATCCTCAGTCACTCTTCAAATGCAGCAAGGAACAGTCTGGGCTACCACGGGATACAGATTTTTTTTTTTTAACTTTTTAATCAGCTAATAGCAGATGAAGACCTAACAGTGCTGCCAAGACTCTGCTCCTTCTGTCAGCCGTGGTGAGAAAGAGGCCAGGGTCAGATGCTTCTGGCTCCCTTTGCTCTCTGAGACTATTCTGGAGGGATGTAGGAATTTGGGGCTGAGGAAGAAACCCCAGGGCCGCCTTCTCCACTGGTCACCAATTGCAGGGATTCAGGAAAGGGAAACAGGTGGAATTCTCAGTTCCCTGTGCCAATCCTGGAGAGGGCCTGAGACATGTACCGTATTAATTTACCCCACATATGATTATGGGCTGCTTAAACGGTGCAGCAGATGCGATGGAGACTCAGCACACTGAGGAGGTGATGCCCAGAATCGTGTCACTGAAGCTGCTCAGTGTGTGCTGCAAAGGGAAGACTTGGGGTGGCCTCAGTTGTAGGAAGGGCAGGGAGGCAGAAGAGCTTCACCCCAGAAATGTAAACCAAAGGCCCAGCACCTATCCAGAACATCCAGCACTGCCAGAAGAGCTTGTCCCCATACGAGGGCTCTGGGCAGGGAATCTCCTGCTAACCAGTGCCAGCTGTCACAGAGGGCGCTCTTCAGTGGAGAAGAAAAAGAAGAATCTAATTCCTGAATTTTATTTTTAGCTGCAAGTCAGGCAGAAGAGCAGAAAGAAGGCACTTGACCATAATCCTGATCATACTGAATGAGTAATTTAATCATTTTTAAAGACTGTGCGCAGGATCTGCCATCTTACTGGGGTCTAACTCGGGAAACTCTCACCTCATTTCAAGCAACCAGAGTTTCTCTACAAGAGCCACCAAAAGCCACTTCTCAAGAAGCACAATTTCTAGGCATCTGTTTTGTCCAAAAACTTAGATTCTCTTGCTTTGTTCCCTGAGCTAAGTCAAGCACAACTACGCCAGCTGACGTGGTGAGAAGGAAACTGGGGTGGGGAGTGGGGCAGGCAAGAGGGCCTCCTGCCCTCAGAGAGGCAGGCAGGCTCTTCCAGTGGCTGCCAAGACACACGCCATGCACATACCACACACCACACACGTAACACAACTCACACTACACACCGCACACCACACATATAACACAACTCATACTACACACACACCATACACACACAACACACACGACACGTGACACAACTGACACTACACACTGTACATCACACACATAACACAACTCACACTACACACATGCCCCACACACAATATGCAATAACACAACACACCTACACACCACACCACACAGGTAACAAGACACTACACATACCACAACACACACATAACACAACTCATACTACACACACAACACACACTACACACCACACACATAATACAACTCAATGCACACACCACACACACAACATGCAATAACACAACACACGTAACACAATACACACTACACACCACACACATAACACAACTCACACTACACATACACCAGACACAACACATACTACACACCACACATAACACAACTCACACTACACATACAATATGCAATAACATACCACACATGTAACAGAGCACACACTACACACCATACACATAACACAACTCACACTACACACACAACACACACTGCACTACACGACACACAACTCATACAATTCACACAACACAACACACAATATACACCACACATGTAACACAACATACACTATGACACAACATAACACTACACACACCCCACACACAACTGCAAGAACACAATACACATGTAACACTACACACCACACACAACTCACACTACACAGACCCCACATACAACATGCAATAACACAACACACACATAACACAACACACACTACACACCACACACACACCACGCACGTAACTCATACTACACACCACACACATAACAAAACTCACACTACACAAACACAATATATACCACATGTGACACAACACACACTACACACCACACACAACACAACTCACACTACACACACCACACACAATAGGCTATAACACATGTAACACAACATACACAACACACATAACTCACACTAACTCAACACACACACACCATGCAATAACACACAATGCACTACACACACCACATACAACACACGCACACCACACATGTAAACACAGTACACACCACACATGTAACACAACACACACTACACAGCACACACATAACACAATACGTAGTACATACACACTTCATACCATACACATACACACAACACACACTACACACATCCCACACCACACAAATACCACATGCCACACACACACAATTATACATATACATACATAATACACTTCCCAACACATATACACACATCACACCATACACAAGCCACACACACCACACATACTATACACACATACAGATACATTATGTACACATATCACACATTTATACACAATACACATTACAAACTATACACACGCCATCCACATACATAATACACATATACATGCACCCAACAAATATACATGCAGCACACACACATAGTATGTACACATTATACAATACACACACCTGTACACATTGTACAAACATCACACATATCTACACTACACACATGCACATGGTATACACACACCACACATACCATACGGACACCACACACTATGCACCACACACACCACAAATACATGTACATACACCACACACACCACACACATGACACACACATACACATATATGTACCACATACGCACATTCACGATACCATACACATACATGCCATACACATACCACATACATGCCGACACACCACACACTCTGCACAAACACACCACATAACACACCCTGTATTTTTCTATATAGACATTAAGTTGTGGAAATCAAAATGTAATAATTATTAGTAATAGGGCCCATATCACTCATATATATACACTATACACATACACACCACACACACACACATATACTACATATACACACATTGTATATACATGACATATACACAGACACATACACACACCACACATAGCACACCTAGGCACACTCTGCACATATCTCACACACACACCACACACACATCACACATGCCACACACCCATCACACACACACAGAGCATACATAGTAAATACACATCACACATACACACACCATACATACATACTGTTTATTTCCTTGCCTTTAACTTTAAAAAGAGAGAGAATTTTAAAAGGAAGCAGCGGAAAATAGACATCTGGACAATGAGCTCCATCCTACCATGATAGCTCCTATTAAACATCTTCTAGAGTCTGATCTTATCACATCTAAAAATTATTTCTTTTTATTCTGTTGTTGTTTGGCACTAAAATATAAATATCTGTATATGCAGAAGCAGCTTTTAATCTTTTGTCTGTGATATCTGTGGAGAGTGCTGGGGCTTATGTTTATTCATAGGCATCAGTCCGTTCCATCCTTCAAACAACAAGGGAGGCAGGTGGAACCCAGGGATTGGAGGCGTGAAGACACTTGCTCAGGGTCTCAGGATGGGCTCCAGGGGCACTTACTCTCTGCCATCTGACATTCATGGTGTGCTCATACTAGGGCTGGGCAGGGTGAGGTTGGCAAACCAAAACGCAAATGCCCATTTCCCAGCAGGGCCATGCACCAGGGTGCTGTACCCTAACCCTCCACAGCTGTGGCCTGCCCTGGGTCCCATCATGGCCTGTCCTGTGTCCCCTCACGCTACCTCTCACATGAGGAAAACCCCTCTGTCAGTACCCAGCCTCCATCTTTCTCCTGCCTGATTCGAAAGTGCAGGTGCCTGCTGACTGAGTTCTTTTTAGATGAAGGCAGTTTTCAACATAGGCCCTCAACCAAAGGCCAGTTGACTTCACCTGGCCAACTTTCATCTCAACCCAGAATTACAGCTATCCCCAGGAGGCAGGCATTGGAGGAGGTGCTGGACCGCAGAACTGAACACTCACATTCCCCAAGAAACGGGACAGTGAAGCTCTTACAAATACCTCTTGAGAGGGGCTGATGAACTGGGGGCCTCAGCCTGGAGCAGTGGAAGCCAAGAAGAACTTTAGCCCCGTCTACAAGGGCCTGAAGAGTGCGGCCCAGTGGTCAGATGTATCCTGTCCATCCCCAAGGGGAGACCAGAACCAGCAGACAAAAGATTTAGAGAGAAAGCTCTCTCTTGCTTTTCAGTAGAGCCTGACTTTCGCAGGATAGGAGGGGCCTCCGTGGAGGGAAACGGGCTCCCTGGCACAGGCGGCATTTAAGAAGAGGTGGATGGTCCCTCAGTGAGACACTGGAGCACGGTGGCAGACATCAGGGGGAAGGGTGGGCAGGTTCGACCTTTCCAATTGCCTCCCACCTTGAGAATCCCTGACTCGACAGAGTGAACACACAGCCATCCGAGACCTCCTGGTCATCTGCCTGCAGGGCTCTCTTCTGGGCCTAAAAATAAGATTCCCAGAGTCCTGATCCAAATTAGATCCTTAGTAACGTGTCACCATGGCTATAAATATGTCCCTTTGAGGGCCAGCTAATATAATTATTTTAATCAGCTATGCTCCCTAGAAGGACTGCCAGCTAGCTCCCCGTGCATTCTGAACAGGCACACTCCTCCTCGGCCTCACCCAGGGTGGGTCCTTGAAGCAGTCGTGAGGATGAAGGGTAGGTGGGAAAAGCAGTCTCTCTGCTTCTGTCTCTCTAAAGTCCCTGAGACACTCCTTTCATTCTGGGGCCTACAATGTCCCTTAATCATTCACTAGGACTTCCAACAGGAAGATAGGGGTGAAAATGCAAATGTCTACAAGAGCCAGACAAACAGCACAAACATGTTCAATCACACGTGGCATAAGGTGAGAAGGAGTGTTACTACAGACTGAATTGTGTTCCCTGCAAATCCACATGTTCAGGTCCTAATCCCCGGAACCTCGGAATATGATTGTGTTTGGAGACAGAGTCTCTGAAGAGGTGATTATAATTAAATGAGATCACTAGGGTGGATCTTAAGATGTCCTTATGAGAACAGATTAGGGGGCCAGGCGCGGTGGCTCATGCCTGTAATCCCAGCAGTTTGGGAGGCCAAGGTGGGTGGATCATGAGGTCAGGAGGTCCAGGCCATCCCAGCTAACACAGTCAAACCCCACCTCTACTAAAAATACAAAAAATTAGCTGGGCGTGGTGGCTCGCACCTGTAGTCCCAGCTACTCGGGAGGCTGAGAGGAGAATCACTTGAACCTGGGAGGCAAAAGTTGCAGTGAGCTGAGATCGCACCACTGTACTCCAGCCTGGGCAACAGAGAGAGACTCCATCTCAAAAAAAAAAAAAAAAAGGAAAAAAAGATAAAAGAACAGGAAATTAGGACACAGACATGCACAGAGAAAAGACTGTGTGGAGATACAGGGAAAACAAGGCAGCCATCTACAAGCCAAGAAGAGAGGCCTCGAAAGGAACCCATCCTGCTGGCCCCTTGACCTTGGACTTAGCCTCAAGTGGTGAGAAGGTAGCTGTCTGCTGTGTGAGCCACCCTGGCGCTGATCCTTTGTTACAGCACCTGAGCAAACTCACACAAGGCACGGTAGTGTGTGTCCTGCCTGGAGGTTCCACATTCTTTTTCTCTCTCTCCTAAAGACTGGACAGCCAAACAAAACAGAGCTTTGGACTTCTCTGTCACTGTAGATGACTCCATGAGAGAACATAAGGAAAGAAGAGCAATAGGGTGTCAGAGAAAGGACATCGGCCTGGCCGGGAGAGCTGCTGGGTTCAGCCCAGGTTACCTTAGCAAGCTGCTCAGTCTTGGGAACTACTCCATCATGTTGTCCCCCACCCTATCATCAGCTCACTGAAACACCTGGCCAAAATGACCTTTAAGGAGCCTTCCAGGACTAATATTTTTGCCCGTGGGTAGCAAGGGGCAGCCTCGGAGCATGAACCCAGAAGGGAGACACTTTGGAAGACAGAGTGGGATGACCACAGGAGAAGCATACAGAGGTGTGGGTAATATCAGGAGGCTGCTTGACTCTTTCTTGGAGCTAGGAGTTTTCGTTCCAGTCCCAGCTCCTCTATTTGCTAAATGCCTGACCTTCTCCCCATCCCTGGACATCTGTAAATGAGATAATAGGAGTGCATATGCTGTGTATCAGTGAAGCAGCCTACACTATGCCAAGCATGCTCACCATTACAAAAGAGGACAAGAAGGACGGGTGGGTGGTGCCCAGTGGCTTCTCAGGACTGACATCTACATCTATTACTTTCCCCAAGGGGCAACTCCCTGGGCAAGGCAGGGTGAGTCTTCAGAGTTGGAGCAGGAGTGTCTGTCTTCCCACCACAAACCTAAGAGCCACATTACTACACAATCTAAAGAAACTTTAGAATTGTGGTTTTGTGCTGAAGGAGGCAGGGAAGAAAGTGTAGCTTGCCTCTCCCAAGGCTAGATGTGAAATTAAGATCTTCAGGTACATTTAGTGGTTTGCATTTTATGTAGAGTTTTCAGCAATGCAGTCTCCCAGGTATTATTAGTCCCATTTTACAGATGAAAAAACCAAGGTGAGGGGAGATTAAGGAAGAAAATATGGCAGTGTAGGAAAAAAGCACAAGGCTTGGGTTCTTACTGTGACCTTTAACAAAGTCACTTCATATGTTATCACATTGCCTGCAAATAAAGTCCTGTAGCTAGTACACGCAGGGTCAAAACATGACCTGAGGACTTTGACCCAGAACATACACCACAAGTACATTTCACAGATTCAGATAATCTCAGAACTGGAAGGGCCCTTGGCAATCACAGATCTGATTCCTTTGGATTTATGCCAAGGAAACCGAGGTCTAAAGAGCTCCTTGTTCAGGGTCTCACACTGAGGCTCTGGCGAGACGAAAATCAGAATCCAAGCTTCTTTTCCAAAGACCACCTTGCCCTGTCGATTTGACTTCAAAATCTTCCTCTTCAACACAAACCACAACCACAAAGAGAAAGTTCTTCTGGGATATCTGTATTGGATTACAGAAAGAAGTTCCACCCACCCCCAAACCTGGATCCTTCCTCCAAGGCCTCATGCTGCTGGCCTCCTGCAGTGACTTTGAGCAGGAGAGCAGATGAGTCAAGCTCCTCTCACAGGATAAGGCTGCTGGGAGCAGCTCAGAGGACTGGAATTAGAAATTCTAATTATTAGAACTCTCGAAATGCACGAAAGGACAACTTATAATTAGCACGTGTCAAAAGGCCATCCCTAAAGGGGACACATTATAAATCAGAAAACAAAGATGGCACCAGAAAGCGATTAGGGAGCTGAGCTATTTGGCCTCCCACCCCTCCTGATGGCCCTAAATCCAATCCACCTCCCACTCCTGTGAGCCCCCCTCCCTCCCCTGCCAGCCTCTCTCCTGCTGCTCTGCCCTTTGCAATCCCAGCATGGGGGCTTCCAGCTCCCTAAGCCCTCCTCCCTTCTGTCCTAGAAGGCTCAGCACAGGGATCCCTCTCTTCAGGGTTCATGCAGCTCTAACCCCAGGTCCTGAGCTGGTCAGAGGCTTTTGGCTCCTGCTGTCATAAGCTGCAAATAAGGACTTAATGACTAGCCTTTTTATGAGGAAGAAAATGTCTCCAGAAGACTGATAATGTCATCGTCTGCTGCTCAGGTGCGTGTGCCCAGGGCAGCCTCACAGCCAGAGCCCTGCTTTTATGAGGAAAGCCCAGGGCACAGTCCCAGTGCAGACTGGGAAAGGCCAGCATGCAAAACACGTGGGGACATCTCTTTGTTTCTTCCTTAAGTGAATGAATAAATGAATGGGCCTTCTACTGACTAATATGCCATAAATATTTTCTTGAGTACTTCCTGTGTGTTAGTCACAGCACTTGAGATTGGAGAGGAAAAGCAGTTAAAGACACAGAAGTAAATAAGACATGACCCTACTCTCCCAGAATTCACAGTAGCCCTTACCTGACAGGTGAAAACATTTTTAGAAAAACAAAACCGAAAACCAGCAAGAGAACTGGCATCTGGAGGCAGGACACCTGGATTCCAGGAAAAGCTCTTTGCTGCACGACTTGCCTCCTGAAGGTTGTTTGTCTTCCGTGGGCCTCCATCATCTGTGCCATGGAGATAATACCAAACTCCTGGATCCCGCAGGGGTTGCCATGGAAAACGTGATAAAACACAGGAACAGACCCTCTGGGAAATGTCTGCAGTGTTAACTCCTTATCATAACACGAACCACTGAAGATTCTGGTGGCTGATAGGAATAAGAATTCTGTTTTCCCACACTCACCAGTCTAATTCAAGATGGTACCTAGTTCCTTGGACAAAGATCTCCAGGGTAGAGAAAGGCAATTTACCAGGCCAGCATATGTCTGTGCTTACCAAGGAACCTTCTAGATGGCCACATTTTCTCATACGGTGTGGCTCACAGGGGAAAGACTGCATCTATGTCTAGGGATGACAAGGTTTTATTCCGGGAGCAAATGAACCCCATCTGTTTGGTAGTGGCTGCCTGGAGCACTGTATTAAAAGGGATCCTGAGGTTGTATCTTGGCTTGGCCAGAAAGAACGTCTTGATAGATTACAAATGTCTGTTATGAGTAAGGAGTCGGGGAGTGGCATTTTGTCACTTGTGACCTAGGAGGAGGGATACTTACTATAAAAAAGAGCATCACAAAAGTGCACATGTGAAGTATTTCATTTATGTCCCTTTTTGCGATTTCAGATGGTTTCCTCTCAGAACTAAAAGCACATTGCATTGCACATTGCAGATATTCAAAGTTTGGTAAACAAGTGAACCAGTGAGGTAAGGTACATAACTGAGGCCCACTCAACCACACTCCTTGGTGTACACCTTTCTTTAGAGCTGTGTCCTCTGCTCATTCAAAGGCCAGCTGAGTATTGGCCAATGCCCTGAACACTATTCCTTCTGTATGAATTGTTAATATTAAGTTATTTTGTGCCAGGAAAGCCTAAGATATATCCCCAGCAAGAAACTGCTATTTTTAGGAGCTGGTCCTTCAGACCCCGGTTAAATGTGCTAGGTGGTCTCAATCATGTTATTTATAAACTGAGAACTACACCTCACAAAGTTGGGTGTCATTCGGGTCTGAGGATCCCTGGCACTGCCACACAAAATCACCTGGTTCAAATACCCTGCAGGTACTACATAATACCCTCTGGCCTTTAATTCTATGCCATTTTGTTGAAGTCAATTCCACCTTCTTCTTTTACCATTTCTCAGGACAATGTGTTCTCTGAGTTTATTATGAGCTTTATGCTGTATGAATTCTTCCCGTTTTTCTATGATTCACTCTGCTTGAGTATTAAAGGGGACCCCTCTCTTAGCATGTCAGGATGTGGCAAAGAGTCTGTACTGGCTTAGTTGCTCCACTCATACTTTCAAAAAAGTCTATTACGTCTATGCTAATTCCCAACAGAGCTGGGCTAGAGTCAACCTCTGAACTACTTATTAAAAAGAAGCACTGAACAGATGAATGCACTGCTCATGACTGAGAGGGGAAGAGAACAGACTGTGTCCAAGCCCATCAACACATCATCTGTGCACCAGGAATGCTCCAAACACAAACAGCCTTAGTGAGTCACAAGGATAGATGGATGCTACGGTGATTCTTATATTTGCAGTCAAGACCACAGAGTGCTGGAGACAAGTGGCAGCTTAGAAACTATCCAGTGACTAGAGATGTGGAAATTCAGGCCCAGAACCATTAACCTGCCCACATTCTTACTCCAAGCCAAGGATACTTACCATAAAAAAAGAGTATCATAAAACTGCACATGTGAAGTATTTCATTTATGTCCCTTTTTGCTATTTCAGATGGTTTCATCTCAGAACTTAAAGCATATTGTCTTGCACATTGCAGATACTCAAAGTTTGTTAAATAAATGAACCAATGAGGTAATGTACATAACTCTGCAGAAGAATTTCAGTGCAGTGCTATTTATAATAACAAAAAAGAGGAAAAGCTAAAGAGCAAATATAAGGAAAAGGAGTGAGCATCCATATAAGATACAGTCATTTAAAATATGTTTATAGAGTCCCAATGCCACTTGGAAATGCTGATAACCTAATGTTAAGAAGAAAAGCAGAACACTAAATCGCACACACTCTAGTATCTCAGCATTATAAAGAAAAATGCACACTAATATATTTGGGAGAAAATACAACATGAACAGTAGATGTTTCTGTTGTGATTATGGGAGGGTTTATTTCTGCTTCTTTGCACTCTGCTGTTTTTTGCAGATAATTTACAATGTGCCCGTAGGATTTTCATAAGCAGTGGGAGGGTATTAAGAAACAGAAAAGAATATCCACAGATATTATTCAGCCTTGTTGGGATTTAGAAAGAGACAGAGATCATTTATCTCTTTTCGCATAAAGAAGCTGATGAAACAAAGAGACAGAGACACTACTGACAAAGGCAGGCATTAGCTGTCTGTTGCGGGGGGCCATCCAATGCCAGGCAAGCAACAGTTATGGGATAAAATCTACTCAAACCACCACAGGAGGGGGCAGGAGGTGTCCCATCTTCCTCTTCACAAAGGTTCCATCCTCACCTTATCCAAAAGATGGCCAAGGTCAGGCTCAGCCTTTATCCCCGGAGCCTCGCCAAAGACTCTCTGGCCCCTGCAGCCAGCAACAATAAATTAACTATCACAGTCAGGTTCTTCCCTTTCGTCAGACAATGTCCTGTGTCCTTTACATACATTGCCCCATTAAATCCTCCCAGTGTCTCTGAGGTAGGTCTTACTGTGCCCATTCATTCATTCCTCCGGATCTTTGCAGCACTAAGAAGATGCTGCCTGGTGACATTTCCTGAATTGCTTCCCATGGGTCCTGTGTTTCAGGCTAGGACAAGTTGTTTAACCTTTCAGGTGCATCTGTCTCTCTTGCTTCCCTCAATTGCCTTGTTAGCTCCCAAAGGGGAGGAGGGGGTCCTGCCTTATCATTCCTTGTGTGTCCCACAGAGCCAAGCCTGGTGATGTCTTTAATACTTGACACTTCAGATCTCAGAAAATACCTGCTCATCGATTGTCGGATTGAATAGGTTAAGGAGGACAATGGTCTCATGGGCAGACCTGGCCTGCAACCAAGACAGAAGCCGGAGGCGCCTTCCTCAGGACTCGTGACCCCGCCAACAAGGACACTCATGTATGTCAGCTGTGGCATTGGTGTTTGTCCTCCGCACCCCTAAGCCACCAGCCAATAAATCGTAGGGCACTCAGTCATCAGGATGTGTCCCTCACTTGCCACCAGACCTGAGCTGGCTACAGGCCAATGACAGCATAGGGCTGGCCCTGCCCATCTCCCATCTGGCAGCAAGGATCCAGTTCCAGATTGCGACCTGCGGTTGAGTCTGGCACAGTGACCCAGGGCTCTGGCAGGCAAATCCCAGTCATAAAACTCTGGTCTAAACCAGCCATGTGATGGATCCCTGTTATCTCTTCCTAAATTGCAGCAGAGCTGATCTTCTTCCAGCCGAGTCAAGGGCCATCAGACAGGAGCATGTTTACTTTTACTATCCTATTCAGGCATCCCAGAAAAAAAGGAACAGTCCCCCTATCCTAGAGCAAGAAATAAGCAAATCATTATTTACAATGATATCCTTTAAGTTTAAGTCTAAGCTTGCCCAGAAGGTGCTGCCCATTTGGAGACCAGGCTATGGCTCCTCCCTCTGAATTCTTTTGAAACCACAGGGACTGCTGCAGGCTCCTCCAAGGCTCTGGATCCATAGCTTGCCTAGCACAGACTTCCCCATCCCAGCAAAGCCATCCCTGATAACCCTACCCATAGTAATCTCAACATTCATGAAGCTTTTCTGTCCCCATAGGGTGAATACATAAAGATACACATGTGTGACCAGGTGCACTGGCTCACACCTGTAATCCCAGTACTTTGGGAGGCCAAGGCAGGGAGATCACCTGAGGTCAGGAGTTTGAGACCAGCCTGGCCAACATGGTGAAACTCCATCTCTGCTAAAAATACAAAAAAAAAAAAAAAAGCCAGGCATGGTGGCAGGCACCTGTAATCCCAGCTACTGGAGAGACTTAAATGGGACAATCGCTTGAACCCGGGAGGCAAAAGTTCCAGTGAGCTGAGATGGTGCCACTGCACTCCAGCCTGGGCGACAGAGCAAGACTCCATCTCAAAAAAAAAAAAAAAAAAAAAAGACACACATGTGCACACACACACACACACAGACACACTCACAGAGCATACATGTTATTTCTCCAATGAAAGCATATTTTCCTTAAGAAATAGGATCAGTCACTTATCTTTCTTATATCTAACTTAAAACTAGACCCAACATCCTTGAATTAATAAATAAATGAGCAAATAAATTTGTTGATGGACTGGTCAGCTGATAATGTCAAGGAACTCCTTGCACAAGCCTATACAGGTTCACCCTTCTCTAAAATCATGCCTTTCCAAGTCCAAGGAAATGCTCAATTCAATCATGCTGGTTTGGAAATAAAGTAATGAATGATATTAACAATTGTTTAGAAACTACCAGGTGCCAGGTACTAGGCTTTTGATATAAATCTCACACATTAATCTTGTAAGTGAGGTAGTATTATCATTATTACTCTCATTTTACAGGTAAGAAGGATGAAGACCAGAGGGCTATCCACAACTGAAGTATAGACAATGGGTGAGGAAATGTGAACCGAACGGTTCTTCCAGACTCAGGGCCAGATCCCTGGCACAAAGTGACAACGCTGCATGGCCTTCAGCTAATGCGCCAGGCAGACAGTGCCCATCCTTCAATTTTATTTAATCAAAGCAAAGAATTCATAAGAATCTGCATGTGTTCATTATTCAAGCAGATTAAATATTTGATAGCCCTGCAGTTTAATTTTTTATGGCTCAGAGATTAGAGTTAAGTACTCTCTGGGATGCCACCTGTCCCTGGTACAGGGCAGCAGCTGGTCAAGGAGGCCAGAGGCCGAGGCTCCACAGGGCTCTGCTCAGCACCCACATGCATCTGTCCTGACTCCAGTAAGCTGCTCGTGCCGGGTCCCAGGGCCAAAGATTACAGATGCTTTCCAAGTTTGTACAGAGAATCTTCAAAAAGGAAAGAAGGGCTGTAGGGACAGCAAGCTTAGGGCATCACAAAATCAGGAAAGAACTCAGATGACCCAAAACATCTAGGTCCCAGGAAGGGGAGGCAGCCCCCTCCTTCTGTCTCTGACCACAGAGCAGGAACAAAACTTTTGGGCCAATGTATGACACAGCATAAGGGCAAGATCATCCTGTCCATCTCTCTGCCAACTAAAGCACCATAGGGCCATTTGGGACCTTTCGCCTGCCCCTCCCAATGGCATGTATCCCTCACAGCCACAATGTTTTCCTCCCAGTTCACTGTCTCCCTGCAGAGGCTTGGGAGTCCACAGAAAACAAGACGAGCTGGGGCCAAGAGTCCGTCACAGTCTCAATCTGTTCTCCTCTGCCTAGAGAAGCTCTCTTTCCTAGTCCTTTTCTTATCTTCAAAATGAAATTCCAGCAGTTTTTGTCTTTGCTACTCCCAAAATGCTCAAATGTCATGCAGCATGATTTCAATCCCTGAACTGCTCCAACCCACCCCAAACCCCAAGTCTCTCTCTTGTTCTCCTTCCCTCCTTTCCTCCTTCCCTTTTTCCCTCCTTTCCTCTTTCCATTTTTCCCTCCTTCCCTCCTTCTCTCCCCTATCTCCCCCTACACACACACACACACACACACACACACACACACACACACACACCCCTTGTTCTTCTGTGGCTACCATGGAAGAAGACCTAATATCTAAGAATTTTACTGGCACCCAGTCAACATCCAACCAATTAATGTTTTCAAGGGTTTAGAGGGGCCAGGAGAGGAGAGATTTTTACTCCAGCAGCCCACGGATATTTCTGTTTTAGTTTCTTTTTAATTGGCAGCACCACTAACAGCATATCAGAAATCTCTCTGCTCCTACCCATCTCCTCTCCTCTGTCCCCTTCAACTCTTACAAGGGAAGGACATGCGACAGTTTTCTGGAAAAGTAGAGAAGTGTCACAGCAGAGGCCAGCTCCTTTTTCCTGCCATCCCTATTCATCACCAGCCTGATGAGGAGCCAGAGAGGTAACGCAAGCTCTCACTTCGTCCATATGGGGCTCATCAGGGCACACAACGAGGAGAAAGCCATGTGCCACTCTTGCCAGACACAGGGGCTGTCGCCTCCTGGCAAAACCGGGTTGGATGGCACTCTACCCCAATCAGCCAGCTCTATTTCTGCTCTGCAGACACCTCCCCGGGCCCTCAGTACTCTCATGGAAAGAGAGTGGACTTCCAGCCACCCCTGCCAGCCGCCCCAGGCCTCTCTGGTAATGGGTGTGTTGCCACTGGACACTGTCATGGAAATAATGGGAGTGTGTGGGTAGGGGAGAATTGTTTGACTATTTTCCGCATTTAAGAACCTGGTGAAATGATGAGTAAGGTTTATCTTCACACTAGAACCATTCATGTTGCAAAAACAGCACTGAGATATTGAAGGGAAGGAGGAAATTTATTTGCTGTTTTGACACTGCCACCAAAGCAATTCTTATCATGACAAAAGAACACTCTGGATAGTCACTGCCCCTCTTCTTTCAGGAAATCACACCAAGTTTTCATGACTTGCAGGTGACATGTTAATAAAGGATCAACATGGAGCCACAGGGGAAGTAAGCCGAGGCCAGAATCTAGGAGGACTAGGGTGAAGGGCCAAAAATGGCATGCAGAGGAAACAAAGTCACCCGGAGTACAAAGGCTCCTTGTGCCTGCAGGTCTGGCACCATGGGATTTCTGGCTTTTTCCTCCTGTCTCATTTACTATTTGGGCGGAAGGAAAGTATTTTCCAAAAAGAACAAAGTAGGAGCAGCCCCAGTAAAGAACTCTCTAGAAACTTCTCCTATTTGGTTGCTGTTTTACAAAGTAAAAAGCACTGTAAGCACCTCTGCTGGCTTATCCTGTTACGTGGGTGTCATTATCTACATCTTATAGGCAAGGAAACTGGCATGCCCAAGGTCACAGAGCTACTGCAGGAAGGAATAGGAAATCAGACATTTCTGTGCTGCCTCCCTATAGAAGTTGCCACCCCCCATCATAATCCAACTATTGGTAAAAATCACAACTGAGGCTAGATATACAGTACTGTGACTGATGGCCCAGTCACTTGTCCCAGGCCACAGAAGCATCAGGGGCAGAACCAGGATTCAAACTGTGTGCCCCTGCCCGTGTATCTCAGTGGCTCTCCAGCTTGCCTATCAATCAGCATCACTTGGATGAATGGTCCGAACAAGGCATGCTGGGTCCCACCCAAAGAGTCGCTGAGTCAGTGGGGCTGAAAGCAAGCCTAAGAATCTGCATCGCCAACAAGTTCCCAAGAGAGGCGCTTGCTGCTGATAGGAGAACTCCACTTTGAAAACCTCTGCTCTGTCTAACCAGACTCTTGTCACCCACCAGCTAATGTGAGCATCCTGTTAGACAGGTAATGGAACAAGATATGCAAAATGTGGCTGCAGGAAGTTCACCTCCTGATTCACAAAATCACTTCCCCCAAGAAATCACACACCATCCACAGACACTTAAGCATCACCTGCATTAAACATCAACTAAGGGATGTTCTAAGCCAATTTACGCTAAGACTCACTCTCTCCTTCTGAACCTCCCCTGCTGAAAGTGACCATCTTTCAGCCAGCCCACCTCATTATCATTAAAATACCGCTGCAGAGACATAGGGGGCACTTCTGAATGAGCAACCCCCATCAGCATACATATTCCCCCACATGCGTATTTGTAAGCCCATCACGTGCCATACTGTGCTCATATTCCATACACGGTAAAGTGCACACAGATATAGTCATTTTAAAGAGTGATAAATGTAAATAGAAATAGATAATCTTAACATTTTCTTCCCTTATTCCAAAGGATAGTTTTGTGCATCCCTCTTTGGAGGCTGCTGGTCTAGAATTCAGTGTTCCCATTTCTAATTTCTGATGATGAGAATTTGCCAATCGCCCCCTGCCCCTGCAGACTGACTGAGCATGTCTGAAGAGTAGCTGTGCTCTCTGGCTCGAGGAAAAGCCATTTCCTTTCTGTTAACGACAAGCCCCTAGAGGGCACACGCAGGCCCTCCAACACTTGTCCAGCACAAGTCCTGTAAGTAAGGATCGCTCAGCCAAAGCTTCTTGATTATGGGGTTTTTTTCTCCAAAAGAGAATGAGAAGCACCAAGGAGCCCATAAAAAAGACAGTGGCTGTCTCTAAAAGCCTTTGACCTAAAAAGCAAGAGCAAGAGACTAAGCCGTCACTTTTAAAGCAGTGGGAGGAGAGGACACTAGATCAGGGTCAGCGAACAGGTCCTGGGATCAGCCTCCACAAATAACCATGGGTGAAACTGGGACCACACTGTGTCCCCCAAGGACCAATGTCCTTGCATGTCAAATGAGGTATAGGGTGACCAACCAGTACTGCGGGGCCTCCCAGGATGTCAGATTTTAGTGCTGAAACCGAAGCACACTAGAATACTTAGTCACTCTAGCAGTGGACCAGGTACCAGGCTCTGGGCAACTCTAAGTGTTTATCAGCCCTACCCTGACCTCTGCTGTAAGGCATCCTAGGAGAGCCAGTGGGAGCTGGAGGCCATTACCTGCTCACTAGGGTGTTTCAGTTCTACCAAGATAGAGATAATGTAAGCCATGCCAAGTCAAATGTCAATGTCAGGTCAAAACAAAACAGAAGCTGGAGGGAGGACATAATGTAGGCTGCAGTGGCCAAGACAGACCTTCAGGAGGAGGTCAGGGTGCAGGAGGAGGCTGATCGAGCACACATTGAAGTGTCCTTTCCTCAACCTCACCTCATCTCCTTCCCTCCCTCCCTTCCCCACCACCAAGTAGAGCAGGACCGCAGAGAATGAACTCAGGCTCTGGAGTCTTCCGGTTTGATTCCAAATCTGGTGCTACCCTTTTCCTTTTGGAGTGATCTTGGGACCAGTTACTCAAACTGCATAGCTGAGGTATTGTTTTCTTTAAAATGGAGCCAATTATACCCCACTTCACAGGGTTGTTCTAAAGATTCAATGAAGTCATGCACACAGAATGCTTTGAAACTGAGGCTGAGAGCACAAGCTCTATAAATATTGGCTGTTCTTAACCTCTCTCGACCCTTTTCAATCTGTTCGTGAATCTAAGGTATTTCCAAAGAACAGTGAGCTCTCCATGAGAATGAGCTATCCTGAATGTTTCTGTTACTAATGATGGGTATAGCCGGCTTAGCTCTGCTCCTGTCACTCCTGAAGCCAGGGAGGATGAGAGGGTATGTGGAGAAAAAGTCACCGAGAAGCCAGCCCTGGCCCCAGGCAAAGCCCAAGGGTTTCTCCTGGCCCTGTGCAGAACAAGAAGCAGCTTCCTCTGTTTCTATCTCATAGCCCCAAGCAGTCAAGTCATGGAGGGGGTTCCCTTCCTCCCTAGTCCCCCAGGTTCCGAAGAAAGAAAGGTTCAGAGGCCTCCTCCTGCTGCAGGAGGGTATGTCACCTCAGGTCATGGTAAGTCCCCAGCTAAGCATCAGCTCAGGACCATTTAAAACTCTTGAAAATGAGCTGTCTTAGCTCATGGCAGGTTTCAAGAATCCCTGCAGGTGAAATACCAGCAGGGCTCCCCATAAACTCAGGCAGGGATGTTAAGGGTAAGAACCAGGAAAGGTACCCTCCTGCTTAACTTTGTTTTCATCCAGCTCAGCCCTAGAACTAAACACATATAGTAGAATCCAGATCAGTAAACCCCCACACAGACATGACCCTGAAATTCTACCATTAGGCATTCATTTCTTTAATAGTAACTTCTTTTTTTTAGGCAATACATTTTTTTTTTTTTGGTTGCCTGCTATCTTGACTGGAACACACTTAAATGAAGAAGACCAAGATTCACCTCAGCCTCTGCCCTTAGAAATCTCACAGGTCAACTGGGAAAACAAGCCACACAGAAGTGCAATACACAAAAAGAAGTGCATACATCTTCAAAAAGTGTATACCTTTGGTGCAACACACATAGAGAGAAGTGCAATACAAAAGAGAGAGAGAGAGAGAGACACTATCATACTCGCCTTCAAAGTGATACCCCCAACAACATTGCATACTCCCCACACCCCCATTGCACCTTCAACACAATATCCCAGAAAAAGTCATTAGATTAAATGGCCATTGTTTTTCAACAGAAAGAAAGGCCACCAAGCAATGGCTATGGCCAGCTGACTGCCCTTTAGGAGTGAGGAGATTTCCTAGCAGGAAGCTGCTCTGGGGAGGGAGTGGGGGGGTGGCATCCTGACCCCTGGGAGCCACAGCGTGGACTATGGATTGGGAGGTGGAGGGAATGGGGCAGGGCAGTGGGCCACCTACCTTGTGCCATTGGCTGTCAGGGGGCCTGAGAACGGACTCGTTTGGAGCCTGATGTCTAGGCTGGCAAAGAAGCGACGGTGGAAGGGGTGCATGATAGCGCGAGGGAAGGGAGCGGCTGAGCCAGCATCCCCTTCTGATCTGTTGATGGGCTCCTCATCTAGGCCTCTTCTAAACCAAAAGGCTGAGCTGCCAGCTTGGTAGCAACTCTGTGGGTGCTGCCCCATCATTCCCCCGTATTAGAAGAGGCTGCCGAACTCTGGCACCTGAGGCAGGCCCAGAGCCCAGGGGCCATGAGGAGACAACACCTCAGCCCTGGAAGGTGCCTTGTCCAAGCAAGCCTCAGCCAGGGCAGCCGTGTTCTCTGGAAGCCAGTGAAAGTGGAGAGCACGCTCTGTTCCCCATTCAGGGGTAAAATTGCCACACCTTCTTCAGACTTGGTTTACCAGGGAGACAGATCACCTGCTGACACTTCACTTGAACCATTCTCCCATTATAAAAAGGGACACTTTGGCCAACCTCTCAGCTTACAGGCCCTTTAGCCCAGTGTGGCTAGGCAGCTCTTCCCAGGCACCCACAGGCCAAGAGCTAGGAATGCCTGCTCCACTCAGGGCCCACCGGCCCCTTCCCAGCTTCCCCCTCTAGGCAAAGGGGGTCATGAGTGATGCAGGAGCCTCATGCAGGGGTGGATGACCCCAGGGCCTCCCTGTAATCTCAGGGCAATGGGTGGAGATCATAGGGTTGACAGACAAAAGACAGGGTGCCAGTTACATTTGAAATTCAGTATAAACAAGAAGCAATTTTTTAGCATAAGGATGTCCCAAATATTGCATAGGACATAACCAAAAACCTATCTTGTTTATCTGAAATTCAAACGTAACCAGACAACCTTATTGTCATTTGCTGAATCTACCAACCTTACTCTATCAGCAAGCCCAGAACAGGGAAACCTGGTTTTCCCAAAGCAGAACTTAACATCACAAGAGAAACAGCCTTGAAAATGATATAGAGTAAGTCCTCATTCACACGGGTGAGGTTGATCATTTACTTCACACAGGACTTGGCGGTACCAAGGTTCCACTGGGCCTCTGGCCTCTGGTCAATTGATTCAAACTCTGGATCCCAGCTCTGGCTCAGAGGTGCTAACTGACCTCGGCAAGTCACTCCCCCTTACTGGTGGGCAGTTCTGCCGCCTTCAGGTTAGGACAGGTTTCTCAGGCCAGCACTGTCAACATTTTGGTCCAGATTACTCTTTACTGCGGAGGGTTATCCTGTGTACTATAAGATGTGGAGCAGCATCCCTGGCTGCTACCCACCAGATGCCAACAGCACCCACCCTGACTGGATTGTGCCAGTGTCTCACAGGGACAAAATTAGACCTGGTTAAGAACCATGGGGTTGGGCTGGGCGCGGTGGCTCAAGCCTGTAATCCCAGCACTTTGGGAGGCCGAGGCGGGTGGATCATGAGGTCGAGAGATCGAGACCATCCTGGTCAACATGGTGAAACCCCGTCTCTACTAAAAATACCAGAAATTAGCTGGGCATGGTGGCACGTGCCTGTAATCCCAGCTACTCAGGAGGCTGAGGCAGGAGAATTGCCTGAACACAGGAGGCGGAGGTTGCGGTGAGCCGAGATCGCGCCATTGCACTCCATCCTGGGTAACAAGAGCGAAACTCCGTCTCAAAAAAAAAAAAAAAAAAAAAAAAAGAACCATGGGGTTAAATGACCCTATATCCTAATGTATAGGGCTCCCACTACTTGTAACAGTCAACAATTATTGGATTTACTCATGGATTTGTGCCAAAGATTCCTCTTAAATATCCAACTCCCACAATGAATCTAACAGGAGATGTGAATGACCAGGGTTTGATTACATGTCAACTTTTAAAAATATATCCCCTACCTCACTCCCCTGAACCTCATTCCAGCATTCAGAAATTGACCTAGCCCGATTCCAGTTAGTGGCTCCAGCTCTTGGATGGCCTTACAGACAGCAACGACTTAATAATACTAAAAAATGAAATTATCATCACCCTAAGTGAAGGCAATGATTTCCTGGAACTTTTCGGGCAAACAGTTTGGCTATTTTAATATTAATGACTACTACTAATAATAGTCAGAGTGCATAGAGTGCCTACAACACGCTCGGACCATGCTGGGTTATGTCACTTAATCTTCACAATAGCCCATAGGAAGTTGGTGCTGTGCTAATTCATATTTAACAGCTGAAAAAAACGGTTTCAGAGAAGTTAAGCAATTTTCCTAAAGTCACAGAGTCTGATCTGCCTGACTCTAGAACCTGTGCTGTTTCCACCACAGAAACAATCCATCCACAGACAGCGCTCAGGAGGAGTAGGGAAATTCATTCCTCCCTGAGCCTGCCTCCCAGGTAAACACTCACAGACTTTCATCTCCGGGACCCAAATCTCTAGACCACACAGAACCCCAGTCCTTACGGGCCTGCCACATGTAGGCAACACACTGGCAATACATTACAAACCTTGTAAATGTATCTTGACCTTGCTTTTACCTTGAACCACTGTAACTCCAGTGCCTACTGTAGAGCCAGGCCCACAGCAGGCACTCACTCAATAAATGGTTGCTAAAACACTGAATGTCCCCTCATTTCAAAGATGGAGATGCTGAGGCCCACCTCTTTTTGTGCAAGTCATTATCTAAGGGAAAACCAACCAAAACCCAGGTTTTGTTTGTCCTGCATCCAAAATTCCCAACAGTACTGATTCACTTTGTTTTTTAACTTGCTCTTATGATCCCACATTTCCTTTTGTATGATTAGTGGATGGAGAGTTGATTGGATGTGAGTGACCTGGTTGCCTGGTGGCCCAAAAGACTGGCCCAGGAGACCACTGAAGAGTTCCAGAGCCTGGGTCCGGAACTGGGGCCTGAAAAACTGTGTGTCCGTGCCCTCAGTTACTAGGTCACCTTGAGTGGGGCTGCCACACTGTTCCATGGCCCAGTTTCCCCCTGGACAGCATGCTGAGTGAGATTCCCCCCACGGCGTGCTATTATTACCTGGCACACCAAGGAATGAGGTCACTGCTACAATGAGGCCACCCTGCCTCCAAGATTCTTCAAAATTCTGTTCCTTAGAGCAGGACAACAGGGCAATGTAGGGCAGTGGCTCCAATTTGCTGAGGACTGGAGGATGAAAGAGGGCATCTTGGGGTGACCCGGTAAACACGGCACTGAGACACCCAGTAATGACAGAAGGGACCACAGAACAAAAGGGTGCAAACTGTGGGCCTTACCCTGGGGGAAATGGGTTTAAAAGTCATACACACACACATACCCCACATACACCACCAGGGAGTCTAATTTTAGTAGCCATTCGCCCCGCAAAGCACTTTGCAAGTAGTTATTTTGAGAAATGGTATTAGCCATCGGGTTATTTTTAATGCCCCTTGTGTGACAGGCATTTGTGACATAAACAGCAGCTGAACGATCATAAACCCATAGCCCTAGATGTGTTCAGGGCCCAGGCAGCAGCCCCTTGGGATGTCCTAAGCCGAATTCTAATGGAGGGAATGGGTGAGCATCTTGTATGCCCTGCCAGTCCCTCCTCACTGCCTACTGCTCCATTCACTGGGGATGGGCAGCAGGATTTGAATGAACGAGAAGCCCCTCTGGCCTGTGACAGCCAATGTGTTAATGACAACCTTCAGTGCTTGCTGACAGACTGCAGGTGAAAATCCACACTGCTAATGAAGGTCCCTCGTGGGCTGTCCCCAACCCAGTGTTCTCAGACTCTGCTCCCAACACATGGCCTCCTCACTCTCTGCCCTCCCACCTCCTCCCCTCTGCTCAACTTGACTCCTCACTTGGATCAGCCCACTCCTCATCTCTCGTAACCCAGCCCCTGCTGAGCTGCATGCTCTGAGTCCCTGTAATGAAAGAGCTGGATCACCTCCTTGGCCGTCCACATCTAACAGCTGGTATTGTTGGTCACCTGTGTACTTGTATTTCTTACTGAAACCACTGCATTTTCTGTATACTGAGGATGCACCAGGCATCACTCTAAGTTCTTAATGAAGTTCAGGGAATTTTCCTAAGGATCCTCGCCGGTATCCTCATCATCCGGATTTTAGAGATGAGGAAATGGAAGTATAGAAAGGTTAACCAAGGCTTCTTTGCAGGTAGTGCTCTAAGCAAGACCTCAGACCTCAAACTCTGGTTCTGCACCTTGGAACCATGGACAAGTTCCTTGTAACTGGTCTGTGCCTCAATCTTTCCCTGGGTTTCTCTAAAGATTAAATGAGTGAATGCATATATGGTCCTTTACAGATGTCTGGCACATGGCAGGCACTGTCTAGGAGTCCTGTCTTATTATGGGAGTGGAGAGGAGAGTCCAGAGTATTTTAAGGTAAGATATATTAGTGCCTACAATGTGTCATGCAATGCACTAAAACATTCTGCATCTATTATCTTATTTGATGCTCACAAAACCTTGTGAAAATTTACAAAGAAATTAAACCTAGAGAAGTAAAATCATTATTCTGTGGTCAAAGCTATTAAGTGGGGATTTGAACCAGGTAGTTGAACATACGTTTAAGTTTATTAACCCAAATCCTCTGCTGGTTGTCTTGACTCTCTGGAAACTAATCATGCCTTCAGATTTCCCACAGTTCCTGGCACTAGGCTGAGCCCTTTAAACAGATTCCATGCCAACTGCCGGCTTCTGGCAAGGCTTCCTAAATGCAGGGCCCTGGCTGCAGATCAGGAGCCCCTGGCCCCTCCCAGGACACCCAGCTAATCAGCCTCTTCTTGACTCCAACCCAGGACAAGCACGGTGCTTCGAAAGCAGAAGTAAAGCAGCGGAATACTCAGAGAAGCCTCGCGGAGGGCCAGGACCTGGTGGTTCAGATGGCAGCAAGCTGCCCCCAGGGACCCAAAACCCAAAGGTCAAGAATTTCGTACTGGCCAGCCAGGAGCCAGGACAGGCACTGCTGTGTGGTAGAGGAGATGTCCAGAATTGTGAGGCATCAAGCGTGAGCTGGAGGCAGGATGGCAGCGAGAACACAAGCCCAACTGAGCGAGTGCATGTGAGCGAATTATGTGTGTGGTTCAATTTTAGGCATGGGCAGATTTGCAAAGCTCATCACCCTCCTAGAATTGCCTGCGAAAGGCCACATGTTTAACACCATGTCAATCAATCAACGCAGGTGCACTGGGTGGGGAGCATGTGGCCAACCCAGCACAGGGAGCCCAGAGGCTGCAGGGAAGAGGGAGCATCTCTGTCCCCGGTGGCTCATGGTCATAGCTGAGGACACAAGACTGGCATCTATGGGAACATAGAGGGGACTGTTAAACACTGACCTCCAATGTGTTGCCAGCCGAATTACCATATGTCTTGTGAGCCTCCAAAGCACTGGAGAACTTGTGTGTCTCGCTCAGCTGCAGGTGAAACATACAGCCAATCACTCCACCCTGTAGTCTTGGTTTCCTCCCCTACACAATGAGAGTGATGCTGCTAAGATATCCCACGCAGAGGCCGAAATTCCTACCTGTGTGAATTTTGGATGCCCCGTGCCAGGCTGAACAAGACAGGGCCTTTTCTTTCTAAAGACCGATGAGTAATATGAAGGGGATAGAATCAATCATTCAGAAGACAATAACTGCAACACAGGGCTGGGTGAATAAATACACAACTGGATACTCGGAATGGGATAAATGGTTATCCCATTTAAATGGCAGAGAACTTTTAGTGCCAAACTCACCACGCTGCAGTTGACTTTGAAACGTGGACTGTGCTCATTCTGGTGTTTCACCAACTGGACCATGAGCAATGGGGTCCCAGTCCTCATAACCCAGTGCCTCCTTAGCTTCAGGCCAGGGCTGGACAGGTGCTTAGGACATTCTTAAGAAGGGATGTGCAGGAGGAGGCTAGCCCATCTTCCTGGCTGGCCTCAGCACACACATTCCCTGGCAGGGCAGCCTCGCTTGCTGCCAGACTCCATGGAGGTTTCTGCAGGAGCTGGTCAGGTGGGCACATGGGGATGAAAACGCTAGAGTCCCCAGAGTCAGGCAATGAACTGGCAGCCTCCGCCCACAGAGGTGCCTAGACTCCTGACAGCCCAGAGAGCACCTTTCACCAACCAGATGGGGAGGCCTTGTCACCCTGAACCCCTCAGGGAGGTCATATGCATGATCCTCAGACACCAGTGGGAGCAGTTTTCCAGAGAGTGAAGAAATGGGATCTGGGAAACTTGGTGAATTCGTTTGCTGGGGCTGCCATCATAAAGGATCACGAACTGAGTTGGATTAAATAATCGAGATGTATCAGCTCACAATCCTGGACATCAGAAGTCCGAGATGGGGATGTCGCTGAGGTTGGTTCCTTCCGAAGGCTGTGACGGCCCATGCGTTCCAGGCCTCTCCTAGTTTCCTTGTCCTTCCTTGGCTTACAGATACATCACACCAATCTCTGCCTTCATCTTTACAGGCCTTCCCCCCATGTACGTATCTGTCTCTGTGTCCAAAGCTCTCCTTTTTATAAATATGACACCACTCATTTTGGGTTGGAGCCCACACTAATGATCTCATCTTAACTTGATCATCTGCAAAGACCTTATTTCCAAATAAGGTCACAGTCACAGGTACTGAGGGCTAGGACTTCATTATCTTTTGGGGAGACACAATTCAACCAATGATATTTGCGTTCCTCAAAGGAAAAACAACTCCAAAAAAGAAAAAGCCAAATTGAAATTCCTAACGTTACTAATATACTGGAATAGAGTCCCACGTAATAGGCTCAACGTGTGAGAGAGCTTCCTGGTTCTGGCCCCTGTGTTACCCCAGCCCAGGCCTTTGTGACCTCCCGCCTGCATTGCTCTGTCATGGGCCCCTTGCCGGCTGCCTTGACTTGGCCTGTCTCCCCTCTGCTACCCCAGCATCAGGCTGCCACACCTTGCACCTTACCACCATGTCCCACCTCGGTCACACCACTGTCCTGGTCTAAAGCCCCCAGTGGCCGTCAACCACCCAGAGGGCTGAGTGTGGCCTGCTCCTCTTGACTTCAGCATCCTTGGTGACAGCACCAACGAGAACATCAGCCAACAAATGCCGTGATTTCTCCACCCGTTTTCTCATTCATGAAAGGGAGAAAAAGTGAACTCTCCATGCATCTACTCCCAGCACATTCCCTGAGAAACCTGTGGGGAAGCTCCCTGGGAGCCCACACCAAGGCTACCACCTCAGGGGGCTGGTGTGTGCACAGATAGGCACAGTCTGCCCTGCTGGGCCGCCATCCAGGTGACTGGCTGTGCTCTGGCCCAGCCCAAGGGGTGGGCAAGGGAAGAAAGCCAGCCTCCATGCTGAGCAGAAGACAGGGAAGAGACCCCATACCAGGGATGGACCCCTCCATTCCCTCAGAGGAAGCAGAGGCTACTGAGCCACCACCTCCCCAGCGGTTCCTCCCTGTGGTCGCTCATGAAAAGCCACCAGGCTCTGGAAGTCTTCCTTCCTGGAAGTTCACTGAGCTTCCAGGCTGAGCCCCTCTGCCACAGGTTCTGGGTGGGCATCTGATAAAGTCTGGTAAAAGTCTGATAAAGACACAGAGTCCTCCTTGGAGGCCTGGACGCCCCAACCCTAGAAGGTGGTCCTTGAGAACTCTCTCACTCATTTCTTCCCCAGAGCCCCTGCAGCATCCCCATGCAGCTGTGCCCACCTGACTATACAGCCTAGCCCTCCCTTAGCAGCGCCCTGGGCTACAGACCCATTCCTACCACCTCCTTGACAGCAAAATTCTATCTGTCACCCTCCTAAAGGCGGGTCTTCAAGGTAAAAGAGCACCTCATGCATGTTACAAGGAACGCTCTAGAAGGAGCACCATTCAAGAGAGGACAGGCTGAGCGCCTTGTCAGACCAGTGGACCCCCAAAGCTATATACCACGTTTGTTTACCTACTTGATTTCCCAGCATTACTGTGAGGGAACTATGAACATCTGCATCTTAGAGATAAGGTAACTGAAGTTCAAATAGGTTAAGTGTGTTGCCCAGGACACAGTGCTATCAAGAGCCAGAGGACACCTGGCTCCTGCTGTCACCTGGCTATCTTCACCTGGTGTCCCACGAGTACTGCAAACTCTGCTCTCCAAAGCTCTGCTCATTGTCCTCCCCTCCTCAGGCTTCCTGCTCCCCATACTTACCAGCCCCCGCCCACCTGACCTTGCTCTTCCCATATCCTTTGTTCTCATTATAGCACCAACATCTACTCTGCTGGCCAGACTAACAAAAGGACCAGTGTCCCCCAAAGCCTCTGCGGAGGCCTATGCATGCATCGCAGAGAGCAAACTAATTGTGGGAGGTCAGTACAGATCCTATTGTGTCCTTCTGCTGGTTGTCTACCTGAGCTCCCACCGGAAAAACCCTGATTCTTGCTTGATGAATGTTCAGAAGCAGCCAAGGCTTTAATATCAACTGTCTTTTATGAATAATCAAAGTCCAGTGGGGACTCCCTAATTACCCTGGGCATGAAGGCCATTTGCATAACCTATTGAACACCTCTGGAGTGTCAGGTACCTCAGTAGAAATGATGGTCCATCCACTAAACCTCAGGATATGACCAAGCCTATGGCCAGACACAGACGCACTTGAAGGTGATGCGCTGGAAGTCGATGCCTCTTGAGGGTGGGTGAGCTCACAGTCTATTCCTGACACCGTTGCTCTCACCTCGCGACAAAGAATCAATGCTGCTTTCTGGCATCCACCCCGAGTTCCACAACCCCCGCAGACAGATTTCCAAAAACCGTGTCCTCAAACTAAGACTGCGTGACATGTAAGAAGAACTGGCAGGCGACCCAACCTTTATTATAGAGCCTCTTGATCTCCTAAAAGAGAGCTGAGTTTAAGCTAACTTAGATCACCAGGATGGAGGCTATCACAGAACCTTAGACTCTGAGGCTGCAATGGTCCACTCCAATTCAATATCAAATCCGGAGGCCCAGTCCTCTTCTAGGACTTCATATTTGAGGTGGGGAGTAAGGGAGAAAGTGGAAGATGTGACTAACTTGTAGGTGAGGAGAGGAGAAGTCAGGAAGAAGTAGTGACTTCCCCCCCGATTCCCACACTCAGGAGCATGGCAGTGGAGGGAGAAAGATGCTGCCACTGGCTTCATTTACATTTGTCCATTTACAAATGCCATAGCAACATGAGCACAGGCATGCAATGCCCTCCTGCCCAGATTCCTGCTCTCATAACCAAACCAATCCAGCATGCCTGGAAAACCTGCAATAGCTCAAGAAACTAGGAACTGGTGCCATCCATGTGCCAAAAACCTAAAGGAATCTGAAAAAAAAAAATCAGTGATGCAAAAAAAGAGAAGGCAGGGAGGCCCCCTTGGGCAGCCTCGCTCCCTGAGAAGCAGCAGGATGGTTGTGAAACAAGGAATGAGGCTCTTGTAAAACCTCCTATCAGCACTGCCTCCATCAGGAGGGCTGAACAGGAAGGTGAGCCAAGCAGCAGGCACTGGAACTCCCTGGTCACTACAGATCACAGCAGCGTTCAGCAGCAGCAGCTCTAAGAAGCCCTGGGAATCACATGGCAGGTACATCCAGAAGAAAACTGGCCAGGGCAGGGGCTTGTCCCTGGCACAGCAGGTGGCAGCTCCAGGAAGCAGGACAAGTCCAAGCACAGTTTGTACCTGGCATGTTGGCCAGGTTAAACAGCAAGTGAGATGCAAACAGTTGACACATGGTACAGTGGCTTTACCAAACACAGAGGAGAAATATCACAGGATTAAGTTCCCCTTCGGGAACGATGCATGGTTCCAGCTCACTCACCCAGCCTCACAGGTCTCTGCAAGGCTTCACTTCATCATCCAGGGCTCTGGTACAAAATTCGAGAGGAGAATTCTATCAGCAATGAGGTGCACAGCAGAGGGGACCAAGAGAATTGATCCTCTCTATTTACAGGCAAACACTGACTGCATGCATGGACGCAAAACACAAAAACCTCCCACTAGACCTGTGAAAACATTCTTAACCATAAAAGGCAGAGAATGCAGCACTCAAAATAAAGAAATTTGAAAAAGAAGGACTGGGTCAGAAAGTGCCATGTCATCATGGCCAAGAGCACAGGCTCTGCTGTGAAACTGGCTGGACCTGAATCCTGGCCCCCACTCAGTACCCAGCTGAGGCTAAGTAGGGCTCAACCCTCTGCACATGCATTGCCCTAGTCTATATAATGAGGACAATCAAAGCACAAGCCCCTCAGGGTTGCTCTGAGGATTACAGAAGGTAATGCATACAAGATGCTTACCACAGTGCACAGAAGACAGTCTGTGCTCAGTAAACACCTTGTATGATATTGTGAGAACTGAACATGGAGAAACCATCTATCCTATGTCTGCAGTAAAAGTCAAGAAAACTTATCTGTGAGATAAGATGTGTTGTGAAGGACACATTTAGGAAGCACTCTCAAAATGAAGAGGAAAAAACACAGAAGCAGAAATACTGTGAGGTCTAAGACAGATTATACAAAAAGATGACAGATATAGAGGACAGGCAGCCAATTCAGAATAAACGGAATAGAAAAGACAAAAAAAAAAAAAAAAAAAAGCTTCCCAACATGGAAGACAGACACAAGTCTGAAGGTCAAAACGCTCAATAGGTACATATATATGGTGAAGAATTATCAGCATCCAAACAGAAGATATCAGATTATCTATGAAAAAAAATCAAGTTGGTATCCGATATCTGATGTCTCCTCTGCAAAACTCAACAGCAGGGCCAAGTTGTCATTTATATTAAAAGAAACAAAGTGCAAAGTGCAACAAAGCAGAACACATTGTTCAAGAAGGCTGAACAGGTGTTAAGTTTCTCATATTTGTGATCAAGACATTAATCAAAACAAGGAATTCAACAACAGGAGATGTCCGTGGTAATAAAGATCTGGCAACGAACCCTAACATCCATTAGGTTTAAATAATTGTTACAACTGTGATTATAAATCAAAATGAAAATCAAAATGATAATTTATTTAAAGAGAAGATAAAAATGTACAAAAAGTAATAATAAGCAGAAGTTCAAAATATCAGATTATACCATAAAAGCATAAATGTAATATTATGGAATAGGGGAATAAAAAGAAGAAAAATTATTTCTCTTACATGGCAAGGAGTAAAGAGGCTATTTCACTCTTCATTAACCATTGGCAAAATATGGTTGAAGAATATTTTTAAATACTTGAGAAGCAGTACAGGTAGTCTAACATTCCAATTTAATAAAGAAAAGTATGAAATAAAAGGAGACAAAAGAGATTACAAGAAACATTTTTTAAAAAAAAACAGAAGGGCCAAAACATATTAATTCAAATAAAAACGTATGGTACGCATTATATATACTGTAAACTGTATGCAATAATATATGATAAATAAATATATAAAATGATACACTGTTTTTTTTTTTGGTTTTTTTTTTTTTTTTGAGACGGAGTTTCGCTCTTGTTACCCAGGCTGGAGTGCAATGGCGCGATCTCGGCTCACCGCAACCTCCGCCTCCTGGGTTCAGGCAATTCTCCTGCCTCAGCCTCCTGAGCAGCTGGGATTACAGGCACGCACCACCATGCCCAGCTAACTTTTTGTATTTTTAGTAGAGACGAGGTTTCACCATGTTGACCAGGATGGTCTCGATCTCTTGACCTCGTGATCCACCCGCCTCGGCCTCCCAAAGTGCTGGGATTACAGGCTTGAGCCACCGTGCCCGGCCTGATACACTGTTTATAAGAAATATACTGTAAACCAAGTGATAAAATAAGGTTAAAAGTAAAAGAATAAACCAGAATATGTCAGGCAAAAATCAAGTGAGGCTCACGCTTGTAATCCCAGTACTTTGGGAGGCCAAGGTGGGAGGACTGCTTGAGACCAGGAGTTTGAAACCATCCAGGGCAATATAGCAAGACTCCATCTCTACAAAAATGTGAAAAGCAAGCTAAGGAGTGATGCCAGGTTAAAGGCAATGGTATCCAGTCAAGTGAAATTCAAGGCAAAAGACATTAAATAAGGCGACAGGAGATTTCACATTGATGAAGATAATCCAAAGTGAATATCTAAAAATCAATGACTTTTGTGCACAAAGGAAGCCTCACAACACATAACAGCAAATTGTCAAAAACAAGAGACAAGTGACAGAAACCCAGTAGTGGTAGGAGAGTTTGCCAAAGTACCATTGCTTGCTCATATATTAAGTTGGCCAAAACTAAACATAATTATGGGTGATTAGAAGGACGGAATTTCTGGTTTAACTGGTCAACTGAAGAGAACTGGTAGGACGCTCAATCATCTGGTTTCAGAGGTTGGAAACTGAGACAGGGTGATGAGTAAGTACAGTAAAGAACAGTGTGGTCCCTAAACCACAGCATTACCATCAAATAGAAACGTATTAAAAACAAACATTCTCACACCCATCGCAGACCTGACCGGAATCAGAAACTCTGGGGTGGGAACCAGCCCTTTGGTCCTTGAGTTCTGATGCAGGCTCAAGGCTGAGACCCAGAAAGGCAATGATTAAGCCCATAGGCTCTGGAGGGCCAGGGCCAAATCCTGCCCCATTTCAGCATTGCTGGGTGACATTAAACAAGTTGCTTAACCTCTCTACGCCTCCATTATCATCATCCATAACCTGAGAAGAGGAAGAATAGCGCCTCCTCTTGACATGGCCCTGAAGACAAGATGAGATCATGTGGACACAGGGCCAAGTTGTCATTTATATTAAAAGAAACAAAGTGCAAAGTGCAACAAAGCAAAACACGTTGTTCAAGAAGGTTAAACAGGTGTTAAGTTTCTCATATTTGTGATTAAGACATTAATCAAAACAAGGAATTCAACAACAGGAGAGGCTCACAGTGCCTGCACAGTGTGAGCGTTCACTGACGGCTCGCTCCAGTTCAGGAATGTTTGGCAGAGTTGTGTGCCTCCAGCACCACTGCTCCCCTGCCTCCCCAAACAGTGAACTCCTCTGCGCCCACTCCTCTGTGCCTGTGCCTGAGGAGGACGGACTGGCCCTGACAACAGATGGATGCCACCTCCTGGCTGATCCCTGCTGCATGAGGCAGTGCCATAAACCCCTCCCTGAGCTCTCTGGCTGGAGCAGCTGGCTGAGTGACTCATGGAGCTTGTCATCTCAGGGCCTCCTTCCCCAATGCACATGGCCCTCCATCCCTGCCCCCCAGCCCAATTCCTCATCCTGCAGAGACTGCAGAGCTGGGCAGTGGCTGACCGGACCCGAACCCCTCATCTCTGCAGAAGAGAGAAAGCCAGCACACAGGGGACTCCCAGGCAAGTTCCAGGATGCTGTCTTCAAGTACCATGTGGCCACTGCTACCCATGGGGGCGTGGGAGCAGGGGCAGGCAGAGGCCTTGGGCCACAGAGCAAATTCTCTGTGTCTGTGAGCAGACCAGGGTCAGGTGTGTCCTAGTTAAATCAAAATGTCCTGTGGGGCAGGAAACAATTTTACCACTCATAAAGATGCAGTTCAAATTTGAAATGTGTCAAGGATTTCACTGTGGCTGACTGTGTGTCATCATGATTAGATCATACAGCATTAGAACTGCAAGTCCCTATGGACATCACCCTGCGTATCCCCTTCCTCTGCTAGGTGAGACTCATGAAGGACAGAGAGAGAGGTTCTAAGGCAGCCTTGAGGTCACACAACATAAAAATCTAACAGCAAGAACTGGAAAAAAAAAAAAACTGCCTTCTACTACGTCGGGTTGCCATGAAACCTAACAGCTGGGGCGCCTGGGAAGAGAGAAAAAGTCACGAAGTTTCCTCCTGACACTCCCACTGACAATCGTGATTCTGATACCAGAAATGCCTTTTCTTCATAGCACTTTCCTTACATGGAGAAATACACCTCTTGTATTGCTTCATTCACAGTTAAACATGGCTAGGAAGATGAGGAGATGGAGGCCCATGCTCTTGAGCCACCAGCCTCTGAATACACCTGCCTCTGAATCCACCGAAATGCCTGCCCCTCCTATTTGCCTGAATGCTCCCATGTTTCAGAGCCCTCTCCTCCAGGAAGCCCTCCCTGCACACTTCATCTTACCATCCCCTTTTCCATCCTGGATCCCCCGGAGAATTCAGAACTCAGATTGAAGGTAAGTCTTCCGACTTCCAGCTGCGTCTGATTTGGAAAGAGAAAGAAGAGCCCTCGTGTCTCTGGCACCCCCATGGACACCAGGAGAAGAACTTCAGTCCATCTGACAGCAAAGCCGGAACTCTTTCTTCTCTAACTTCAAATTTTGCCTCTACCACTCACCCACCCTTTGGCACTGGGCAAGCCACTTAAAACTCCATGAGCCTCGGCTGGGCACAGTGGCTCATGCCTGTAATCCCAGCACTTTGGGGAGGCCGAGGTGGGCAGATCACAAGGTCAAGAGTTCGAGACAATCCCAGCCAACATGGTGAAACCCCATTCCTACTAAAAATACAAAAATCAGCTGGGTGTAGTGGCATGTGCCTGTAGTCCCAGCTACTCGGGAGGCTGAGGCAGGAGAATCACTTGAACCCAGGAGGCAGAGGTTGCAGCGAGTCAAGATCACGGCCACTGCATTCCAGTCTGGCAACAGAGCGAGACTCCATCTCAAGAAAAAAAACACTTCGAGCCTCAATTTTCCCACCTGGAAAAGGGTATAAAAATATTATCTTCCTCACAGGTTAAATGAGATTTCATGTGTAAAAGTTCCCAGAACCCACAGTAGATACTGAACTGGAAGTCACTATGATAAAACTGATAATGAAGATGATGGCGATAAATATCATTAGCGTATAATCCGTACTTGGACCAATTTGGGTTTTTTGTTCCAGACTCAGCTTGGTGAGCTGAGTGTGGTGGCACATGCCTATAATCCTAGCTACTGGAGAGGCTGAGGCTAGAAGATTGCTTGAGCCCAGGAGTTTGAGACCATCCTGGGCAACATAGCTAGATCTTCTCCTTTAAAAGAAAAACAAAACAAAGCAAAGACCACTTGGCAACTCTACCAAAAAAATGTAAACAGGTAAGAACCTTTTTTGTTAAAATGTTGCAGAGATCTGAACTCCAAACCCTCTAGGCCAGGGAAGAAGAATGGAAGTGGTAAGAGACCTCCTAGTTTAAAATATAACAATAAAATCCATCATCCAAATAAAAACTGACCTCATACACATTTTGGATTTTTTTTATTTCTTCCAAAGCTCTGAGAGTTAGTTGAATCTTTAAAAAGAGAATGTTCATCTCTTCTCCCTAGCACTAATGATTTGGAGAAACAGATCACTTCACTTCTGATATTCTAGACACATCTGTATGTGGGGATTCTCCATCCACCCAGCTAGGGCATTCTGTGAGGCCAAGAGTTTAGTTCTAGGCTCCCAAAGGAAGCTCTATTTTGAAAATCCAAGTGGCTTTATTTCAAATTGAAGAGGTCATTAAATTCACAATGTTTTGCCAAATGAATTTCTCAGTGATCCTGAGCAAATCCTCTGGAGTCAGCTGTCCTTGTGCAGTCACAGGTCCAGCACAGAGCAGGTGTAAGTACGAAGCACCTGTTTCAGCAGGTAGAGACAGTGTCGTGAATCGGGCAAGCCTCTGCCCTCTTGGATCCAGCATTCCTTAAACCATTTCTGAAGAAACCCAGGGGAGCCAATGACTGGTGCATTCTCTGTTTGAGCTGCCACAGGTGCTGTGGAATTTTTCAGTGCCGGAAGGGGTCCGCACTATGTTAGCTACAAGATACCAAGTGCCAAACACTGTGCAACATCTTACTTAAGTTTTCACTGGGCGTTTTCTGTTCAGTCAATCAGGTCCTGAGGGAGGGAACATGTGCTGTGTCCAATGTTCAACTGGGCTAAGAGGTGAAGAGGGAGTGCAGTGGGGGCAGGGCACAGGTGGCTGAGATGTGGCACTGGAGGGTCTCTCCCCATGGAGATACAATTGGGTAGCATCATCAGCTGAAGTGCTCCCAATTGTCCTTTCTTGGTTATCTGCCTGCCTGGCAAGAATGTGTTTCTTACACGGCCACCATCGGCTTACACTTCACTCGGTATATAATTGATTCCACACACTTTTCACAGTGATAGCAGGCTGCTCACATGGCTTTATCTCTTCTTGAAAGGCAGACTGAGCAGGTCCCCTGCCCCATCACCCTCCAGATATGGTGTCTGTGCAGCTGGCAGGATTGGAACCCAGTTCTGTCCACTCTTCAAGTGTAACCTTTGTCACAGTCTATACCCTACTATGGAGCGGCCATGCAGTGGGGAGGCAGTGATGGGAAACTGAGCAACCGAGGTGAGTGCCAGACTAGCCCAGATCCTTACAAACTTTCCCTTCACAGCTCTGAAGGCAGAAAAGAAGAAACTCCTACCTCCTACCTCAGGGAGTCTGGATTAGAATTTGAAGCAAAACTTCCAGAAGCAGAAAGTTTCTTTATATATATTGTATCTTTATATCTCTGTTGCCTGTGCCGGAGGGCATTAGTGCATTAGTGCAATCATAGTTCATTGCACTATGATGCAATCAACTCCTGGGCTCAAGCAATTCTGCCTCGGCCTCCCAAAGCACTGGGTATTACAGGCATGAGTCACCATGTCCAGCCAGGAAGCTTCTTTCAATTGTTTCATTTTATCTTTTAAAATATGTATGCATATTTTATTCCTACTCATGACAAATGTGATTGAATACTAGATAATATTCATTCCCAAACCTTTAATAAGAACTGGTTCTTCAGGAAAATGTGCCACATTTATACTGCAGCTTCTAGCATTCCCTGTGAGGCCCTGGGCCATGCCCCTCTAATGCTGGAAAGTACAAATCCAGGAGACTTGGGTCTCCTGAGATTCCTTGGCCATCTGTTCATTCATGCCGTCCACTCATTGATTCAGGGCCCAGAGGAGTGCCAGGTTAACTGCTGGCAGCTGAGTCAGCAGCTCTCAAGGCAATCGCCTTTTCCACCTACTCATGAATCACTAACCTGCTGCCCCCTTGCCACGTGCCTGGAAATGCATAAATGTGCTTAAAATAAGTGGTACCTGAGCAGCAAGTTTCTCACAAGCAGGAACCAGTACAAGTGAGTACAGGGCAAATAGTGGTTAGGAGTGAAAATAAAGGCTGACTACCACTGGCCGCTTTTGGTCACTCTTCACTTACTCATCCAGCATTGCTGAGTATTTGCCCTGTGCAAGGCTCCACGCCCTAGCAATGGGGGGCACTTGAAGGCAAATAAGAGTTTTACAAGGCTGGAGGAAATGTGACTAGTATTGCAAAAACTCTAACAGAAGATACAGAAGATTAGTGCCTTTAGAGAGGAAAGGAGGTAGAAGCTTTGGTGGGGGGTCGGGGGAGCTCATTAGTTAGAGGAGAAAGATGTTACTTCTAACTTGGAACATCAAAAACAGAAGCTTCCTGGCTTTAGCCCCAGGCCATGAAGAATGAGTGGAATTTCAGGGTACACAGACAAGAAAGCAGAAAAGATAAAATGAACTCCCACATAAGGCAGGAAATAGGGGTGAGTAGTTATGTGGGCTGCAGCCCAGGAACACAGGGAGGAATGATGGAGATCATTCAACACCAAGAAGAGAAGTTTGGACTTTCTGTTTTCCTTTCGTTGGTTAATGAGGAACCATGAAAGAGTATTTGTTGAGGAAAGTGAAGTAATTAACTAACATTTAGAAAGTTTAAATGGGTAGTAAGTTGTATGACTAATCAGAAATGACAGAGTCATGAGACCAGCTGGAAGACTACTGCGACAGTCCAAGCAAGCAGCAATGGAAGCCTGGGCTAGATAAGAGACAGCAGCAGCGGAAAAGAGTTGAGCCACTAGGATATGGCAACTGACTAGAGAACGTGCCAGGAGAAGCCAGTCCCTACAAACCATGCAGCTTAGGAGAGACCAACTGTTTCTCTCATTTCCTCTTCAGAAATTGTAAGAGGAATTGCCTATCACCATTTAAATTCACCCCATCACTCTTTGGTGAATTTAACCCCTCTGGCTCCTGTGTAGAGCTAATGACAGTGTCTTCTGGAATATCTGAAACCACCAACAGTGAGACTCCTCAGATGACCCTGATGGGCAGGTCCATGATTCAGCCTGTTTCTTCCACCATCTCCCCATTGACTGCAACAAATCTAGGAGTACAGCTCAAGGGAGCCCCCCTACTCTGAGTATGGTTAGAGCTCCTTTCAATATCATTCTAAAATCAAAAGAGGGAATCTTCAAGGAGCCTTGTTGGCTTCCTACACCTAGAGAGAAAGACCACGGTCAGAGTTGATGTTCTTAAGTACAAAATGTGTATGTATCTCTCTCTTTCTCTCTCTCTGTATGTGTGTGTGTGTGTGTGTGTGTGTGTGTGTGTGTGTGTGTGCGCGCGCACGCGCATGCACGCGCGCACGAAGCCCCTCCTGCCGCCCATAGCAAAACTTCCTTCCAGAGGAGCAGGCCATACATCCCAGACCCATGTGTATGCTCTCAGCTAAGAATGAGAGCAGTACTCTGTTTCCAAAATGGGTGGGAGAAGCAAACTTTTGTTGCCATAGTCTAAAAAACATTTTTTTCATTTAAAAACAAAATTCTTTGCAGCCTCTGAATTATTATTTTTCATTAAAAATGTAAATGGCGGCCGGGCACGGTGGCTCACGCCTGTAATCCCAGCACTTTGGGAGGCCGAGGCGGGTGGATCACGAGGTCAAGAGATCGAGACCATCCTGGTCAACATGCTGAAACCCCGTCTCTAATAAAATATGAAAATTAGCTGGGCATGGTGGCGCACGTCTGTAGTCCCAGCTACTCGGGAGGCTGAGGCAGGAGAATTGCTTGAACCCAGGAGGCGGAGGTTGCAGTGAGCCGAGACTGTGCCACTGTACTCCAGCCTGGCACCTGGCGACAGAGTGAGACTCTGTCTCAAAAAAAAAAAAAGAAAAAAGAAAAAAGAAAAAAAAAAAATATATATATATATATATATATATAAATGGCTATATGGAACACCATGGGAAAATGAATAATCTTGCAGCTTCACTTGGCTCCCCGTTAAATAAAGAATGTTCATGAGGAAGCAGGCACTGTCTGCTCATTCCTTAAAATGCTGGATCGCGTATGATGGAGAAGAGTAGTGTGGAAATGGCTGCCTTTCTAATGTGTTCTCCTGAAATGACATAGGACTAAATCAGGAAGCTCAGCCTGACCAGATCAGCAGGCTATCCCCACTCCCCCATCCTAGAGCTGAACTCGCAATCAGCCCTGATAAAAATCTCTGGACTAGAACCAGAGCACCAATATGAAGGGATTATCCCTGAACTGATTGTTCTTTACTGCAGGCAGGCTCCACATTCCTGGATGGTCGGAATGCCAATCAGCCCTGCCTCAGTGTTCTAATGAGGCGCTCATTCACTGCCCAAGAGACAACATGGCCAAGCCACAACCCAACTCCAAGATCTGAAGGGACCATGCTGCCTTCCTGTCTTTCTCTGCATCCCCTGAGCTCCCTCTTGAAAAGGTGTGGAAAGCTAACAGAAAAGACACTTTCTGACACACTTTTAGTGAGATTTCATGAAAGCTGTGTGACCTTTCTGGAAAGCAACTTGGCAATGTATAGAGAATCTTAAAAACGTGCATCCTTTGGACCAGCAATTCTGCTTCTAGGAATCTATCCTAAAGAAACAGCCTGTGATGTGAATAAAAATGGACATATTCAGTTCTTGACTTCAGCGCAAACTGAAACACTGAAAAACCGAAAATAACTTAGAGAACCAACAACAGGGAGAAGGTTAAGTAAAATGCAGTGCATCCATCTGAGAAACTAACATGCATCATTTAAAAGCATAGCTTCAAAATATTATTGATAAAACAAGAAGATATTTATGTATGCATCTAAATGCATAGAGAAAAGAGTGACATAAAACGTCCAAATATGAACAGCAATCATCTCTGGGATTTATTTGTTGCTTTCATTTTTATTTGATTTTATTTTGAGACGGTATTATTGTGTCACCAGCCTGGAGTGCAGTGGCACAATCTCGGCTAACTGCAACCTCCACCTCCTTGTCTCAAGCAATCCTCCCACCTCGGCCTCCTAAGTAGCTGGGACTACAGATATGCACCACCATGCCTGGCTATTTTTTTTTTTCTAATTTTTGTAGAGATGGGGTTTTATCATGTTACCCTGAGTGGTTTCAAACTTCTAGGCTCAAGCAATCCACTCATCTCAGCCTCCCAAAGTTCTAGGATTACAGGTGCAAGTCACCGCACACAGCCTACTTTGACTTTTATGCTTTTTTTTATCGTAGCAAAATAAATATCACATATTTGCCATTGGAACTATTTTCTTTTTGTAAAGGCATAGTCTTTTTTTTTTTTTTTTTTTTTTTGGTAGAGGCATGATCTCACTATGTTGCTGAGGCTGGTATTGAACTAAATGTCTAATTCTATGGCATGAAGTACAGCTGCATTGTGGTGCACCTATCATCACTATCCATGTCCAGAATTTTTTCCTCAACCCATGGTGAAACTCTGTAGTCAACAACATCTCCCTATTCCCTCTGCCTCCAGCCTCTGGCAACCACCATTCACTTTGTGTCTCTGTGAATTTGCCTACTCTAGGTATGTCATATAAGTGGACTCACACAGCATGTGTTTTGTCTTTTTGTGACTGGCTTATTTTACTTAGCATAATGTCCTCAAAGTGTGTTCATCCATGTTGTAGCATGTGGCAGGATTACCTTCCTCTTCAAGATGGAACAATCACTGTATGTCTATACCACACTGAACTGACACTTTAGAGGATTCTACCTCTTGGTTATTGCTTGTTGTTGTTTTGTTTTATTTTGTTTTAGACAGAGTCTCGTTCTGTCACCCTGGCTGGAGTGCAGTGGTGCGATCTCGGCTCACTGTTACCTCCGCCTCCCAGGTTCCAGTGATTCTCCTGCCTCACCCTCCTGAGTAGCTGGGGTTGCTGGCGCTCGCCACCATGCCCTGCTAATTTTTGTATTTTTAGTAGAGATGGGGTTTCACCACGTTAGCTAGGCTCGTCTTGAACTCATGACCTCAGCGATCTGCCTGTCTCAGCTTCCCAATGCACTCCCCTCCAGGCATGAACCACCACACCTGGCGCTACCTCTTGGTTACTGTAAATAACACTATTATGAAGATGGGTTTGCAAATCATTTTGAGTCCCTGCATTCATATCTTTTGGTTATATACCCCAAAGTGGAACTGCTGGGTCATGGTAATTCTATGTGTCGTATTCTGAGGAACTGCCATACTCTTTTCCACAGTGAATGCATCATTTTACATTCCCACCAGCAATGGACAAGGGTTCCAATTTCTCTATATCCTGCCAAGATTTGTTTTCTGACATTTTTGTTAATAGCCATCCTAATGGGTATGCATTTTTATACTTGTATTTTCAGAATTTCCTTCAAGAAGCATGTGGTATGTTTATAATAAGAAAAACAAAAATTAATGTTATGTTTTAAAACTGTGCTAGGGAGTGGCTCATTGGATGTTACCCACTTCGCTTCTTAGTGCTGCGTGCTAACGGTCCTCCCACCTTCAGAAAGGCCAAGGCGTAGCTAAGTTCTAGGGATCATTATCTGTCAAACACCAACTCCATGGCGAATGGAGTACAAGACCCTACAACCTTAAGGGGCTGATACCATCACCCAATCAACATGATCCCACAGCTGCCACTTGGAGGCCTGGTTCACCTTCCATGCGTGTTGCTCCTTTCCCTCTACTCCAAGCTCCCAGAGATGACAGGAGTAGGAAAGAAAAGAGTTTTGGGGACTCACACAGCCCTGGGGTACAGTTGCAGCTCCACAGTTGCTTAGTGATAAGACAAGCAATGCCACCTTCCTGCACCTCCATTTTCTCATCTGCTAATGGGGTGATGGTATCAGCTCCTTAAGGTTGTAGGGGTTTGCACTCTACTTGCCATACAGCTGGTATTTGACAAATAAGGATCCTTATTCATTTCTGGAATTGTCCATAGATTCTACCACAGGAAGAAATATAGCACACCTACTAGTAAATACCACTTAATTGACTGATTGAAAGCAACTCGTCTCTGTGAGGATCCCACTTCAATTATTTACGTCCTCTCCTGGAAGCCTCTATCAAGTGCAGGTTTCTCAAACATAATCCTGTTCTCTTCTCCTCAAACAGAGGATGTCATGATCAAATAAGCCTGGGAAACACAAAGATTGGTATCTTTAAAAACAGCAAAAGAGTAATAACTAACATATGAAAGGTCTGCCACCAAGAAACCTATGTTACTCTGGTGAGACCCCATCTCTACCAAAAAAAAAAAAAAAACATTAGTTGGGCATGGGGGCACATGCCTGTAGTCCCAGCTACTTAAAGTCTGAGGTAGGAGGAACAGTTGAGCCCAGGAGTTCAAGGCTGCACTGAGCTATGACAATGTCACTGCACTCCAGCCTGAGCAACGGAGCAAGACCCTGTTTCTTTAATTAAAAAAAAAAAAAAAAGGTGAAACCTATGTCTCTCAAACATGCTGACCACTGAACACCTTTTTGGCATAATGCTGATAACAACACATGGAGATAAATTTGAGTGGTGCTGCTAAACTTCTCATCCCACCTGAAACCTGAAGTCTTGATTGCTCAAGGACATCCAGCCTCAAATTTCCACATGCAAACACCTGTAAGTATGTTGGGACTGCTGCGGATCAGGGGTCTCAAAATCCACAGAGCATGAGACTCACCCAGAAGGCTTGTTAAACCAGCGTCCTGGGCCCCAGCCTCAGTTTCTGATTCAGCCATTCTGGACTGGGCAAGAATGTGCATTTCTAACAAATTCCCAGGTGCTGCTGCTGCTGCTGCTTATCTAGGGACCCCAATTTAAGAACCACTGACACAGACAGTCAAAAACCCCTCATATACAAGTTTAACACAGGAGCGTACAAGAAATCTGCCTACTTTCTGCAATGCCCAAGAAATCAAGTATAATTCAGAACCTGACACATCCATTCTCTTCTGGGACAAGTTCTTAAAGGAAACATTTCATAGTAGTTAGAAAAATGGACTCTGGAGTCAGAAAAGAGCATGATTGCAAGTCCCAGATCTCCCGGCACCTGGCCGTGTGCAGTAAGTTATTAAACCTTTCCAAGCCACAGTCTCTTCTTCTCTAAAGGAGAGATAATCATGGTAATGCCTAATTCGTAGAATTTCTGTGATGTAGAAATTAAGCAAGCAGGATGCTTGGGGGATGCCTGCCATCTAGTAAGTGCTCAATAAAGATTGGTTACTCTTTTTAACAACTTTGCTATTTAATCATCTTATCTGGTAAACAGCTCGCCTGTGTACTGTCAGCCAACGTCAGCATGTAGACTATACAGTAGTCTCTGTCCTGGGTGAATGAAGGCTGATGGTGCAGGGGTAAAAGAATTTACCAAGACAATCACAGGTCAAGAAAGTCACGTTTATTAGAGAAAGTGGGAAAATACGTTGTCTGAGAGACAATGGGCAATTTAGCGTGAGACATGCTAACTGCCAGCAGACAAAAGCTTGCTGCAGCTTGTAGAGAATGGAACTTGGGCTGATTGATAATGCCAAGGCAGCAGGGAGCTTAACTTGCATTCCTCTGTCAGCCTGGATGTTTGATAAATTGAGGTGTTTGATGGTGAGCAGGAAGCCGAGAGCTATGTATGTTATCTGGGCAAGAAGGCCAAATGTCTTGGGCCATATATCCTGGCCCACATGTCCTGGGCCACAAAGAAAGGCAGACCTGTAACTTATCTGCCTTTTTTGTTTAAATTCTCTGGACATGAAGAAAGGCAGATTTACAGCTTATCTGCTTTATCTCTTTGCTTTCCCTGATCCCACCGGCCTGACTCCTTTTCCCTAATTAGGACTCCACAGTCCCCGCTTATCCAGTTTCACTTTCCATTTCTTCAGTTACCCCCAGTACAGTACAATAAGGAATTTTGAGAGACAGAGCACAGTCACATGACTTTTATTACCATAGATTGTTACAACTGTTCTATTTTATTACTAGTTACTGTTGTTCCTCTGTCACTGTACCTAATTCGTAGATTAAACTTTATTGTAGGTATGCCTATGTGGGAGGAAACACAGACTACCCATCTGCAGTTCCAGGCATCCACTGGGGTCTTCAAATATAACCCCTAAAGATAAGGGTGTCAACTGTATTTGGAGATAGGGTATTTAAAGAAGTAATTAAGTTAAAATGAGGTCATTAGGGTGGGCCTAATCCAATATAACTGGAGCCCTTATAAGAAAAGAAGACTAGGGCACAGACACACACAGGAAAGACATCATGAAGACACGGGGAGAAGACAGCCAACTACAAGCTGGGCAGAGAGGCCCATGATGAACCCCACCCTGCCAACACCATGATCTTGGATTTCCAGCCTCTAGAACTATGAGAAAATAAAAGTCCGTTGTTGAAGGCATCCAGTCTATGGTACTTTGCTATGGGAGCCCTGGCAGCCCTAGCAAACTCATACAGGAGTTCACAGTGATTGTTCTCAGCCAACAACCCAGTACCATCTCTTATATGACAGAGGCAGGACGGCCTCCTGAGACAAGACAACTGAGGCCAGGAGAGTGTGTGTATCCTTAAACTGAGACTCTGGTTACAATTTTTAGCTGCTTTCTGGCTGCTTCCTCTGTTTTTTCCTCCGTCTAATGGGGCTGGTATAAGGATTGAGATTGTAAGGACAGAGATGGTATATCCAACTTGAGCCTTAAGTCCAAGCCACCGTTCCACTATTAACTCCCACCAGGACAAGTGCAGTGGCCTAAGGGGCCCTTCTGCTTTCACTTCTGCCCATACTCCCTGGCCTCACTGTCACAAGAGTGAACTTCACCAATGTTAATCAGATCACATGCATGGCTACTTAGATTCCTCCAATAATGTTACCCAATACTGAAAAGGAAATCCAAGCTCCTCACCACGGCCAACAAAGCCCTGAAAAATGGCCCCTGCCTGCCTCCTCCCCTATCACCTCCCCACCCCCAACCACCTCATACCCTCAACTCCATTCAGAGTGGCTCTTTTGCTGTTTCTGAAACAAGCAAGCTAATCTCTGCCACCAGGCCTTTGCACCAGCTGTGGCTACTGCCTGGAACACTCTTCCCCCAAATTTCCTCCCGGCTGGCCTCCTCTGAGGTCAATCGTCTTCTCCTCGGAGAGCCTTTTCCCATCCATCATAAAGAAACCGTTGGCATCATCTCACACCATTGTCATCCTACAAGTTAGCAGTAGCTTATCACTGTCTCCCTGAGAGCAGCCACAGCAGCTGTCAAATACACTGCGGCATCCCGGGATCCTAGCACTTAGTCCAAGGCCTTAAAGCTCAGTAAATACATGTTCCCTGGATAATGTATGTGAAAGAGCTTTGCAAACTGTAAAGTGCTGCATAAATGTAAGATGATGTCACAAATACCCAAAAGAGCCAGCCAAATAATTCAAATAAAATAAGGGGGGAAGAAAAGGAGAAGACGACAGATGAGCAAATCGGAATAAAATTGAGAGATTTCAAATGATGATTCAAGAAATAAACCAAGCAACCAATTTTGTTAAATACGTGAGGCCACAGGGCAAGGGAATTACAAATCACTCCAATGACCCATTTGGGCCGTGTCTGCTCCACCCAGCCATAGGAACTGCAATAATCACAGACGGCTGCAGTTTTCCTGGAGCCAGGCAGCAGAACGCCCTCCTTGGGGCTGTCCTGGGAGGGGGATCCTGGCCTGGCAAGCAGGGCTGACTCAGGCTCATTGCATTAGCCCTCCCCTCCTGCATCTGGGCCCCTCTCAATGGCAGGCAGCGTTGCCCGCCGGGGCCTGAACTCCACCAGCAGGGGAGCCTGTGACTCACAGATGGTCCATCATTCCCGGTGCCAGCACAGAGCACCACCTGTGCCTATCTTTAGAAGTTCTGCAGGCTGAAAAATCAATTTGCCTGCCTGGCACCCGGGTCTGGGGCCCCCCTGTTAACATCGGTGGCCTGCGGCATGCGGCCTCCCCTCTGCCTCTCCTGATGCATCAGACCTTACTCAGGGTCCCAAGAGTCTGGCAGTGCGGCCCAACAGACTCCTATGAGCTGCAGCAGCCACAGGGATGCTGGTCTTCCCCTCAATGCTAGCCAGGCCTCACCAGAAGCTTCAGGCAAACACCAGGCCCTAAAAAATACTGGCATGGGGGAAGCAAATCACTTTGCATCCTGGCTGCCTGACTGGCACAGTCCCCAGGTGGTCATCTGGCACCAAATACATGTGTGGTCACAGCAAACTGGCTTTCCCAGGTGGTACAAGTTCAGTCTCTTCCTCCAAGCAGGGACCAGAGGTAAGAACAGCACATAACTCCCCACCTTAATACAAAGGCCCAGGAGGCAGATTCCCAATGCAGTGCTGACTCCCAGCTGGCCCCCCGGGTTCTCACCTACTGAAAATGGCCACATGTGAATCCCACAAGCCAAAGGGACCCCGTGTTACTGGGTATGTGGAGACAGGACCATCTCAGACACTTCATGATGTTAATAATCTCTCTTTCAATAAAGACTCACTGAGCACCTGGCAGGGTGGGTGGAATAGGACAAGAATAAGCTGAGAAACAAGAGAAAGAAAATCTCTGGCCCTGACCTTGTGCTTTCTCCTTGCACCTGTGCGTGCTCTGTGAGGTTTCCAAAACACCTCTGACCTTCTGCCTCTTCACCCACGTCTAGACACCATTTTTACAGAAATCAGGAGCTGCTGCCTGTTTTTGTTTTTTTCTGTAATACAGCCTACAGCCTTGCCCATCCCACCTCCTTTTCTTTGTAAGATACAGTGAAGTCCAGCTGTCCTGCAGCAAATGAAGACAGAGAGGGCTCCCACCCGCCAGCTTCTAGTTGAGAAATGAGAATGACCCAGAAGAGCTTAAGGGCTCAAGAACCAACTCTGAGAATTTGCAGAACCACAATCCTACATGTTTGCTTCCTTAATCTGAAAAAGAGATCCAAGCTCATGTGTCCACAGGAGCCCTTACGGTTAAGTGAGGGGTGCTGCATTCGGTGGGGGAGGAGGACAGTGGGCAACGGCTCCACCCAAACCGATCGTCACCATGAGCAGACATAGACATACCAAGGTACATTTTCAATCTTTTTTCAAGAAAATCTAGCAATCCAGATTTTTATACAAAATCTCCTGCTTTGTAAACATACGCAATTGATGAAAAAAAAAATTTAAAAAACAATGAAGCCACATGGGCCAAACCAAACACACGTGTTGATTGCCAGTTTGTCCCCCCGATAGGTAGGGTGGGGGGACTGGATTCTGGGGAGCATGTTCAGAGGTCACTATCCTTCTCTGCTTCTCCCCAGGGAGGTCTTCCTTGGCTTCCTCTCAGACACACAGTACCAGCCAGAGGGCAAAGACCAACGGATAACCAGGAAGTGTGGCTCCCATCACTGTGAGGAGAGAATCAGGAACTGTTTGGAATCCCCCACTGTACACCTTGCTGGTACCATTTCCCAAATATTTGTGGTTCACCCCTCGACTTACAGTGTCTCTTTCCTTCCCACCTCCTTACCCAGAGCCAACTCCTCTCCTTCCTGAAGACTCTGTTCAAGTATCAATTCCTTCAAAGAGCTGCCCATGAAGCAGTGCCCTCCTGCCAGCCCCTGGGCTGGGAGGTTTCTTGGAACCAGGCATGTCATATACTCTGCGTGCCCACACACAACTTCCAGGCACTTGGCTGACCCTCACTAGGAGGGAGCTTCTCAAGAGAAGGGCTGGTTCTCTTCCATCCCTGTTATCCCCACAGCCAGTGCAAATCTCGGAACACAGAAGCAGCTCCACACAGAATTGAACCAGCAACTTTTTGAGGAGCAAGTGTCTTCCAAGCACTGGCCTGTACCAGGTGCATGCGAAGGGTACATAAAGCCACTGAGATGAGCTTGACATATCCAGGGGCTGCAAGGGATCACAGTCTTTTGGGGATGACAGACGTCTAAAAAATCCCCAACATGGAGACTACCTGCAGCCCACCCCCTACTCTGCCCCGCCACAGCCACCCTCCTCCCGACCTTCCCGGGTCTTGGCCACTCTTGCTCTTCCTTCTGCCTGCAACATGGCTCTTTCCGAAATCTGCCCCAAACTCCCCTTAACAAAGAGCTTTCTCACATGCACCCTCCACAGCACTATTTTTCCCATTCCCTGTTTTATTTGTGCTTGTGCACTCATGGCCACCCGGCTTCTCCTGTTTCCCTGTTTGTCCTGTCTGTGATCTGTCTGCAGTACTAGACCTAACCCCATGAGGGCAGGGCCTGCATCTGCTTTGTTTTCTGCCATATGCCCAGTGCGGAGGACAGCACCTGACCCATGGTAGGTGCACAGTAAACAGTGGTTACCTGAACAAATTAAGAATAAGAAAGCAAGATACGTTCAAAAAGCTCTGCATGATACAAAGACCTCTGTGCCTCTGTATGCCAAGAGGCGGCCAGACCACCACCACCACCACCACCACCACCACCTCTACCACCACCACCACCTCCACCACCACCACCACCACCACCACCACCACCACCACCACCTCCTCCACCTCCTCCTCCTCCTCCTCCTCCTCCTCCTCCTCCTCCTCCTCCTCCTCACACGGCGGACAGAACACCTGCAGAACTTTCCGCTTCTCACGCCTCATCATGTGTCTGGGCTCTGGTGCTGAAAAGCAGGTGAAGAACCCTCTGTGCAAGTGTAAGAGCCTAAAATGGGGGTGCCCATGTGAGCAGCCGGTGTGGGGTGAGCACCTGGCTGTGTATGGGAGACCGAAGGGTAGAGAGGGCCACCGATGCAGGTATGTGTGTGCAGCTGCAGGTGTGTGAGCCAGCAGACATCACTGGGGAACAGGTGTGTGTGGATGAGGGAGGAAGTGAGGGAGAGGGTGCTTGTGGACATGGGGATGTGTGCTTTTAAAAAAAAAGGCGAGGGGAAGCCGGCCTGCATATATGTGCACATGTGTGGGTGAATGTGGGGAAGGGTGCATTGGTGGAGAAGGTACTGGTACTTTTTCTCCCTGATGCAAACTCAGGCTGGAGAGACTGGGACTACACAGACCCTGCCCTTGGCACTCCAGGAAGAGTTCCCCCCTCTCTGGAGAGCTGCCTGACCTCGTTCAAGGTGTACAGAAAGGAAGCGCTCTCACCAGCACCCAGGCCTCCACCATTAACGGGCCAGAGTCAATTCCACAGCCATAACCGGGCAGGCAAAACCACCCCTGGAAAACACAAGCCACCAACAAGGATGAGCCCTTCAGGCCTCCTGGGCGTGGGGTCCCTGGAGTCCCTCTGTCCCTGGCTCCTCATGATTTTGCACCAGGGCTGAACGCATAGATTTGAGACTCCAGTGCAGTACGGGACACAGGCACATTGTCACCAGCTCCATGGTTAAAGAGCATCACAGCTGCCGGGAGCAGCCAGGCTGGGGATGCTAAGACCTGCGGGGTGGTTCTGCTGAGTCGACGCTCACGGGGCAAGATGGCCTGTTTCCTGTCGGCCTCCAGCAGCAGTGAAACAAAGACACAGACGCTAAGGGCCCGTGTTCTCAGCTCTCCCTGTCCGACTCCTGTCCACTTCCTGGTCACATCTCCTACCATCTGCCTTGCTTGCTAAGTTCACGCATTTGTTCATTTCCCCATTCAGCAAGGAGGTATCGAGCACCACTGCTTCCCAGGCACTGTCCTAGGGTGTAGAACTGAACAGCACGGGCCAAGTACTGCCTCCACGCAACAGACATTGTAGCTGAGGAAACAGGCAATAAACCACACTGATAAGACAAATATAAGGTGTGTTAAGACAAATATAAGATGGTGATAAATGCCCCAGAGAAAATAATAAAACAGGGAAGGGAGGCAGAAGGAGGGGCCGTTAATCAGGGTAGCCAAGGGAGCTCTCCAGCAGCCAGGCTTGTTCCTCCCCAGAGGCTTCACAGCTGCTGTTCCACACACCTGAAGGGCTGCTCCCTCAGACATCCCCCCGTTTCCTTTCCCAGGCAGGTTGATCTTGTTCATCTCATTGGTCACTTCCTTACAGAGACCCTCTCTGGCCAGTTACATAAAACAGATGGCCCAATGCACTCACATCACTGTCCCCTGCTTAGCCTGCCTCATGCTAAAGCCAGTTCTCACCAGCTTATTATTTATTTACTACGTTTCTGCCTCCCCCAGTGAAACATCAGGTCTCAAAGGAGAGACGATTTGTGTCTTGCTGACCACTGTATCTCCAGCACCTAGAACAGGCCCACATGTGGCAGGCCCCGGGACTGAAATTTCATAGTCCACTTCTTGTTCCTTTGGGTTAAGCAATGCCCTCCCCCAGCATCCTTTTAAAAATACTCCCAGACAAGTGACACACGACGTCATGAACACTCTAGTGTGAATCCGTCACTTCTCTCCATGAGCTGCTGAGAAATCTTGGACCACGTGTTAGTATTGAGGGAAGGGGACAGAACTGAAGGAAGAAGCCCACAGGCTGCCTACCCAAGCACAGGACTGGAAGGGAGGAGGCCTGGGTGCTAGTGCCAGCACTGTCCCCGGCTTCTGGGTAACCTCTCTAGCATCCGATTCTTCATGACTTCAAGCTGAGAGGGAGCTCTGTGGTCACCTATGCTTTGGGGACTTTAGCGGGGAGGAAATGAGTCGATTAGGAGAAGACAAACTTGCCTGCCTCCCCACTTTGCCATCAGGGAAAATAGGTCTGTGTTCTGATCCCTGCATCAAACAAAATGGGGAAACGCCAATGATGGTGGGAAGCCACCTGCACTGTATGAATGAAACCTGGGAGAAGCCGGTCTCCCCACTGCCCAGCACCCACTGGCCACACACGGTTACTATGAGAAAGTTAATCATGGAAAATACTGAGGTCTCTTTCCCCAGCCCTGCACCTCTCAGCTCCACACTACAATTTCATCTTCCATATAGTGTTACCAGACAGTGCCACTGGCTCCGTCCACTCCCTTGTCCCAGGCCTTTATGACCTTTCCATTCCATTGAAGCCACACACCACGTCTGCTCCATGGAGCTGTAAGACACGCTGGCTTCAGCCCACCTGGCCTGGGCTGGCACGCTGACATTTTCCATGAGTCCACACCAGCCAGCAAAATGTTCAGGGGGGATTAAGGCAACCTTCTCCATCACCCCCGAGTTGCTGCAGGAAAGGGAATAATAGCACTCACCCCTCTGTCGGCAGCTGGTGATATCCACACACCATCTCTCTCCAGAGATGAAAGGTAGGAGCACAGGCTGCTTCTCCACCCTTGACTTGCAAAATAGGGATTACTTGCCACCTCATGCTTTCTGAAATATCACCAGAGTTGCAGTCATGTTTGAAGGCCAGCCTCATAAAAGGCTTAGGACCTACATGTCAGTCAACACGCTGTTGAGCAGATAATTGATTTCTTTGTTTTATGATTATTTGCAGGCACTGGTTCCCTTTCCATTAGCCTGCATAATCAAGGCAAGACTATAAAAGAGTACTAATATCACGGCCAAGGTCACTCGGCTGGCTTCTGCTGCCGTTCTAACCCAAAGGCTGAATTACTACAGCTTTTATTAATAATAACAAGAACAATATATAACATAAGTGATTATGAAGCAAGGGAATTCTGTAATTACCTCAACAGTTAACACATCCCCTTGTGAAACACAGAACAGAAAAAATTCTTCAAAGATTCAAGCTAGAAAACGTCTGCAATATAAGTGCCTTCTGTTTGGTGCAAGTGAGTCAGAAAAGGGCCTTGTTTGAGGGTATGCAGCGTGAGGGTGTGCAGTGTGAGGTCTAGGGTATGCAGTGTGAGGGTGTGCAGTGTGAGGTCTGGGGTATGCAGTGTGAGGTCTGGAGTATGCAGTGTGAGGTCTGGAGTATGCAGTGTGAGGTCTGGGGTATGCAGTATGAGGTCTGGAGTATGCAGTGTGAGGTCTCAGGTATGCAGTGTGAGGGTGTACAGTGTGAGGTCTGGGGTGTGCAGTGTGAAGGTGTGCATTGTGAGGGTATGCAGTGTGAGGGTGTGCAGTGTGAGGTCTGGGGTATACAGTGTGAGGGTATACAGTGTGAGGGTGTACAGTGTGAGGTCTGGAGTATGCAGTGTGAGGGTGTGCAGTGTGAGGTCTGGGGTATGCAGTGTGAAGTCTGGGACTGGCTCCAGTTGGTTTCCAGCTTCACCAGGTGTGTGGCCCAGGCAAGTCACTTCATCTGAGCAGGTTCCTGCACATGAGGGCTGGTGAGGACTCAAGGATAAGGTGCACAAAAAGGCTTGGCACCGTGCCCAGCAGGTAGCAGCACTCTCTAAGTATCAGCCATCATTATTGTCTTTATAGTAATGTAATTATATCCTAATTAGGAATGATGGGTTCTCTTTTGGCCCCAACAACAAACTAGGAATTGAGATGAGGAGAAGGGATTGCCTCCAACCTCCATCAGCCAATGTCCAGCAGCGATCTCAGGCCACTGGTCATCCCATGCTATATACCAGGCGTCCCCAAACTTTTTACACAGGGGGCCAGTTCACTGTCCCTCAGATCGTTGGAGGGCCGCCACATACTGTGCTCCTCTCACTGACCACCAATGAAAGAGGTGCCCCTTCCTGAAGTGCGGCGGGGGGGCGGATAAATGGCCTCAGGGGGCCGCATGCAGCCTGCGGGCCGTAGTTTGGGGACGCCTGCTATATACAATTCACTGCCCCCAGATGCCAGGCTTACCCCAAGTCTGTTCCCTCTTCCTTATCCACATCCTCAACCGAGAGGCAAGTCCACCACTGTCCCTATTTTAAAGAGGCAGCCTGTGGCACCCAAAAGACCTTCCAGCCTCAGGGAAAGGCATGGACAAGAGCTCTAGCTGGGTCTTTACAGATGAAGCCCCATGTTGGCACCTCTTTTCCTAACAACCCCAGCCTTTGGAAGACATCAAAATTCCAAAGGCTCAGCTGCAGAAAGATCTTCCAAACTTCTCATTATAGTGATTCCCTGAAAGGCCGAGAGCTTTACTCTTCATCCATTTAGTCAACAAATTTTCATGGAGCAACTGCTAGGACGTGTCAGCTTCTGCAGGAGGCAGCTTTAAACTAAGACATGACAAATGAGAAGGAACCCTAACACACAAAGTAGGGGGAACAGTGATTCCAGCCAAAGAGAACAGCACATGCAAAGGCCTCGCACACAATCTTGTCATGTTCTCTGTGGACGGGGTTCTAAAAAATGTCCAGGACAGGTGGAAAACTTTGTGTCACCCACATCTGAAAGCAACCTTTAAGAAGCCACAGGACAGACTGTCTTCAACTCAGAAAACCTGCCTGAGACCCATCTCCCATCCTCCACCTCCACATTCTCACTCGTGTCTGCTTTCCTCAGTTTCCATCCTGGTGCCTAATTTCTGGTGGCAGCAAAGTACAAGATTAGAGGCCCATACACTAGTGCCCGGAAGCCTGGGTTTCAATCCCAGATCTGCCACTTACTGCTTCAGTGATGTGTGGCAAGTGATTTAACCGCCTCTCTGTGCCTCAGTTTCCTCATCTGTAAACCATGGATAACAGAGAACCTCTTCTGAGATCTGCTGTAAGGATCAGACAAGTAAAAAGAAGTGAGGCTCTTGGATAAATAAATATCTAAGACACATAGAAGGTACCTGAAAATCTGAGCATTATCAATATTTAGTTTAAGCATCATCGTTTTTTCCCCTTCTCCATCTGGTCCCTTGGGGATGATGACTCTGTTGAATGAATGACACCCACCCCAATTTTTCACCCCATTTCCCAAACACCAGGATCCTCTTGCCTAGTGGGTGGTTATCATTTAGATATGCCCATCCCAAAACCTCACTCGGTACAGTGATTTCTGGAGACCCTAAGAGGACTTGGGGACTGGGCATGGTGGCTCATGCCTGTAATCCCAGCACTTTGGGAGGTCAAGGTAGGCAGATCACCTGAGGTCAGGAGTTCAAGACTAGCCTGGCAAACATGGTCAAACCCCATCTCCACTACAAATACAAAAAGTAGCCAGCTGTGGTGGCAGACACCTATAATCCCAGCTACTCAGGAGGCTGAGGCAGGAGAATCACTTGAACCTAGAAGGCAGAGGTTGCAGTGAGCCAAGATTCCATCACTGTACTCCAGCCAGGGTGACAGAGCAAGACCCCATATCAAAAAAAGGAGTCTGGGCTTCCTGCACATTCCCATGAACCATGAGCCATTTCAACACCTTAGGGCAGAGTGGGGGACTCTGTGTCCTGCAATGGAGCCTGAGATGTGCCTTTTCCCAGCTGACACTCTTTTCCTTATTTAACATTTTCAGAAACAACCCCAAATGTTTTGCCCTTCATTCGCCTCTCCTCCTCCTTAACACTCTCCACCTGCCCCAAAATCCCCAGTAGTTTCAAAATTAAATAACTGTCGAGAACAGCATTTAAAGATGCTAATTTGAACCCACACGTCAGAAAAGGCAAGCTGGAGCCCTACTCCTAGCAGTAGCCCCTCACCCACACCTCACAGCTGTCACTGCCCAGGAGCAGGGCTTGCTGGAGTGAGCGAACAGCAGGGCCTGATACCAGGAGGCAGAGTAGTAGAGCCTGCTTCCAGTCCTTGCCCTTGGAGGGCAGTCTTCAAAGGTGCAAACTCTGCCAAGCTACCAATTCCACAAGAAACGGGTCTCAGGGCAAGCAACAGTTTAAGTAAACGCACTGTATCACATTTTGAACATACAGAATGGCTAACACAGAGACCCCTAATTTCTTTTTCTAAACCCAAACTCTTCCATTTGAGTAAGCTTCATGCATTAAATAGCAGCACCTACTATTAAAGCACAACAAGTCTCCTTTCCATTTTTCACATCATAAATGTAAGTTCGGGTCTCATCAAGGGGCAGATTCCTCTAAGTGCCAATGTAAAATGGCCCCTCCTCCATTCAGTCCTCCTGAATGCCCCTCCCCACCCACAGATAGGAGGAGTCTTTTCCTCCCCTGAACTCTCTCGTGCTCTTCCCAGGTATTCCTTATTGTAGCAAGGTCTTAGTCAAGCTCGCGCATAGCTTACCTCCCCTTCTAGACTGGGACATCCTTGAGAACAGAAGCTATGTCTTACTGAACCCTGGACACGTCCCAACCCCTGCACTCACCACCACAGAACCACATAGTAGGTGCTTAATAAATAGTTATAAGTTATTAACATTAGTCACCTTGGAACTCACCAATTTAAAGGAACAGTTTTATTTTAAACAAAATATATTAAATAGACACTGCCCCTAGTTGGTCTCATTGGCAAATACGGCTTTTCACATGTTGGGTTCGCTTGAAATGGAGGTATACAAACACACAGAAAGACCAAGAGGGAAGCTAAAACAGGAAATGCAAGCCAGGTAACCTCCACACAGGAGAGAAGTTTGCCCAACTGGGCAATGTGCAGGCTGGACTGATGTCAAGGGCAGATGCTGGAGATGAGAAATGCTACTGAAAGAACACGCAAGAGCCTTGCATCTCCAGGCAAGTGCTTATTTCAAAAAGCGGTAAAGCAGCTATGTTTCCTGATTTGGGTGTGGGTTCCATGGGTGTGTTCAGTTTTGAAGATGTATACACTTTGTGGTGTGTTCAAGTTTTAGTATATTATACAGTTAAACTTGAAAAGTGAAAAAAACTTGTGGGATCTAAAAATCAAATCAATTGAACTCACAGACATAGGGAGTGGAAGGAGGGTTACCATAAGCTGGAAAGGAAAGTTGGGGAGGGGTGTTGAGTGAGAGGCAGGGATGGTTAATGGATACAAAAAAACTAGAAAGAATAGGTCTTATTCATAAAAGGGTGACTATAGTCAACAATAAATTCATTGTATATTTTAAAATAACTTAAAGAATGTAACTGGATTGTCTGTAACTCAAAGGATAAATGCTTGAGGAGACGAATATTCCTTCTCCATGACGTGCTTATCTCACATTGCATGCCTGTATCAAAACATCTCACGTGCTCCATAAATCTATACACCTACTATGTAACCCACAAAGTTTTTAAAAATAATTTAAAACCTTTTTAAAAACCAATGATTAAACAATATTTCTTGCTGGGAACTTATCTTCAATGCAAGTGAAGTTATTGAGAGAATAGGATTTGTGGTGCAAAAATTCACTCTCTAGAGAACACAGCTGTTACCACCTACAAAGAATTCGAGGTCTCCACTCACAAAGGAAAGCAGCAGGAGTATGTGAGATGTTGAAGGGGAACGTGGAATGCCTAAGTAATAAAACAGACGCAGAAAACTTTCCATCCACATGATAAGAGAAGCTTTGGCGCAGTTTGCTCCTCAGCCTCAGACCAATGGAGCTCCAGCATCCAAATGTTGAGGAAGCCAAGAATGTGCAAACTACGCTCTCTCTGAATAATAAGAAGGCTATTCCCTTCTCCTCTGGGACACTTCAAATGTTTTGAAGTTTCTGACACTCTCAGAATCACACAGAAACCGTGGCCTGAATTTAGAAACCTCAAATGGTGATATGTGTGGTATTCTGAGTTTCAAATTTTTGACAGCCCTAGAAACCTGTTTCTAGAGGAGACGTGAAAATACCAGGCACACTGATGCAGCTTATGGGCTGCTTTATTGATTTAGGATGGTACCCAGGGTCTAAGGCGCCTGGGTCTTATTATCTATGAGCTACCTCCCCACTCACATTCCCTGCAGTTGACATCAAGCACAACCAGAGCCACCTAGCTAGTAAGAAAAGCCTGCAGGAGGGAAGAGGAGGAGATGATGTGAGTCCACCCACTTCCTCTAAACACTAGGGTCTCAGGCTGTCACAGATCACCTACACAGATATGAACCCCAGCCTCCCTCAGCACCAGCAGGCTGAGCTGCTGTCCACTGCCTGACTCCCTAACCCAGTCAATATGCAACCATCAAGATCACAGCCCCCAAATGAGCTCACTTTCAGGAAGACACAGTGTCTATTTTTCTCTGGACAATGTTGTCTAGACAATATCTACCATGACTTAATTTTG